>NW_020884926.1:2646034-2681967 GCF_003945725.1 Corapipo altera
ACTTAATATATATAAATATATAAATATACATACACACCTAATATATAAATACATATATATATATATATATATATATAAAATATATATAAATATATATATAAAAATATATAATACAACTATACCTCATCTAAAAGCTCCCATCCACACTGGGAACTGTCACCACTTCCAGCTCCCTGACCACATCCTGGGACTGCACAACCTGTGCCATACTGGGAGGGTCCACATCCCACTCCAGTGCCAAGGAAGCAGGTACTTCCCAGCCATGGCACTGCCAAAGGGGGCACAAGGCTGGAGGGTGAAATGATCTCAGCCTTCCATAAAACGTAACCTCCCATGGTCTGTGCAGCTCCTGCAGTGATCCCAAGGCTCAGGGGAAGGCCTTGTCTCACAGTGAGACTCAGCTCAGCTCGACTTCAAAGCCCAAGAGCACTTTTTGTGAGAGAGGGACAAGCGGGGAGGGGGAGGGAAAAGCTCATCCCAAAGGAACGGCTCGGGATCCACAGCGAGGCCGAAACATCCGTCTGCCGAGATGGATAATTAAACACTCACATTTAGACAAATGAATAGGTGAGAATGAAATTAAATTCTCATTATCTTTTTTTTTTTTTTGGGGGGGGGGGAAAGGAGGGAGGGACAGGGAGCAGAACCGACACTCGTTCCACTGAGCTGGGCCGTTATCACCAATTAGATTTCTGAGCCTAATGTACATCTTGTTTGAACAGGTTATTCATCCAATTGAAATCAAATTACTAATAATTTGCAAAGTATCGCCTACACAAGCCTGTCCTTGGGTTGTATGAAGAGTGGTGAGCAGGAGCCAGTCCCTTACAAATTAATAACAGAAAAGGAGGAGGGGAGGAAATAAAATCCACAGTCGGGCAAGTGAAGGTGCTGCAGCTGCTGCTTCTCTGCCACCTCCTCACCCACCTGAGGGCTTGGACATGGTGTTAAGTGTTAAGTGTTCCATAAAAATGACCAAATGACCACAGGAACAGCTCCCTGCAGAGCCTGGTCAGCAGGGAGGGGGGCCCGATGGGGAATTCACTACCTGCTGCTTCAGGAGGGGCTGGAATGTCAGGGTTTGGCTTGGGCAAAGAATTAAAACACAAAAAAATACTAACAGGAAGGTCAGAGGCTATTCAAGGCATCTCTGGAGCCTCCACTGGAATGAGAATCCAGCCCAGAAAAGCAAGTGGCAGAGCTGGCAAAATAATGGGAGAGCAGCTCGAATAGTTTTTAATTTTTAAGTTGTTTCCTTCCCTGTCATTTCTCTTTTACTCCAGCGGTCCCTGCAACATTTCAACACCAGGGAAGGGGCCAGCAGTGAGTCAGGTGTCTCCCTGACGTCCTGTCACCCTCATTCCCAGCTGAGCTCGTGCATTATGGCCAACCAGCTCCCTGTGCTGTCCCAGGTACACACTGCAGGAATCCAGGGACCCAGACACATCCTATGGAGTGTGGGGAACGCTGGGCAGCACCCAGCTACAGGAACAGGTCATTACTACCAGAAAAACCCATTACAGCATCAGCTCTTATCCACAACGGTCCCTTCCTACTCCCCCTTAATTATAAGGCCAACACTTCCTTTGGATGGAGTTTGTCTGAACCTCTCAATTTTCTAGGCCACAGAGAAGAGAAAAATATTGACGAGGTTTTCCCACATCCTCTGGTTTAGAAGTCTGACCTGAAGGGACAGCGCTGGCAAAAGGGAGAATGGAGGAATTTCTGTACAATGGGCACAGCCCAACACCACCAGGATTGCTGGGAATTCAACATGCCCCGGGTGCCACCACCGTGCATGGAAACACGGAATTCACAGTGCTGCAGGGAAGCAGCTTGGGAAGATGGACCTGCAGGTGCCATTCTGCTGGATGCTGGGTCAGATGGACAGAGCTGGCCCCTCTCTCCTCCCTGCTCTTCACAATTATCACTGTCTCAGCTTCCAGAGTCTCCCTCTATCCATGTCAGGCTATTTTAAGGCAGCCACCACCATTAAGAAGCTCGTGCAGGCAATGAGCAGGAGTTCAGGAAACCTCACCCAGGATGGCTGGAAGAATGGCCCTACTACAGCAAGAACTTGGACTTGGGGCATCTGGGTTATTCTCCACCATAGAACTGATGTCACACACAGGGAGACATGGAGAGCAGCCAAGAGCACTTGTGGGTCAAGGTTTCATTTCCTTTCACTCTTACACTTCACCTTTCTTGCAGGTCTTTTATCTCCCTCCTAGACAGGAGGGATTTCTTACTGTTTATTACATTTTGTCCTGAAGCATCCCTGAGAAGTGAGTAGCCATTTTCTCTCTCTCTTCCCCCTCAAATCCATGTCCTCATTAGGTCAGTGACACGCTTCCTGGCACTCTGGACCAAGTCCAGCCTTTGCTTCCCAGAGGGATCTTTAATATATTTATTGAATACAGTGACTGTTGTTAAGTGGTGCATGGTTCAGAGGGGAAGAGGGAAGGGAAGGAGGGAGGAAAGAGAAAGGAGAAGAGAAAATAAAGAGCTGCAGAGGGAGGAAGAGGGAACTGATAGAATAAAACCAATGAGAGCTGTGAAGAAGTATCATAAAGCAGCAAAATGTGTCTCCAGCCACAAGAGGGGCCCTGCCTCCCTCTTCTCGAGTCCTGGCAATTAGGAGAAGGGCTGTCGAGTCTGATCTGAGAGCCTGAGTCCCGCTGGAGCCCAGAGCCCTGCTCTGTCACGTCTCTCTCCAGTTGTGCAGTGCCTGGCAGAGCCCTGTCAGCTCAGCCCAGGCGAGGATCAGCTCAGCCCAGGCGAGGAGCAGCGTGGTGTGGCACATCCTGCCACGAGACTGAGCTCCAAAGGGAGCAGGGATGTCACACAGCTCTCATCCCCAGGCTGCTGGGGAGCATCTTGGGAAGAGGCCAAGCGAGAGAAGGCAGGCAGCTCTGTGCACATCAGCTGGGAAGGCACTGGGACTTCGTGGCTCTGAATCACAAGCAGGTGCATGAGACAAACATAATGGGGGGTGCTCGGGTCTGATCTTCAATCAATTAGGGAGTCAGAGAGCAGCAGCCTTCTGGGAGGTAGGAAATAGCTTTCCACTTAGGAAGGCAGGCAGAGGGAAGGCTGACAGTGCCAGCCATTAAGGCTTCATGGAGGTCAGTAATTTCCCTATTAGAAAATGGGTGCTGAGCAAGGGGAAGGCTGGAAAGCTGTTCAGAGAGGTGAGAGGAGGGCAACTCATCCTGTCTGGGCTCCATCCAACGTTCCTGTGTGGACAGGGGCAAGGAGACAGTGTCCCACCATTCCTTCAGTAAGCACCTTCCCTCCAAATGCTCTTCCCTGGTTTGAAATAACTCTAATCCCACTCCAGGTGTTAAACACTGGGGTCACACTGCTGACACAGCCAGAGAAGGGGGTGGGGGGGAAGTGACCTAAAAACAGGATGAAGGACTTGAAGGGCAGGATGAGGTTCTCCAGAAATCTACTTCTCGTTGCACAGACACTGTTACAGGACAGCTTTTGTTATTTCTCCTCAAAATGGCTTTTATCTCAGTTCATTATTTGGCAAGGAACCCAGCCCGTTGTGTGCTCTCATTGTACAATCTGCTACTACTTTTGCTCCCAATTCTCTTTTTTTTTTTATTATTTTTAGTAAAAGAATTTCAAAGGCAGTTTTACCACACGTATCCATTTGCACCTCTCCTGCCCATTCCTCAGCCCTGTGTACGTGTTCACTGATATCCCACAAGGGCTCCTTCAGAGACAGGTCAGGTCAAAAAACTTTCACCATTTTAACAGGTGTTTAAGCATTACTGCCTCTTATTCTTAGCCACACCATCACATTTTGCTGGGGACTTAGCCAAAGCTGCTCCTAACTCACCCTGTTAAATCTCAGATGCTCTGATTGCATTTCTCCTCTTCTCTTTCCCTCCCCTCCCACACTAATGAAAGAGGCCAGTCTTTAAAATAGAAATTAAATTCATGCACCCACAAGACAATGCTGGGCTTAAATCCAACAGCATGTGAGGATCTTTACTGTTAAAGCTGAGCCTTATTCTCTGGCTGCACTGGCTTTCATCTCCTTGGTGTTTCTTGGGATAACATAATATCCTTGAAGGCAGTTTTCACCTCAGGGTGGAAAAGCTCCCGAGCTGAGGTAATGCATTTATCAGTGCTGGTTGGAACCTCCCTGCGAGTGTAAGGAAGTTAATGCTCTCCAAACTATTGCAGGGCAATGGAATCTGCAGCCTCCAACTTAGAATCTGGGAATCATTAAGGCTGGAAAAGCCCCTCTGTTATCACCAAGCCCAGCCTTTCACCCAGCACTGTGTTCTCCACTAATCCCTGTCCTCAAGTGCCACATCCACACGTTTTTTGAACGCTCCCAGAGATGGTGGTTCTACCACTTCTCTGTATGTCTTATTTGGTGTCTAGGATAACCCAGAGATGGGTAACAAAAGAGAAGACTGGCCTAACTTTTAGTTCAGCTTGTTGGGGAGAGGCAGCTTAGTTAACTGCCTGTGAGAAAGGAAAAAGGCAAAGCTGGGGTTTTTTTGCCTTAATGAAGACAAAGTTTCTACCTGAATTCTACCCTACATAGTCCTTGCAGCAGTGCAGCTATGCCAGTATTATTTTGGCTAAAATAACTGTACAGGTGACATTGGTACAGAAATGCCCAATACTGACACCATTCTTTTTCCCCAAAGAAAAAATGATGTTCACAGCCAGACAAACATCCTCACCAGAGAGTCAGGAAAGCTGAACCAAACCATGGGAGTTTAGACAATGCAACTGCTGCACGTAGGCAGTGTTGTAAGAGAGCAAGATCTTCAGGAAGCTGAAATCTGATAGGAAGAAAGAAGATTTTTCCTCTGCAACATTGTCCCAATAACCCTTGGAGCTGAGTGCCTGGAGTCTGTGTCAGCACAGTGACACGGTTTTGGAAGGACGTGGTTGTGAAATCATTTGGCATCCACTGAATGCACTGACTTCAGTGGGAGCTACAGGTCTCTGCTCCTTTCTAGGACTGCAAGAACCTGCCAAGGCAGGTTTCCTCTGCCTCAGATCTCCTCTGAAGGCCACCACCACGGGCAAGATCACAGAGGAAATCGGTGTCAAAGGCGAAGGTGAGGGACCGGCCAAGAAACTAAACTTCCAAGTCCTTTTCTAATCCCCAGAGTCTTTTCTTCAGACCTCAGAGTAACAGAAAGCATTCCCTCGTGCCAGCAGTGGAAGGAAAAACAGTCAACACAGATGAAATTGGGAGCAGGAGAAAGCAGAAAAGGCACCAATGTTGAAAGTAGTGAGGCAGGTGTTTATGATGGCACAGGCACACAGGGGGGGCAGCCAGGGGTGCAAAAGAGGGAAGCACAGGTTTGCTCAGGCCCTGACCTTGTTTTCCTATCACAGTTTAACCTATTTCTTCCTCTCAGTGGGGGACAATAAACCCTCAGCCCAATCCATGCCCATCAGGGAGGACACAACAGGTGAATTAAAGCAGAAAGCAGATGGGCACTGTCTCTGCCGGGCCCCAGCTGTCGTGTCTGAGCTGTCTCGCCTTTATGCTGGGCTGTGCCTCCAGAGCCAGCCCCATCCCACCTTCCACCCCACTCCCTGCCTGCTAATGACACTGGGATCACAGCCAGAGCCTGCTCCTTCCAGCAGGGCTGAGCAGGAGTTGGGCCAAGCTTCCCATTCATGGCTCTGGAACAGCTGGAAACGGCCAGTCCTCCCCCTCTTTGGGACAGGGGCACCCATTTCCAAGGGACAAAATGCTTGGAAGTGCTGGAGGACTGGAGCAGTGGATGTTCCCTGCCTGGGCACCAAGCACTGAATTTCTTTCCTCCTCTTCTTCATGCACTCATCAGGAATGCTGCCTGCCCCTGTTTGCTCCAGCTATTCCAGCTTTCCCCCCCCAACACACACACACACTGCATCAGAGCTCCCAGGAAAACAAAAAGGAGAGCAACTGTACAAAAGCAATTAAGAGCCTAATCTACTTGGTAAGAATCCTGTCCTCCTCTGAGGAAACAAGACAAAGCTTAAACAAGAGACCTTCAGACAAACTGATTGAGAACTACTGGAGAGCACGGCAATACCAGGCTGGGGGACCACTGCCTAATAACCACTAAGTATTTTTCCTTCATTTCCTAATAACCAAGGCAAAGCAATTACAGTAATTAAAGATTTAAGATAAGAGCACTTTATATTTGGGGGGCCCAGCATATCAATTATACAGTTATCATGTTGTTCTCCCTCCTAATGAGACAATCTAGCACTATAATTTCGCAGCATTAAAAGCATAATTAAAGGGGGCAGGAGAAGAAGGGCAGTTTACCAAAACTGATTAGGAGGGTTTCCTCTCCTCAGTGGCTCCTGTGCACACACACAGCACAGATGCATTCCCCAAACACCCTTCCATTTCCAAGAGATAACCCTGGAACATGGCTGTTGGACAGCTGCAATGATAAACCCAGGCTTTAATTACAGGAGGGTTTTATGGGAAGAGCTGGTTGCTGGTTTTGTTGTTTTTCTGCTGTTTTCTCCCTACTCCCAAGCTCTTGGTTGCTGAATGTACCAGCATCTGTTGGAAGGTAAGGGGGAAATAGCTTATCTTCTCAGAGGCAAGAAACACATAAAACATAAGGAAAGCAATTACATGCCTTCAGTTCCCACTCCTCTGTTTTTATAGGGCTTGTCTTAGAATCTGAGTGATTTTATGCATCAGAGGGAGATGACAATCAAGATGAGTGGCAATGATATGCATGGGAGGCTGAGGCACAGTGCCTTTAGGTATCTATTTTCCTGTAGTTACAGCTTTTCTGAACTTCCCATTTTTTTCAGAGGGATGAGAGAACCCAGAATTTTGCAGCTGAATATTGTGGGCACTCAGACCACACATGAGAGCCCAAAGGATAGTTACCATAATATAACTTAAAACAACCCCTTCTCCTCCTCCTCCAATGCTGCACAATTCCAGGAGAAATGTGAGTGGTACTGGGAAAAACAGGATCAAAGTATGTAAGTACTGAGGTGAGCCCTCACCTGAGTTACTCTTTCCTTCATCACTTCTACATCACTACTACAGAGGTTCTCAGGATGCTCTTTCACACTTGTACTTCAGAACATAAAATACCACACGCTGCTGCTCCACACCTCCAACTTTGCTTCCCAACATTGAATTACCCAGTTTATATTACATCTGAATTTGGGGACAACTGAAAGCAAAAGGCAGGATTCTGGACCCATGCACTGCTGGGTATTTTCAGACAGCTCTGTATAAGCCCACAGACGACTTTTTGGTCATGCAGTTCTTTGGCCACAAAGGCACAGAGGGCTGGGCAGAGAGTGAAACACAATTTACAGCCTGCAAATCCAGATGCCTTGAGGGCAAACACGAGGCCACACAGAGCCCCACTCGCCCCAAACAGGGGTGAGTAAAGAGAAAAAAAAGACCCAAGTACTCTTTCTGAGCTCTAATGTGGCATTTACACTCTGATTTCAGGCCCTGGGGGTCACTCCACAGGGCAGTGTTGGCTCTCAAAGGCTGGTCACCTGCTGCCCAGTTCTCTGTGCCTTTGCTCCTGCACTTCAGCACTCCCCGGCAGGAAAAGTACCTTCTTTTCATGATACTGATGTGGAGATCCTCCTCCTGCTTTACTTCGGGGTGCTGACCATTGCTCTTGTCGCTCTCTTCGCTGTCGTCGCTGTGGGAGAAAATCGAGGTGAGCTCTTTCTTCGGGATCCTGGTGGGAGGTAAAGGGATTGTCCTCTTCTCTGCCAGGCGGCCCCGGTTCTGGAATTAGTTGCAATGGGAAAGGGCAAGAGGAGGAGAGAAGAAAACAAAGGATTTGGTCAGGAAACTCAAAACCAAGGAGCTCCTCTCAAAGAGCTGCCCTGAGAAGGCAGCACTGTCAGTCCCACTGTTAGGGTGGGTGGGCAAAGGCCCTGCTCACTTTGGAAAAGGCTTTGCAGCAAAGGCACAGCTGTATCTAATTCTTCTAGTTCTAATCAAGTCATGCCCTTCCAGCCTCTCCCACCTCTTCATTCCTAGCTTGTGTCTGATCCACATCGATAGGAAAGGGAGATGGCACCGATCTTTCTCTCCAGAGTATTTCCTACCAAACATTGCACATTAACACAGTGGAGTAAGTTCAATTAAACCTCTGCCAGTAGCCCTGGGAAGCCATGATCCAGATAATCCAGAGTACTTCTGGCTGTAAAGAAGGAAAACTGCCTGTGCCAGCCAGCAGCAGGTTCCTCTCACACCACTGAACAGTCCACAGCAACTTCAACCTGAATTACTGAGGCTACTTCCCACTGCTCATCTGCATGTTGAGATGGACTGAGCCTTGCAGAGATGTCCCTCAGTGCTCCTCCCTCACCAACTCACTGGGCATGGCACAGCTATGCAGGAGGAGAACTCCCAGGAGGCCTTTTTCTTCACGTTTACAGAACCTGGCACAGCATGAGCCTGGTCCCAACCTCCTCCTCCTCTCTTCAAGAAGTGAGATGTATCACAGACCACCCTGCCCCTGCAGCCTCTGTGCCTGATCCACAAGAAGACACAAACCCAGTGCAGCCTAAGCCAGACTGTGCTGGGCTTTAGCTCCCACTGGGATAGAACAGGTTTTTAGGATTGGGGTGTTTGGCTCCATCTGTGACTGACCAAGACAAGAGCCATAACATGAGCACTCCCAGTGGAAGATGTACACTGGAAACCCGGGGAGACTGTGGTGTCATTGCCCCCACCCCCCCAACCCATCC
Source organism: Corapipo altera (assembly GCF_003945725.1). Taxonomy (NCBI): domain Eukaryota; kingdom Metazoa; phylum Chordata; class Aves; order Passeriformes; family Pipridae; genus Corapipo; species Corapipo altera. Next base: position 2,654,771 of record NW_020884926.1, read on the forward strand.
CAGAATCTAAAATTTTAGCAAACAAAATGGTGAAACTGGGATGGGAACCACAGCAGGGGGAGGTGAAGCACATTCATGTGCACGTGCTTTGTACAGGAAGAAAGGTGTGTGGAACAGGCTGAATAAGTGCAGAGTAACACTGAATTAATAACAAGTTCCTCTGAAACATCGATTCCAACTTTCCAAGTAAACCTGGCAAAACACAAAGGTCCTGGGAAAGCCAGTCAGGCTCTCTGCAGGGGAGAATCAGGAACACTAAATGATGGAAGAGCCCGTGCTTTTTTTAATTAAATAAATTAAGAACCCTCCACAAACACAAAACAAAAAACTTGTTTACCTCTGTCAATAAATTCCAGTTGTGCTCATTAAGGGGAGTCCTAATCGCTGTGATAATTAGCTAAATCCATCTGGAAGGCATCACCCCAAGGAGCCACGTTAGAGCTTTCCCACCCTGATGCAGGTCCAAGCCAAGAATGCAGCTGTCTGTGAACAGCAGACACCCAAGGGAGAGCAGAGCAGTGGGCCAAGCTGGCACAAAAACGGGAAAACACGTCCACAAGGAGAAAGACACGCACTTTGTACGCTCTGTGTGTGTCTCCAACCCTCATGTGGGAGGTGCATTTCCACCCCTGCCCCTCTCCTGCTCCAGTGCAAACAGAGAATGTGCACCAAGTTCATCCTCTGCCCAAAGTCACCTCGGGAGCACGGACTCCCTCGGAGCCAGAAGGACAGCAGGGAGGTGAGGAGAGAAAGGGAAAAGCGAGGGGATGGAAAGGAAAAGCAAGGAGGGCAGTGTTTGCACCGGATTTCTGTCATGGACCAGCATGAGCCTCATCACCCAAAGCTTTCTGTGTTTTTCAGGAGTTGCAATTAAAGGGGACGGGGAGGGAGGGGGGTGCAAATTTCTGCTCCAGAATAATTGGAAATCACTCTCTGCTGTGGCTTTGCGGGCTAAAGAGAACGGCACAGATCAGACACTAAAAATCATTTTATGGCCATTATGGCACCTCGGAGCAGTTAGCAGGTCTCAGTGACTGCCCAGGGACTCGTCAGCCCTGAGCAGAGTGAGAGTGCAGCAAACAGGGAGGCACTGAGCCCACGGAAACAGCCCCCAGGCCACAGCACAGGTCACCCCTTCCCCTGCTCCTCAGGGTGCTTTTTCTTTGCTTTTCTCTAAACTGTACCCTTACACCTAAAGCTGCTGCATATGCACATACATATAACATAGAGATATTGCAAATGTACCTATACAGGTAACACCTAACACATCTTCCCTTAAAAGGCAAATAAATGAGTGTGAATGGAAGAAGAGAATTTGCATCTGCAGCGACCTCTGGTCACAGGTGACCTGCCCTGCTTTTGTAGGACGACACTAGAACCAGAGTGGTTCCAGTGTTCCTGTAAGCCCCAACATTCCAACCCCAGCAATGCATTTATTTTTTTAAGTTCTGTTTACTCTGTACTTTGCATTTTTTTTTGCCATCAGGTTTGGGGTGCTTTTATTTATTTATTTATTTACTGCGTCTCTCAGTTTGCAGAAAATTAAAATAGACTGAGCCAATCAATTTTGCCTTTTATATTCATCTATAGTCAGTTTTGAATCAATTGCACTTTCTTAATCTGTTTAGAGGCATTCACCAGTAGATACACATTACTTTTAAATTAAGCACAAAGGTAGCCAGAAGCCTGGCCCAGAACCTGCTGCAATCAATTGCCTTTCCATTGACTTCAAAGGGCGCTGGTCTAAGCTGCAAACAAAACAAAAAACACACTCCAAAACACACACAGGAATCTTTCCTGGGTTTGCTGAATTTTTTTTTTCAGTTGGACAGATAGATTACAGAACATCAATGTACCTGCAGAGGTGAGCAGTGGGTTGAGATACCTACAGTGACTCCAATTCAGGGTTATCAAGTAGCAGTGGCGAGTGGCAGCAGGTAGTAAGGTCTGCACTGAGCAAGAACACCCCTAGAGATTGCAGTGGCATCACCAGATGTGGGGAGGTACGTTAGGATTTACAGGTATTCGGTGTAAACCTCATAATCTCTCATTTAAAAAGCTTGTGTATGGGTGGCAGTGTCACTGCATTGATCTCACACAGCCGTGGGATGCTGGTCCTGAACCCTGTAAAAAGGTTTGAGCATTTTTAAAAAGAAAACTGCCTCCCAATTGGTTGAGACTCATTGGGATGTCTGATGAAGGGAGACTACAAAACAGGTGGAGAGAGAGTATTTACAAGGGCCTGGAGTGACAGGACAAGGGGGAACGGCTTCAAACTGAAATTAGGTTTAGATTAGAGATTAGGAGGAAATTCTTCCCTGTGAGGGTGGGGAGGACTTGGCAACACAGGTTGCCCAGAGAAGCTGTGGCTGCCCCATCCCTGGAAGTGTCCAAGGCCAGGCTGGACAGGGCTTGGAACAACCTGGTCCAGTGGAAGATGTCCCTGCTCATGGCAGGGGCTGGAACTGGATGATCTTTAAGACTCCTTCCAACCCAAACCATTCCATGATTCTATGAGTCTACGCTTGGGAAAACAACCCAAAACCAACAGTCACACACTGTGAGAGCCAGCCACCTGGGACACTCCTTTCCCCATTAAATAACCCTGTTTTTACACACCTGAAGAGCAGGGGGAAGGTGTCCTCTGCCAGCTGGTTTCTTTAAACCAGTGGGACTGTTTTGGCCAGTGAGTCAGAAGTAGCATTTTCTGGGGCTGCAGAGCCAGCAGCTGTCCCAGCAGGGGCAGAACCCCCAGCAGAAAGATGAAGGACACGTAGCAGTAAATACAGCTCAGAGCTCACCCAGCACAGCCAGCTTGCCTGCCTGCCAGCTGCCCAGTCCAGGAGGACAGACAGAAAGTGGTAAGGAACAGAATATGCCCCTGAGAGCAGAGGGGGGAACACAGGACCCCCCCAGAGGTGAAACAGCCAGGCAGCCAAAATGCTGATGCAGAATTATGGCACAGGTAATAATAAATCTGCAACAAACCCTCCAACAACCTCTTCAGAGCCTGAGAGGAGTCCAACCAAAGAGCTTCCCTTCAGGACAGACACTGACTCAGCTCAGGGGAAACCTCTCCAGGCTTGTACCCTCCTTTCACAGCAAGAGGATTTCCCCCACTCCTTGGATCCAGGATGGAGAGCACGATATCCCTCTTTAATTAGCGTAACTAGAAAGTTAAAACGTTCCTGCAATTCTCCAAAGCCTTTCCAAGGGGTGAGTGTTGAGGGCACGGCAGAACTGCCTCGTGCATTAGGGCTCCCTTCCCCTTCATACATTGTTAAAGATTAATTTTGTGGGTTATGATTCCAGCTAACGAAGCACAGCTGGAGTTTGAGTCAATAAACCCTCCGTCCCCCCAGACAATTGAGCTCCCACCCGGCCGCTCCTGCGTCAGCCCAGCCCTCCGTCACTCACCACTTCACCCTCCCAGGGTCTTTTGACACCATTAATTGCTTTCATTGCCTCTCAAAGTATTGTCTGGGTGGGGGGTTGCTTTGTTTTTAAAAAATCACAGACAGGCATATTTCCTTTCCCCAGGAAAAAAATCAGATGGGGGACCGGCACGCTATTTAAAGTCACCCACTATCCAGAGATTCTACTGCAATTAAAAAAAAAAAAAAAATAATAAAACCAACAACCTGGGGACAGCAGCAGCAGGTTACCCAAGTAGAGAAGCCTGGAAGCCCCATCGTTCTTGCCATGAAAGGCAAGGACCGTCGGAAAGATGGAAAAGAAAACAGTGGGGATGTTTCTTCCCTTCCAGAGAGCTGGGGGGGAAATTCCGCTCCGGGTGGCTAAACAAGGTCAGCGGAGTTACAAAATAAAACCTCTCTTTCCCCCCCACCCATCCAACCCCCTCGTGGCTCTCCCCTGGAGCCCCGTCCTCCCAGCCACGAATTCCAAAATCCAAAAGTGTTGCATAAGAGCCCTGGGAGAGCTCGCAGATGGAATGACGGGCGGAGAGCATGGGACTTGGGGGAGAGACAGGAAGGGAGGGTTAGGAAAGGTTTCCTGCCCTGGGAGCTACTGCAACAAGGTCAAAACAGCTGAACGCCCTGGTGTGACATTCAAAGTCAGCCAGAGAAGGAAAGATTCCTTGCCGAGAGAGAGTCCCTGGTGAGCGTTTAATTGATCCCAGCAATGGAAAAGGCCTCTGCTCCGAGAGCTGCAAGGCAAAAAAGCTCCACGGAAAAAAAAAAACCAACCCACCAAAAAACAAAATAATGCACATGAAAGCAAAGCTTTTTGCCGGTCCACATTAACTGCCAGCCAAACTCTGGACATCTGATCCCGTCGGGAATTGACCCAAGCAGATGAGCAGGTGCAGTCCCTGCAGTCACCACTTCTCCAGCATCCAAGTCGGTACCATTAAAAAAAAAAAAAGGAAAAAAAAAAAAAGGCAGAGAAATGCAAATGCACAACGAATTTGCACAAAAATATCAAAGCTGTTTGCAAGATGATTCACGTGCCCGTGATTCAACTCTCTAAAATAATTACTATTGGATAGAAAGGAAAAAAAAAAACCAAAAAAACAACCCTGTAGGAAAACAAAACCCCAGCACATGCATTCCTTCTGCATATGTAAAGCTGGGAAATACAGGGAGCAGACTGGGAATGCTGGGGGGAGGTAAGAGGGGAGGTTTGTGCACTGCCAATGCTGGGAGCTGGAGAATTCTAAATCTTTTCCATATGTGAAGGAAATCCTCAAGCCCAGACAGCATTTTCTCTCTCTTTTTATTGATAATAAAGATAGGGAAAAGGAAAGGGGGAGGTTCTGAGAGCCAGGAATATTTTTCTTTTACTTTTCCAAATAATAAACCCACTCAAACGGCTTTAATTAGGGAAATTACACAGCAACGGAGACCACACATCCCTCTGTAGAATAACTGACAGAGTTTGCATTTACCTTCAGCTGTGATTAGTGTAAACACCTAAGAAAGGGTCAAGTTGCCTTCCAAGATAATCCTCCCCTCTCCCCTGGGCCTTCATTAGCTGTTCCAGCCCAACATGCTACCAGGACTGTTTCGGTAGCAAATCCGGCCCAGGCACAGCTCTGCTGCCCTGAGCTTACCAGCAACTCCATCAAAACAGAGGTCACAGGCAGAGGAAGGTGTCCAGGCTCTCATCCCACCTCCTGCTCTGGTGTTCAGTAATGAACAGATGAATAAAACAACAGCCGGCAGCTTCTCCGCGGTGCTTTCCTGCCTCCCTGCCAGCCCCAGCCCAGCCCTTTCACCTGACCACTGACAGGTTTATTGTTCATCATCTCCTTCCAGGGACACCAGCGTTACACTGGGGTTGTTCCAAAGCAGGAGGGATGGCCCAAAGCACAAAGGGAGCAGGAGGGAACAGACAGAAAAAAATTAAGGCAATATAGAGCACAGAGACTCTTCCAGGTTTTGGGGACTGTGTCACACTCTTCATCAGAGTCTCATGGAAGCGGTTTACAAGTTTTGGCAACGACTAGAGGAGCCAGCTGAGGAGGCAGGTGGGCATAACCAAACAGGTCTAAGAGCTGTTACCAGGGGACAACAGATTTTGGGGATAACTGTCCCCCAGCAGGCTCTCAAGAGCTCCCTGTGACGATTCCTCATTAATGGTTTTGAGTTGTCATCAACTGGTTTACAGACAAGTTCTCAACTCCAGCACAAAGAGCCCAGGCTCATTTTTTAGGGCATTTTATCTTCTGAGAGAAAGAGAAGTTTACCAGAGAAGAAAATTACCCTTAACCACAATTTCCCTGTGTGATCCCAAGCAATTCGCTTGACCTCATCGTGCTCGGTCTCCTGCTATAAAAAGCCATCACCAACACATTCCCTCCCTTGTACCTATTTCTCCATCCTGTTTATATGGTTTATCCTGTTTATACTGGAAGCTCTTTTGGGGCAGAGAATGACGTGTCGGGTCTGAGGCTGCGCAGAGAAAACGGGGCTGGAGGTACTGCTAAAAGTGGACAAAAATATGCACGTTTGAAACCAAAAGAAAAGTTCCCTGGAAGCGAAGCTGCAGCTCTTCCCATCAATATTAACAACGTTATTTTCTGAAAGCCCTAAAGAAACAGATGAACAAGATCTGTGAACAGAAGGGAAGATTTCCCATTTATTATCTCTCGGTGAATTATAAAGCCTAAAGGATAATTTGTTAATAGAGCGAGAGCTGTGCGTTTCTGGAGAAGCCAACTGGAATTTCCAGTCTTTGGAGGGAGGTAAGTCTAAGAGAGAAAATCTGGCAGCCCTTTGGAGCTACCTGTTTTCAAAAACTCTTTGGAAGAAGGCTGAAAAGTGGCCTGGTCTTTGTTTTCTGTGTCTGCTTCCACATCAAATGGCTTCGTCCCTTTCAGTCTGAGGTTGCAAAGAAGGAAGCAGAGATGTGAAGCCAGGTCCTCAGGCAATGTAAGTCAGTATTAATGGAGCAAAAGTCAACTTACACCAGCTGAGGATGTGCTACACTGTTGCTATCTCCTAAACAAAGGCAAAACTTACATATTTTTCTCTCTTTTTTTTTTTTTCTTTCCTGCTCCTCCTGTCTGGTGAAGAGACAAGGAGTAAAAGGGCATGGATGCTTTCAGACATTTCCCCTTCTCTTCCTTCCCCTCACTGCTGTACCTTTCGAGTGGCAGAAAAACACAAGAGAACAAAATTAACGGCCCATCGTTCCCTCAGGTGTAAATGTTTCACTTCAAAGTTTCATTCCACCGGGTCTAAGAGAACACAGCACGTCTGAAATACTTCATCAACAGGAATCTGACTGGGCTTTATGCTCTTACTCTGCTCTGGAGACACACACTTAAAGCACTTGGGATCCTTGAGATATCCAAGCATGGCTCAGAGCCTGCTCAGCCAAAAGGAGATGGACACGGGCTGTGTTCAAGTCCTACAAAAATGAGGACCAGCCACTGTAGCTCTTCATTGGGTAGGGTGCAATTTCTGCCTCGAGTTCTGTTTTGAGCTTTTTTTTCTTTTTTTGATGTCTTCACTGTCTTAAAGAGCAACTTTCACAAGATCAAAGAGGAAAGTTAAGTTTCTCCCCAAATGCCTGTTGCTGCTGTAACAGAAACCAAACTAGGATTTATCTGAACAGCTGAGCATGTTTCACAAAGAAAATTCACTAATTATTATCTTCACCTAATGGCACAGACAGACCTGGATTTGTTGCATCAGTCCCTCTTTTTCTTGTCCATCTGAAAGAAGATTTTGCTGCTGCTGTAGTTATTGAGAGCCACAGCTGGTTCTGCTGGAAACACCCAGTTCAACATCATCCTTAAAAGCTGGGCTTCCAGAATACTGAAGTGAATCAAAATACTGATCACTGATGACTTTGAAATCATAAGGTCATGGTTCAGCTTGCAGAGTGTCAGCCCCCAACCCCAGCCATGCTCACCTCGAACATCCTGGTGCTGGACTGACCCCAGAATCACCTCCTGTCCATTCCCACAGCTGGACCACTCTCGTCACAGGCAGAAGGAGATGGTGACTAACCAGAGGGCAACGCTTCTCAGCTTTAAAAGGATTTGTTTCCCCTCAGTTTCCCTCCAAACTGAAGCAACCAAACTGACAGGAGCAGAGAAACAGCAGCTGCTCCACACAGCGGGGACGAGAAACCAGAGCTTAGAGTTACATCCCAGTATTCCCCAGGGAAGCTGGTGCCAAAAACCAGCCACATCTGCCTCCGTGACAGGACCACCCAGCACATCCTCCCTGCATGGCAGACACCCCTCTTCAAGAGCCTTGAGCTCAAGCCTCCATTTAACACCTGCACAGAGACCAACCAGGCTGGTTAAGGTATAAAAAGATCCCCATCCTGTGGTGCTCCAAGTCTGATCCCAGCACAGAAGAGTAGGTCAGAAAAATCTGAGGACGGAGCTGCCGCCTCATGAGTGAGCAACAGCCGGGTCTGCCCATAAAGCTTCCCCAGGATGACTCAGCCCAGGCAAACCTTGAAAATCCAAAGCAAACAAGAAAACCACCACTATTAATTAAGACTCTGGGAAAAAAAAAAAAAAAAAGGCAGCCTGGTGTACAAGGAGCCATCATAAACCATCGATACCAAAGCAAAACAGAGAAAGGTGCAGTTCACTCACAGATGTGGCATCATGGGCAGAGTTTGGCTGAGCAGAATGTGTTAAAGGTGACACTCTAGGTTTGGAAGGACCCCTTTTACAAATGAAACCCTCTGACACCTGCTGCATGCACAGGAGTCAGCCACAGCCTCCCTGGAGCCCCTTCCCTACCACACAGAGCCAAAAACCAGTGGAGTCTGAGCCAACTGTCATCTGCTACGCTGCCATGACACAACAAACTTTCTGTTTGGAAAGCACAGTGTGTTTATAAACTTCTGTTATTTAAAGGATTTAACACATCTGGAAGGCTGGTGAGGAGCAGCAGGTCCATTTCGCAGCATGGTGAAGATATGTAAGATGAAGAATTAAGTCACACAGAGAGGCCACTGCAGAGCCAGGAGCTGCCTGTTGCACTTCCAAAGCCAAAGGGAAAATAACATTCACATCCAGCGTGGAGAAACAGCTCAGTGGACCCCTTTCAGCAATGACAGGAACTGGGCTGCAATACCTGAGCAATGCCATCAGGTGCTGTGGGCACAAACTCATCCTTTCAAGTGAAAACCAGCTGAAGCTGCCCCTCTCTCTCCCTCCCAATCCCGCTGCCTTTCAGATGTGCACACACACACACACACACACACACACACACATGCAGCCTCCACGAGGGAAGCACAAAGGACGTGGTTCAGATAATTGGAAGAGACCGACTGACAAATTGATCCTCCGCTCCTTTAACCTGAGCGGTGTCACCGAGAGCGCCGGTGACAAAGAGCTGTGCAGGCACAGAGTGCCCGGTGACAAAGAGCTGTGCAGGCACAGAGTGACCGTCCCCACACCGGGGGTGTCACTGTTCAGCACCAGCCAGCCCCGCACTGAGGCTGCACGGGGCACTTACCCCTGGCAGGGGACTCATAGCACCTCCTTGAAGTCATTTTGGGGCGATTATCTGACTTCACACACAGCCTGCACGGTGGAAATGACTCGCACAAGATCTGCTGGGTTAAGGACAAAATGAGGGAGAACAGAGCAGTTGTGTCTGTCACTGTGCTTCTGCTGTCACCTCCCTTGTGTTACACGCCGTGTGGTGATGTCAAACCAGCAAAAAGACCATTTCCCCTTCTCCTCCTTTCCCTGTTACCTTTCACAGCTCAAGGTCCCCTTTTCTGTCGTTTTAGCCGTTTCCTTAAGCCTTGTCTCCCTTCCCACATCCCTCCCAACTCCAAACCAGCACACATTACCTATGCAAACCACTGCTTCCACCCCTGCTCTGTGATTTGCCTGCCACACCTGGGGGATTTCCCAGCAAATTGTATTACTTTATTTGGTCAATTGGCCTACAAATTGATTTTCCTGTACAAATAATGAACATTTATGGTTATTTTCCCCATAGACTGCTTTATTTCACATGTAACAAAGACTGATTTCCTCCAGGTTTTGAGACCTGAGCATATGAGCTGCAGTTACTGTGACCCCTGGGTGATGGATGGCAAGGACTCGAAGCACAACAGGAGGGTCTGGGGTTGGGTTTTTTTCTCCCCTTACTACAGAGAGAGATGGCAGCTGAAAGTAAAAACACTGGTACCAAACCAAGGAATTCTGTTTACTATGGGAATAAATTGTACTGTCTTAAAAGATCCTCAGTCCTGGGATCAGCCCCAAGGCCAAGCAAATGCCCATGAAGGAATCAGGGGGGACAGAGGACTGAGCTGGTAAACTGGACAGGGATGGCAGAAGGCTGTGAGCCACCAGCACGGCCAGATGCCCAAAGCATTTGAAACAGCATCCCCCGCTCATCACAATTTTTTGGGGACACTCTGCAAGGCCTTTCCTTAATCTCAGTGATGTCATTGTGGAGGAAAGGGGAGGAGGAGGAATCAGGGAAGAAGGGTTTCTAGAAAACCAGCTGGGAGCGAGGGGGGCCTGCTGTGATTCGTGGGCAGGGAGTGCAGTGTTGTTCTGCCCTCAGCTCCCCAAGGGTGCAGAGCCACAGCAACAGCTCCACAATACATTTCCCTTCCACTAATGAGAAAACGACTTTCGAGACAGAGCCTGGAGCAAGTTTTGAAGGTCACTCCCTGCAGGTGTGGAAATGAATTGGGCTAGACCAGGGTCCAAGCCTAAGTTATTCTGCTTAGGCCACAAAGGCTTATTTGTGGGGGGGGGGGGGTTAATAGCCCGAGGGCTGTGATGTGTGTGTATGTTTAATTTAATACCTCTTGATGGCTGAGGCTGGAGGGACAGAGAGGCCTCAGCCTTGGCACTGAGGAAAGGCAGAGACAGGGAGGTTTCTGAGGTGAATCTGAGTGAGAGTGGACACAGAAGGGAAAGTCAATTATGTGGAATAAGTCTCGGCTGCCTGCAATTCCCCATCCCCAGTCCTCGGGGGCGGGTTTGGCCCATGAAGTCTGACTTCAAATCCAATAAAAAATTAACTGATTTTGAACAACTACTAGACATGCCTCCTTGGAGTTTTAAGACGTGCTCTTCAGCTGCAGCACAGAGTGGAATTAATGAACGGAAGGAGAGGCTGAGAGTATCAGGCATGAGGCTGAAGGCACTGCCAAATTCCTGCTTAGCTTCTCTGACTCGGAGGGGGGGGGGGTCCCTCCCTTCTTCTTGGCACTGCTAAGGACTGACATGCCCTCGGTCCATCAAGATGCTGCACGGCTGAGAGCCCCACAAAGAGCTATGTCATGACTGAGGGGACACTCATCCTCCATCACAAGCCACTCCAGGCAAGGATGCATCTCCCCCAGCCTGTCAGTTCGGTGTGCAGACGTTTCACTCTGCGCTGTGCTCCCATGGGCTCCACAGCTGAACTGCTACACAGCCCCACCAGAACACATCTGAAAGTCCACCTCAACAGGGACATCAGTGCTAGGAGATCAAGTTTGCCCTCACACCCCACTCAGAAGCCAGATGACATGTGCTGGTTGAGCCAGCAGAGAGGGAACCCAATGCTGAGATGGGACACTGGAATTCCAAGTATTTTGTGTGAAGAAACGGGGTGTCAGACAGGTGACCTGCTGTGGGCATCACAACACCTCCAACAAGGACAACAAAAAGGAGCTGATTATCAGCTTCACAGGGTGCAGTCCCTGCAATCACACTGTGAAACCCATTCTCCTCACTCAGCTGACACGATGAGCAAACATTAAAGTCCAGCTCCAGGGCAGCAGTAACAGCACTTTGCAGTTGTCCATAACCTTTCACTCCAAGGCCTGCAGCAGCTCTTCCAGAAAGAGGCACAGGCTAGGATTCTACTTTTGGACCATCATCTAGATGATGAGTGAGACCAAGGGCAAGTGTGGTGGGACAACCTGCTCATTATCACGTGGTAAAATGATACAGGATCCAAGCCTGGGACAGCACAGTCCTGACTCGAAATTTGGGGCTCCCACCACTCAGTAACCAGTGCACCCCTGAAAAAGAAACCAAGCTGAGATCTGTGAGTAACTGAAGGGAGATCTGACACTGGTGTTTGCATCTGTGTCCTGACCCCAGCAATCCCTGCTTGCTCACAGGTGTGTTCTGCACACCCTGGGACGGTGCCCATCATTCACCACGGCTTCCCTCACCCTGTGTGTGCTAACAAAACCAAAGGATAAGCCACAACCACTCACAGAAATATGCAACCAGCTGGCTCAGCACATTGGGAGCAGCACAAGATGATACCACGCGATTTACAATACATTTGTATATAAAAATACCACTGGGAAATAAATACCCAACAAATACAGTGGCTTTCCAGGGAGTGCTGAATGAAGCAGGGAGTGTTGGGAGTTGTATGTTTTGAAGGTAAACACAAAGAGAATATAAAAAAAATACAAGAGAGGTAAATAATTCATCAAAAGAATGAGAAACAAGAAGCTGAAAGGAAAAAAAAAATAAATAAAAGAAATACCAAAGGGAAGAGTTTTCTGAGAAGGCTGGGAAAAAAATTAACCTCTCACAGGAGTGAAAACCAGAGCCAAAATTAATTGGAGTAAAATGGGGTGGGAGGAAGCTTTTAAAGGTGAAACATTTTATCTGGGGATGGTATCTCCCCTCTTAGGCACTGAAGCATTTCCCCAAGGTGGGAAAGGGCTGCCAAGTTGCTGACAGAGACAGTGTGGTCTTACACGGCTTCCAGCAACACTAAAACCACGGGCAGAGACTTCCAGCCAGTCACACAACAAAACAAACCTGCTCACACACCAGCACTTGTTCTCAAGCAAATCTACTGCTCATCATCCAATCCATCTTTCATCCAATGCCACCAAATCATCCATCTATTGTACATAAAGCTGCACAGACACAACTTGCCCATAACTATTTGTAAGTCTTGTAGGTTTTCTGCAGGTTTTCTTTAAGACCAAGAACTCGCTCCAGAAAAGGAGCAACTATTTGTATTTGCAAGTTTTTGCTGATGGCAACTTTTGCAACTGACCCTAAAACGCTGCACATCTGTAAAAAAGCTAACTAAAGAACACAGTGGTTTTAGTGTGGACACTAAAATGAGTGGAACAGCCCAGGCTGTGGCTCCTTCCCATCAGGGAATGGTGCTGAGCTGGAAAGCACCTGGATGGTGCTTTACCTGGATGGTGCTGGACCTGCACTGGGCCTCCTGGAGGAGGGGGAATGTGGGGCTCAATAGGTGGCACTCTTCCTTCTTGAATTGATGTGTTTGGGTACTCAGAGGTGCCGGAGAGCAGATTTAAGGCCCTGAGTTGTTATTTACTTGGTGATTTTCGGGGCCTGTTAAAATAAAAACCCCAGCCAAGCACAAGCTTTACCAATTACACTCTGTGCCAATCCTAATTATCCCCCTGCAGCTCCACCAGACACAGACTCCTCGGCAGCCACATGATCCTCTTGTGCACTGCTAAGCAGCTCTGCTTTACCAGGGAGCATCTGCACTGGAGAAGTCCCTAAAAGTGAAAGTGAAATCCCACCCTGGGCATGTTTCCATCCCATCTTCCTCCTGCAGAAACCACCAGCTCCAATCCTGTCCGTAATCCTGCTCTATTCCTGTCCAGGAATCCCTGTCTCCAGTTCAAGGTAAGTTCCATCCACAGGAGTTTCTCCTCTCATTAGCCAAATTTGGAAAAAAAACCACAAAAAAGACATAATGTTTTGTGCCCCAGAGCGACAGAGGACTTGTTTTCTAACCCTCTTTAGGGGCCTTCCATAGGGAATTAGTCATGGAGGTGAGTAATATCCCTGATTTGACACAGGGAGAGTGAGCAGGCACCTGACAGGTTAGCAGGAGCTGCTATATTTAGGTGCCATTAGCACACACATGTCCTCACACATTCCTACAGGCACACCCGTGTTCAGCATGTCCAGAAGGCACAGGAAGGGAGAAGGTAAAATCCAGAGCCTTCCCTGCATTTCCCAGGGAGCAGGTAAGAAGTGAGGGGATTCTCTTCTCCCTGTCTTATCCCCACCCAAGTTTAGAGCCGCTGAAATCCTGAAAGCAGAGCTGACTTTTGCTCTCTGTGATCACAGAAAGGGTCGATTTCAGTCTAGTTTGGAGAGCAAGACAAAGATTCAGATCAAATCTCACTCCAGCTCTTCTGCCTGCAAGGACCTTGTCCCAGAGAGCAGCTCAGGTAACATAAAACGCCCAGAGAGTTTAGCCACAGATTTTCAAATGTTTCTGATTTACTGGACACTTGCAGACTGAACTTAAATCTCCTGATGACAGGCTTGCTTTCCCTGATTAGTCCCCAGGGATTCCTGAGTCTACACACCAGCTATGACCAACAGAGCAGAGGATGGACACCAGTGGTCTGGGCTGTGACTGGGACTCTTGGAAGTTGAGCTCAGAAGGAAGAGCTGAGCAGCAGCTGGGGCAGTGGCTCCCCTCCAGACCTGGAACACACCTCTGCTGGTGTTCTCACCAGCTTCACAGCTCAGGGGGGACACAGCAAGGTCAGGGACTTGGATATCATCCCATGCCAGCTCTGTAGGATGTTTGCAGTGGCACTGAAGATGTCCCACAATGGCATCAGATGGCCCTGCTGCACTTATGCAGAAGGCAGAGGTGTGTCAAGCATTCCCCCCTGCTCCCTCCACTCTCCCCTCAGTGGCCCTTTCCCATCAACTCCTAAACCCAACCAAAAACCACCCCCTTCCCCTTACAGGGTCCCTGTGCTTTCACAGCTCAGTGAAAGAGAGGTCAAGCAGCACAGCCACCACCCCCAGCTGCCTGCCCTGCCCGGGGGCCTTTCATTTCCCCAAAAGCAGCCCCAGGATCCAGCCGGCCCCAGATGAGTCACCCTGCCCGTCTGGGTCCCTCCCAGGGCAGGGTGTGGGGGTGGAAGGGCTGGGGCTCCCTGCAGGCATTGCCACACAGCCCTTTTTCCTCACCCCACCCCAGAGGGAGAGCAAACAGCGACTCTCACCCGGGGAAGGGGGAGAAACGAGGGGCACAGGGATGAAAGGGAGGGAAAATGAGCAGAGATTCCAGCCCAGTTGCAGTTTATCTGCTGTACTGGGATGGTACTGGTACGGGGATCCCTGATGCAAACACAGCTCAACCACTGCCTTGCCAGGAATTCCCTGCACAAGGAAGGGAGTGCAGTCTCTTCCAGACGGATCTGAACTCCTTCTCTGGATTTCCCTCGCTCCAGCTCAACACAAAAGCAAAATACAAATGACAAAGCACAGCACAGCATCACCTGAACTCCACGGTGTACTCTCTGCACTGGCAAAACCAAACTAAACCCCAGCACAAACCCAAATTCTGATATTGGACACTCTGAGAAAAAGCCAAAATAAAAGAGTTAATCAAACCAGGGTCAAAATCTTACACCCATTGGTTCTGGAGACACAAGATCGGGTCTGAGAAGCAGCTCCTAAGAACCAAATGCCCTACTAAAATAAATAGGGATCAGATGGACAAATCCCTGCAGACATTTCAGCTGGCTCTTTCTCTGCACTGTGCTCAGGCAGGTGAGTCATTCCCAAACAGAGCAAGAGCAAAGCAATGCCAGACCCTCCAACAGGCAGAGCTCTGGGTTTGTTTGGACACTGGGTGCCAGCTGGAACTCTTATTTTTTGATTCCCTCTGAAATCACATTTAAATTTGGGAAGGTAAATAAAAGGCAAGGAAAACAGTATTTAAAAGTACAAGTTGAACGAACAGTAATTGCAGGTTCTTTTACAAAGGCTGCCAAGGTGGAATTCAGGTTGAAAGAAATTCTGGCCCCCTCGGGAAGCCACTGATCCCTGTGGCTCCTCGAGATGTTATTTGCCGAGCCCAGGAAGTCAGCTGGAAGAGAGGGATAAGGGGAAGGAGATTAGAAGAGCTCCACCTCCCCTGGAGGAGGGGACACCACACAAGAGCACCTTATTTTTCAGGGGGATCTGCTGTACTGGCACCGCTGTCACACGAGGCAAGCAGTGAACATGCTTTTTAAATCAAGAACGTGTAGCACAAGCTCCTGAGCTGCTGCCTCTCACCCGTTATCTCCTCCTCAGAGCTTTTATTCCTGTCTCCCCTCACCTGCCAACCTGCAGCTGCAGCACAGCTCGCCTTTTTCTTGACAATAAAGTTATATATCGTCCTCTCTGCGAGGAAATGAAGCACAACAAGACCCAAGAGTTTGCTGACTGCTGTGTCCTGGGCTGCTGGATGGGCTGCTGTCCTTCCACGGGCAGGGAGAACGGGGTGCAGGTGACAGGGAAACATGGCAAGGAGGCAGGAGAGAGCTCCTGTCTGGATCCTGACTCTGTATTCCTTGGCTCCACCACCAGCCTGGAGTCCCCAAACACAACTCCTGGTGTGCTGTTGTGGAACCTGGCCCCAAGATCTCTGCTGTTGAAATAAAGGCTCTTGTAAAAATATCTGACAGCTCCTCCACCTCCTTGCTCCCTCCTCGCTAATTTTATTGCAAGTGCAACAGTGGGTATTTCGTGCAGTGAAACAGTTTCTTCTGAGCCATGTTTGCAACTGCTCTGTTATTTCCTTCTGGGTTTCAGTCAGCATTTCTGGGGCCTCAAAAACATACATATGTATTTTTTTAAATTAATTACTCATAACACCCGTGTCACCTCATGCAGCAGAAAGGGGCTACACTTGACCTTTAGGCAACAGGAAGGGAGCTCACCCTGCACTCTGCAGCAGCAGCTCTCTGCAGCCTATGAAGGGCTAATTCAGTAGTAACAGGGAAAGAGAATTATTTCAAATACATTTCAGGCTGCTTTGGACAAGAGTGCTTCATCAAAGCTGGGGAAATGCTCTCACTGGGCCTTCTGGCTTCCACCTGTAAAGAACTTAAACTTGCTGGGTGTGCAAAGGGGCTGCAAAGTCCTATGGGGTGTGTGGGTCAGATGTGCCAAAAAAATAATAACCAGTATAATGTTATTTCTATAATTCTACTGATAACCATGGTCAGGGGAGAGAGGGCAGGAGGAAGCAGGAGCCAGCACACACTCTGCACCAAGCTATCCCTGCCCTGCAAGTCCCCAGCAGGTCCTTGGAGTTTTCCTTCACAATTCCTTGCTGGCAGTAAGGGGAAGCTGAGACATGCTAATGCACATTCCCTTCCCAACCTCGTGGGTATCCCGGTGGGATTAACACAGCATTAACTCCCACACCCTTTCTTTCATGGCTTTTGGTACACAGGGAGGAGGAGGAAAGGTCTCTTCAGGTCCTCCCTGCAGGAAGGGTCACTACAGCAGCTCACAAAGAGGGAGAACTCCATGAGCAAAGGTTTGGGGCCATATGAGCTGCTGATCCTCCAACCCCTCATCCCTCCTCACCTTTCCCCTCCTTCATCTTCCCAGAAAAACTTTGGTACAAATTCTCTGCACTGTTAACCCAGGAAGGATTCACTTAAGGCTCTGCAGCTGAGGCTCCTGAGGTTTTTTTTTCCCTCACCCAATTTTCTGTCCACGTGGTGGATAAGCCACGAGTTGAAGAGAGAGGGATAACTGAGATGGGCCAGAAGGGCAGTTTTGAGTTTCTGACTGTATTTTTAATTAATTGCATGGCACTTACAAGCCAATGACAGTTGTCCTATAAATCTAAAACAATTAAATAAAATAAGCATAAGCTAAATAATAGTTTTGTATGTGCCATGCATATTTAAATACCCAAATCACGAGTGTGATATTAATAAAATGTATCAAAGTTCACACTGACATAAACCAGATTTATTGGGCTATATATATAGTACAGCTGGGCCTTATATATATAGCATCACAGAGGTGGCAAAAGCAATAAAAACCTAATCTGTTTGTAGGCAAGCAGCCACCATCGTGTTTGATGGGTTCACACAGGCACAAAAAACTCAAAACCCAGCTTTATTTCCTCAATTTCAAAGATCTAATGAGCTCTCTGCATATGACAGCTCAGGTCCTTCTCCCTCACACCTGACACCATTCCCCACACGTTCACTCACAAATCATTTCAGCCTTCAGCCAGCCCTGAGATGCTCTAATTTATGCCACAGAACAAAAAAAAAAAATACTCTCAGCAGCCACTGAAGAGCTGTATAAAAGGAAGAATTTTCCTTCTGCACCTTCTCCACCCTGTTAGGGTGGGTTCATCCTGATTCAGGGCCCTCGGACCAGCCCAACTGATCACACCAAAGTGCTGCCACTGCAGAGCTTCTCTTTTTGGTCAGTCTTTGCTGACAGGTAAGGATTGAGTGATCTGTGGAGACTGAGCATCCCTTCTGCTCCCTGGGAATCCCTCCTGGCCAGGGAAGTGGAGAAGGTGCTCCTGGGGCTGACACGAGAGAGGGCTGAGGATAAACAGGGCAGCTACTAAAAAGGGAATGGAGCCTCAGGGGCTGTGACACGGGGGGAACTCCATTTCCAGCTGTTTCCCTGGATGACAAGGGGTCATTTCCTCTCTTCATCATCCACTTCTCTCTCATCTATTTTTAAAACAGGGGGTTTCATTTTAAGGGAAAATAATGCAGCACCCAAAATTGGTCCCTCTCTGGGATTAACAACACAGCCCTTCTTCCAAAGCCCAGCCCACCTAACGCTGCATTGCAAGAGCAGCCAAAAAAGCCCCAAGAAAACACACACTGAAATGCCAGCACGTTTCCCAGCACACTCTGTGGAGCAGCCTGGGTGATGCCACGCATCTTTCTCAGCTCTAATTACCAGGATTCTCTGATCAAGGCACAATTATTCGCTGATCAAGGGTATTATTGATTCTAACCCGTTGGCCTACTGGGATCAGTCTGAATGACACAGCAGACCCCGACAGATTAAATACTGTCAGAACATTCCAGGGAAGCTTTGAGGGAAGATTCTCTTCCTGTTACTGCCTCAGCATATGTCAAGTTTCACAGCTCGTAGGATATCAAGATGTTTCGTGCCAGGCAGGGCTAACAGCACAGCATCTCACTGCCAGCCAGAGCTGGGGAGGGTTCTCTCTGCAGAAGAATGCAAGAGTGAAGAGGGAGGTGGACAAGAGAGCATTTCCTGAACAGTCCTTCTGGTAAGCAGTGAAGGTGAGGGCTCCAGATGTGCCATGTGCCCACCTCTTCTCCTGTGCTGACATCCTTCCAAGAGGATTCAAAGCACACACCGAAGGAAGGTGGATGTGGCTGTTTAAGGAGCTGCAGCTTTGACAGAACGCACGTGAGCACATCTTTAGGCAGCTCAGATTCCACCTCGCCTCGTAATCCGGCAGCAGATTGGAAGGATCAGGAGAAAACCAAAGCAGTCAGACAAGAGAGCAAACTGGAACAGCATCGAGGTGGGGGAAAGGCTTGGCCCTCACGAGAAAGCCACAGAGGTCATTTGTTTGCAGCCCAACACATCGATTCATTACCCAAACCCACAAGCTTGGGCTGGCAAGGAGCAAACACCACGTGGAGAGGATGGAGAGGAAGCACCATTCCCTCCACAGAGGCACCTCCAGCTGCTCCACACACCGGGTTTCTGATCAAACCAACGCTGAACAGGAGGCAAAAAGGCAGAAATCCCACTGGAGACATGAAGCAAATCCTAAGGAGTAACAGACTTTAAGCCAGTTGGATACTCCATCAGCACAACACCCAGTGAAGGGCCTCTGTGGTGGGGAAGGCCCGTCCCTCCCCACCCACCAGGGAGATTTTAATCTTCAATAATTGCACGCGTGATTTTAACAATGCCTTCATTCATGGGAGAACTCCAAACTGGTTTGTAAACTGGCAGGAAGGCAATAATGGTTTCGGCCCATTATCAGGTGGGAATGGTAGAACCACCAGAAATGCTGAAAAAATAAGAATATTCAACAAATATTTTTCTTTCTGCGCCGGGAGAAAAGGCCAGCCCTGACATGGTATGGATATGAAATAGTTTTCAATCCAGCAGTGAATTAGGAGGTTCCCAAACAGAAACTTCTTAAGTGATAATAGATTTAAATCAGCAGATTTAGATAAGTTGCTCTCAAAGACTTTCGGAATAGTTATCCTGGGAAGTTCTCCAGAGTCTTCACTCAAGATTTTTATTGAGCCTCAGAACAATGAGGAAATACAAAGTAAACAGGAAAACACGGCACTGTGACTGGATTTTAAAAACCATAAGCAGAATAATCCAAGGAATTTTATAACCCCCAGGAGAAATAATGAAATAGAGGAACTGGACGAGTCATAATAAATTAACGGAGGGTGATATAATTTATGCAAATTAAAGCTTGTTAATGGAAAGGATGTTAAACTAATATATCTTCTTTGCTGAGACAATAGCACCAGGGTAATGTGCTTAGATTTCTGCAAGGTGTTTGATCTTACACCACCACACAACTTTGTGAACGAGAAATAAGAGCACTACAAGGGAGAATTCAGATCTCCTGTGTCCTCATGTACCAAGACTGGGCTGGTGGAAGGTGGCCCTGCCCATGGCAGGGGGTTGGAATGAGATGAGGTTTAAGGTCCCTTCCCACCCAAACCATTCCATGATTCTACCATTCTAAAAGCACTCTGCCAACAACATGTCCTGTTGTCCTGCTGGTGAGGGTGGAATCAGACACGGTGCAGACCTATTTAGAGTTTGGTCCTAAGACACAGGACTCACACACAAACATTTTTCAGCCTCCTCTGTCCTTCCCTCTCTCTCACTCTGTTGCATGGAAGTGTTTTCTTGTGATATGGGGGGGGAGGGGAAATTAGTTTTTGCTCTTGTTTCCAGAGGTTGGTATGAAAAGCAGTCAGGAGGGTTAGAGGAGTCCCACCACAACAAAAAAATGACTCTCAAGACGCAAGTTTTTCAGCATCACGCAGCTAAAGGCAAAGCACAGTAACTTAGAGAGCACATAATTTCAAATATCCTTTGCACGTGCTTTTTTTTCCAGATTCTATGGTGATTTAAAGACAACAGAAGAGACATCAAAGGGAGAACTAAATCCTCCCAAAGCAAGGATGATTTTTGCCCTCTGCACACACCAGGGGATAGGAATATTTACCAGCCTCATAGAATTACTCTTACTGAATTTACTTTTGAGAGACCCATCACAGCCAGGTGAGACTTCAAAAAACCAGATCCACGCTGCTGACACAAACAAGTCCAGATCCACAGACCTGGATGACCAGCTCATAAATTTCAAGCCAAAAAAAAAAAATGTTTTAAGGCATCACATTGTCAATTTGGGGCTTGAAAACCCAAATGTATTACATTTTAATTCAGAATTAAAAGCATCCTGATAAAGAGTAGCCAGGCTCAGTCTGGATGGGCTGCTCCTCGTCTGCTTTGAGACCACACTGTGCCTGCAAAACCCTCAGGAGTGCTGTTTGGGGCAGCACTACCACCACCACCACCACCAAAAAAACCCCACACATATATAAAAATAAAATATATAAATATATAATAGATATAATTATATATAATTATATCTATTATATATTATATTTTATATAGATTAGATTATATTATAAATATATATATATAAATCAGCCCCCTGAAAGAGCCAATGTAGCTTGCTAAGAAATAAAACTGCTTAAAGGACAGAACACCCCACATTTTCCATGCTCTGCTGGGTGTCCTTTGGTGCACACCAGATTTTGACACAAGCTATGCCAGTCTAAAGATGAAAAAGAAGTCAACAAGAGTTAAAGGGATGTAAATCTTGCCTGATGGTGATCAAAGGCCATCATTATTTTAACCCACATTTACTTAAGGTCTCAAGGTGATGTTATCAATTCCACTGCAGCTAAGCAGGAACATGCCAGGGGCATGGATGAGGTCCCAACAGTTTTAGGCATGGAATAGACAAGGAACAAAAAAACTACCCAGCCATTCACAACATACAACTCATTTTCATTCTTTAACTGGCTTTAAAACATTGTAAAATACTCAAGACTAATGGGGTACAGTGTTTAAGTAACCCCAGTATTGTAAACTCAAGTGCACTGAACCATCACTGAAGAACCTTGCAGTGCCTTCCTCTGCAAGTTTACTTTGGGGTTAAGTGGGTGAATCACAAGGGGGAAATAAAAGAGGAATTGATATCACAGTCCTCTCTGGGGGAAAAAAAAAAATACAGGAAAAAAAAATAAAAAATGTAAAAAGGCAGGTCTGTGTGGTTCAGCCTGTGTCACAGAAAAAGAGATCTCAAGGATCACAGCTGTGGTGAACGGTGGGAAAAGTTATTGATCTAAAAGAATTCATTTTTACTATAAGGGCTGGTACTTTTACTTATTTAATAAAGGTCTGGCGTCAAATCACTGTGAATTTCAGGATTATCTAATTCTATCTAATCTCATTCAATCACTGATGCTCCAGACTGTAGCAGAAAGGAATGCTTGCCCTTTCCTGTCTTCAGGGGCCATCTCTGGTTGCCCTGGCAACACAGCAAAAGCAGCTTCCACAGAGCCAAGTACCACCTATCACATCCATCTCCCAGATAAAAAGGAAGGATGGGGTTGCAAGGGAGTTTTTGCAATTTGATGGGCAGAGATTGGCAGAGCAGCAGCCACCACTGGGGGGGAACGTGCTCCCCACTCCTGAATTAGCACTGCCCCAGAGGCTGGGTGATAAATGCAAGCTCCTGGGGTAAGACACTCCCAGGACTCCACTGGCAGAGCACTCTGCTTGCCTTCAGAAGGAAAAGTTTTATACTAAGAAGCCGTGGTGATTAACAGGCCCGAGGTAACTGAAGCCATTTAACATCCCAGAGCTGATTTCTGAATTACCTGAAACGCTCCCAGCACCCAACTGGGAACCAGCAGCCAAACACACAACATTTTTCCAGTGTCATCATTAGAAATATTTCAGATTCTGTGCTTTCTAGACCAAATGGCTGCCTCCAGTGTCTCTCCTATCACCAAAACCTCTCAAGTTTTCCTGCTTCCCATTTCTCTGGAACTCTCATGGGGCCTTGGCTGATGTCTGTAGATGCTGCACCAAGGTGACTCTGCCTCCAGTGACCCGGCTGGTTGGCAGTGCTGCTGCAAGTTTCTTTCTAGCTGAAGATATAAAAGATTAAAGAGCCTTCTTTCCATAGTGATTGAAGCTGTCCTGACATCTTAAAATGAGGGATTTGATGCACGGGAATATTTTCATACAGGTAATCAAAGAACAGGGCAAATTTGGGCTTGATGGTATTTCCCAGATTCTGTGGCTCTGTTACACATGTGCAAAATAAAGTAAAAGCTACAATTTCCACACAGACTGGAGGCAGAATGAATGAGCAAGAACCTTTCAGTGCTTGGGAATTCCCTCCATCCCTCCTTCCTCATCCTCAGACACGGTTACAAGAAAATCCCTTATCAGATTATATTTATGACCCAGGGGAATGTGTAATTTCCTCTCCGTTCTCGCCCTGGTTTTGCTAAAATAACAGAGCCAAAAATAACAGAATGGAAATGCATTGCTCCAGCAGTGCAGGTGGTGTGTACAGAAGATTCACCTTCACTCAAGAGCAGGGTGAGAGTACAGCAGAGGTGCTAAAAAATGTGCTGGTTTATTTACAAAACTGCACGTGATTCCTGCAACATTAACTAACTCCTGAGGAGAGTCTTTCCTTGTCCTTAGCTGGAAAACTGAGCTTGGGACAGAGGGCCCTACAACAAGTTCTTCAGTGCCATCTGCCAGAAGTCAGGAAGGTTAGGGAGGTGACCCTGCCCTAATAGAAAAAAAAATAAAGCCCTGAAATGGTGAGAACAGTGATTCTTCAGCTGAAAAAGTGAAGAAGATGCATTTCAATATTTCAAAACACAGAAGGAAGAAGACAGGGAACAGGGCACAGATGCCAAATGAGAATCTGCTGCGTAGCAAGATGTTTTCCAGATAATGGAAATAGAGTGGGCATAAGAGAAACAGGGTAAGACAGTGCAGAAGTGGGGGGGGGAAGCTGAAAGAAAAACAAACAAACAAAACCCACAAGAGCAAACAAACATGATTGATAGAAAAGGAAAAAATATAGACAAAACAATGTGATTTTGCAAGCACAATATTTTGGCCAAGCAATACTTAAATAAAAACAGAGTGGATCTCTTTTCCAAAGTCTAGGGCCAATCACACAATTACAGAATGGTTTGGGATGGAAGGGACCTTAAAGCACATCTCATTTCACCCCCTGCAGGTGACAGGGACAGCTCCCACTAGACCAGGTTGCTCCAAGCCCTGTCCAACCTGGCCTTGAACACCTCCAATAGGTTTCCAATAGGAAACTGCTTCTCTCTCTCCCTGTCCCATAACTGAACCAGAACAAATCATCTGAAAAGTTCATCATCCCCCCCAGACTCGAACTGGTTGGCAGTTTTAAATGAACCAAGTTTATGAGGGAGTTAATCCTGCTCTTCAGTCACCCTGGCCATTCAGATCCCGTGCTCACTGAAGGCATTTGCCACCAGGCTCCAAATTAGCACTGCTCCCTTTGAATAAGGCCAGAAAGTTTGGACACAGACCACTGCAAATTAAAACCAGGTGTCTGTGCCCTGAAGCAGCAGAGACAGCCCTAAGCAGTTTAATGACATCTCTAAATAATTTTGACAGCAAAATTACTTATCCTATGTCACCTTTATGCTGCCCTTGACACGGCGCTAACAAGATGATGTTGCTTTCCCTGCTCCTATATATTTATTTGTCTGTCTTTCTTCCCATGCTTCACTTTCTTTTCCTCAGAGCAGGAGGTTTTCTAGACCTGGTGCAGCACAGCACCAATCACCAGGGAAGGAGTTCTGGCTGCAGCTGCTGATTTCGTGGGTCAAACTTAATCCCAGAGGGGCTGAGGGCTCGGAAACTTCCACTTCCTACAGCAGAGCCCACCAGAGAACAGGATTCCTCAGTGCCAGACATGACACTTGTCTGTGGGGTGAGGAAACCCCCTCTGCAGCCTTTATGGAATCCCGGGAGGAAATCTGCTCACTCCAAGTAGGATCCCTCACACACACCAACCTCAGCACAAATATTCTTTCAGAGCTTGGCCTGTTATTCACAAACACCGAACTCACACATGGATCCTGCTCTGCCCTTCCCATCACACAACAGCTTTTGCCTCCAGTGTCTCATCACTGCTCTCTGCAACAGCAGAAATGTTCACCACAGCTCTTGCACGAGGACAAACCTCCCCCACTTGGAACTCCTTGAAGCCCATTGTAAGATAGAATTATTTTCCTAAGCCACAGCTGCTCGTACGTCTCTGCTGCTCACTCACAAGGCTGCAATCCAATTAATATTTTCCTTTCCAGAGGGTATTTAATAATCCACAAAATTAAATCCTTCAGTATTGTGCTGGCACCCTTGATGCCATTGATCTGGGTTTGTTTTGCCTCTGTGTGAAACAATAATCAGCCCTTTTATTGGTGCAAGCCCCATCCTCCAAACCTCTGACAGTGGGCACCACACAATTGCCACGTGCCCTGCTCAGGAGCAGAGTTTGAGGACCATGAGGAGTAATTTCCAGAGCAAAACACATTTAGGAGCACCTCTCATTGCCACACTGATTCTCCGTTCAAGCTGCCAGTTCTCCCCTGGAAATCCCCTTTTGGTGAAGTGCTCTATGACCCAAAACCAGTTGATTTTAAGGACTCTCCTGTGAAAGAAAGAAGCTGACACACGTTTTCCCACTGACCTCAGATCACAAAGCCCTGCAAGCTGAGGCTGTGGACTCAAACTCAACACCTCTTCCCATCCCTGGATGGGATGTGTGAGCCTCTCACCCCATTTAAGACCATGGTACATCTTATCTCCGGTTTCTCCCTAAAGGTGAAATCTGACATATTTTGAAGAAACTTTTGTTGAGAATTCAAGTTGAATTCCCAAGTCTGCAGTGCAGCACACACACGCTAAAAATCACCTGAGCCAAGTCCATTAAAAAGCAAAACAGAAGGAAAAAAAACCACAAACAAAAAAAAAAAGCCCAACCAACTCAAAAACCTCCAACAAACACTAACCCAAACTAAAATGTGCTGGATTAAAAGCAACAAGCCAAATCAGCATGAAACCACAAATAAAAATCAACAGACTGTGCCAAAGACCTTGGGGGGATAAAGAGGTTTATAAGTCTGCTTTACAGAGGGGCTTTTTCCACATTCATAAGGCAGCCCCCCGGGACACAAAGGCAAAGTTATGAAAACAGTCCCCTTCACATAAACCCCAACGTTCTCCAGCTCCAATCCTTAAACCCACAGCAGCTCAAAAATGAACCTAAATCTAATCTGTTCCATTAACAGTGAAATTTCAGAATTAATCCTGACTCTACAGGCAGCCAAATCAGTTCTCCAGCAGGCAAAGTCCTCTTCTCATAGGAAAGTTCTCATGAAAGACTCATGTCCAGCGTGAGAGATTCCCCTTTTGGGACAGTCTCTGAATTCGGGTCCCACCACACGGGGTCTACTCAGTAGCCCAAGGATCTCCCTTCTCTGCCCCTGTGCAGCTCCTGGCTCTCCAGGAAACCTGTGGAGCAGCCAGGACAGCATCCCTGGGGAAGGGCAGCGAGTGGAGCTGCAGCCAGAGCCAAACAGCACGAGTGACACAAAGACACTCGCTGGGGGTGACACAGAGCTGCCTTCCACCCCTGCACCCCGAAACAGGGAACAGGAGAATGCTCAGAAACCTTGGGGCTAAATAACAAGAGATTTTGCTGTTTACTGGCATTCAGTTTTATTAGAAGTAAGCAGACAGTTACTTTTTCCATCCCTGACAAAGTCTTGGACTAACGCCTTAACCTCGGGGCATCAAACGAAAACAACAACGATGATGACGAAGAGCAAAAAAGCAGCAAATAAATCACATATAAACCAAACCAAGAGCAAAACACAGCCCCAGTAAGCAAATGAATTACCATTGTCAGTGACCAAGTTATGCACAACCACCATGTGTCTCAGCATGCGATGAAGGAGACGGGACAAAAACCAAACATCGCTCTGTGGCAGTTTTTGTTTTGTTTGAATAGGGCCATGTCACAATAGCTTTGGGGCACCCGGCCTTCCCTCGTTCACCTGTGACCTGAACCTTGAACTTCAACATGGGCCACCTTTCAAAGTGACACCCTGTCCAAGAACAGATGGGAAAAGAGGATGAGGAGCAGACAACGTCTAGTCAGTCCTAACTCACTTTTAGAGGCAGCACTACTAGAATGGAAACGCGGTAAAGGGTCACACACAGTCTGATGGGGGAAACAATCAAATGTCTTTCTGCTGCTATCCTAGATATGCAATGCTGGACTTCACAAATCTAAGTTATTTTCATTTAGCAATAAAGATTTTCGAGCTGTTCCCCCCTCCCTCTGGCTATAAAAGCCCACTGTCACTTTAAAGACCAGCCCTGGCTGTGGGTTGAAAGCAGAGATGGAGAGAATGCACAAGTGGTATTCAAACTTCGATGGGGCAGAGGGAACCCTGTGGGGAATGGGCTTCACCAGAATAGACTGGAATCCGTCCAGGACTCCAAACAAGACAAACTGCCCAGAACTGACAAGCACAAATTTGGGGGGAAGACCCCTAGTTCACATCTGACAACTCAACTTTGTGAATGTTTGTATCCTGTGCCTCTGCAAAACTGAAGGGACCCAGACCTGTGCCATTCCTGCCCTCCAGAACTGAAAACCTTCTGTGCAAAGGCTGGGGCACAAAGCAGAGGGGCAGACACCACCTCCCCCGTCTGACAACTTACTGCATGAACGCTCCTGTGCCTCTGCAACACTGAAGGGACTCAGACCTGTGCCATTCTTCCCCTTCTGACCTGAAAAGCCTCTGTGCAGAGG
>NW_020884926.1:2681977-2685398 GCF_003945725.1 Corapipo altera
CACAAAGCCCCAGGGGCAGACACTGCTTCCCCCATCGCCGTGTGACCGCAAGGACGCCTCTGCCCTTCCATCCTCCCAGCGCGCAGGGGATGCCCTCCCCATCCTCCCGCACTCCCGCGGGTGCTCTCCCCGCATCCCCCACGGCTCGGCGCGACCCTGCGGGGCCCTCCTGCATCCCTCCCCTCCTCCCCCTCGCCTTCCCCCCGCTGATTGATGGATGCCGGCGCGGGGGCGGCCGCGGCCCGGGGGGAGGAGGCGCCAGGGCGGCCGGCGCGACGCGGCCGCTCTCTCTCCCCCCCCCCTCCTCTCTCCCCTGAGCCTCGCAGGAAACCGGCGGTCGGTGGCGGAGCGGGGCCCGGCGCCGGCCCCTGTCTGCAGCTGCGGCAGCAAACGAGCTGCGACGGGGCGGCGGGGGGCGGGCGCCGCTCCCCCGGCACCGCCGGCACCGCGGCCGGGGCGCGGGCACGGGCGGGGGGGACGCGGCGCCAGCCCCGGGGAGGGATGGGGGGGGTACCGCGCTCGGCTGCCCTGCGGGGACCCCGCGCAGCGGGGGAGGAGCTCAGCCCTCGGGGGGAGCAGCTCAGCCCTCGGGGGGAGCCGTGCCCGGCTCGGCTCCTGCCAGTGCGGGGTTGGGGCACGACGCGGTTTCCCTTTACGGACAGACAGCTCCTCTCTCCTCTCAGCCTTAGACAGAGAGCCAGGCTTGAGCCATCGATGCGGTGATTAAGAGCCCCTGCTATTCCCGCCTGGCTGGGACACACTGGATGTCACCTTTCCCAAAGGAAGAGCCGGGCTCAGCCCTTGGAGCGCTCCCTTTGCTGCCTGCGGTGAGCAGACGGGGAGAGGGGCAGATGCCTGCAAGCAGCCGGGCTTGCCCCTTTTCCAAAGGCAGGGCTCGAGTTTTCCTGGCCTATTCCCGCTGTCCAGGGACTGATCAGTGGAACCGGCTGCAGGCAGGATCAGCTCCCCAGCTCCACACTCCCATGGGATAACACAGCAGCACAAGGACCAGGCATTGCAAATCTCAACTGACCGACCCTATAAAATATAAAGGATTTCTGCACTGGAGGAGAATCAGCCCTTTGATCTCAGCGGTGCTTGACTGGGTGATCACTAAATGGGGAAAGGGAAACTGTGCCCGATTTTTAATCCTCCTCCTTGTGTGACTGGAATGTGTAGTGCACGTAGCTACAACAAGGCATTAGCAAAAGATTTCAGGTTCAATATGTGGAACTGTCCTTTGGTCAGATAACGTGTTCTAATTACAGCACAGAAAGGGCAGCGAGCACTGACAAAAAAGAGTTCTGATGAAAGTCCTCACTGGGGTTTGGCCTTGCTGTGCAAATTCTGACATCAAAACCCCCTTCCAGCTGGGGAAGCAGTGGGAGGCAAGTCCATTAAGATTTATTTCTCCTTTCCCAAAACTACACCAACCTCTTTTTTCCTCTATCTGAACTTCTCAAATTCAGTTCTAAAAGTCTACCAGACACTTCTTCCATGCAGAGCTGCCTTCCCATCGGGAAATGCACGGATCCCTGCACAACTATTAAAAATGCTGCTTCTAGGAAAGCGTAGTATGGCCTTTGGGCTACCAACTAATGCAACTTGGTACTCAAAAAGTGACCAGCAGACAGTGTCACCTGGCCAGACACTTCTCAACACCACCACAACTGTGGCACATCCCTTTGGTCCGCCGATTGTTGGCTCTGATCCGCACGATTGGGAACCAAAGCACATGCCAAGCTCCAAGCTGGAGGAGGCTGATCCCACCACAGCACACACCTTGCCCCATCAACCCAGAGGAACTCGCAAGAGCCAGGTTTCAGTTCATTTGGTTTAAAACACCACGGCAATGGTGCAGCAGAACCAGTCCCCGTGAGCCCGATGGGCAGTGGCACAGACCTGCTGCTGCACAACGCACAGGCAAGACACCTTCACATTTAATTTATGTGGCTCTGATTATTGTTCTGAGCCCCTTCCCATGGGAATGTGGATATAACCATGCATACACAGAGATATTACCCAGGAACGATACAAACTCACAATTCTATCTGTCGTGCCAAACCATAAAAACACTGCGTGTGGACAGAGACTTGACGCCAAAGAAGCAATAAAAAAATTTTAAAAAAAGGTTGATTTCAGTGGGTAAAAGTATGAAAATTTCCAGCTGTATCTGTTTCCACAGTGCTACTGACAGTGTTGTTCTTGAGACCTGCTTTAGTTCACCAAACCAACAGCTTCGCCCTCCCGGTTACATGTTATTGTACTTTATGGTTATTTTCATACATGATGAACTGTTTTAAAGCCTTACTTTACTATGATTTCAGTAGCTTTTTATTTATAGCATCAACATCTTTTCCATGAAAATGTTGATGAAAGATTTTGAAAGTCTGAGGATAAAGGCAAGACAGCAGAATACACAAGGAACTCAAAAGTTGGGAAGAAAAGATCTCTAAAAGCCATAACTGTGACCTGTGACATGAATATAGTTCAAGTTGTAAGCATTTAAGATGAGCTTGTTCCTCATTAAGTTCATCTAACCAAATTCACTGATGGTTTGTAAACTGTGGCTGTCCTGACTCTGACACGTGGGTGCAATTACAATTCCTTTTTGCTTTATTTAGCCATTTTTACACCTCTGCACAATACACAAAAATGAAGGGGTGGGAATAAGGAAGAGGCTCCTGAACGATTTGCCTTTGCGCACAGACAGCTCCCCCTGAAAACCAAAAAAAATCGCACCGTGTGCTGCTTCCTTTAGGTCAAACCCTGCTCTTCCCATCTGCTCTGCTTCCAAACTCCTCTCCTGCTCGCCTCTCCCTAGACTGCAGGAACCCTCACAGTGCAAGCAGGGCTCTGGCAGACTCGATGACCCTCAGAGATCACGGTTTCATGATCACAGAAGCAAAGGGATTTTTTTTTTTTAAAGGGAAGGAGGCAGAGGAGAGGGAAGATGTCTTAGCTAAAGCACATAGTTTAACAATAATCTTACCACTGGAGACGAAATTCGACACCCAGGGCAATCACAGATTGGAGGATGTACCTGTAAGATTCCTTTGGACATAAGAGTCTTCAAACTTTTCCCTATATGCAGAGGAGAAGAAAAAGCAGAAGAAGAAGAAAAAGGATCAGCGCGTTTATAAAAGGAAAGTATTTAGGGAAAGGGGGGAATAGGGAAAGGGGGGAATGGGGGGGGGGGGGTGCACGCGTCTGCTTCCCTATACACACCCCTCCCCTCTCCTGCCTACCAGCACCCACCCCCGCCTGCCGCTTCATCCAACTTTCTCCCCCGCAGGTACCCGCGGAGGGAAGGAAGCACCGGCGCAGCCCTCGGCAGCCGCTGCCTGTCCTTGGTGCCAGCGCTCCCGCAGCCCGGCAGAGCCGCGGCAGGAGGAGCTCCCGCACACCCAGGGCAGAGCCG
>NW_020884926.1:2685408-2719861 GCF_003945725.1 Corapipo altera
GGCAGAGCCGCGGCAGGAGGAGCTCCCGCACACCCAGGGCAGAGCCGCGGCAGGAGGAGCTCCCCCAGCCCGGCAGAGCCGCGGCCAAACCCCCGCAGGCTGCGCGCTGCCCACGCACCCGGGGCACGGCCGGGCGAGCGGGGCAGCCCACGCGGCGCCTCCCCGCTGCTCCTCCGTCCACTGCGCCTCAGTCCTCCTGACTCACCCCAGAGGAATTGAGCTTTTCCCGAAGGCAGCAGGAGCCCCAGTAATAAAAAAAAAAAACGGGAGCGATGCGCACGGGAGCCCCGGCAATTAGCGCGGCGGCCCGAAGCGATGCCCCGGCGCTCTGGCGATCAATAACCCAGGCGAGGTGTCAGTCACCTCCTAATCGCTCCTCAGCCCCCCAGGGCTGACACCTCCAGGTCTCAGAGCTCATTACGTGCCGCATCGGCTCCGCTCTCTCCCCGCCCGCCCCCGCTGCTCCCCCCGGAGCCCCCCGCTCCTCCGCCGGGGCCCCGCTCTCCACCTGCCGCCCGCACCAGCAGCTCCGCCGCGGTGCCGGGACTGCGGCGCCGGCTCGGGCGGGCGGGGAGGGGAGGGAGGGAGGCAGGGCAGGCGCCCGTCAGCAGCCGCCGGCGCCGCGGAGGTCCCGCACCACCCAGCTGCGAGGGGAACACCCCCTCCGCCCCGCCCGCCGCCCCGCCGGTGCCTGGCCGGGGCTGCGCTGCCGCTCCCCGCGGCGCCGGCTCTGCCCGACACCGCCGCCGACACCGCCGGGGGCTCGCAGGGGCGGGCGACCACCCCCGCGGGGCGCCGAGCCCCCCGAGAGCCCCCGCACCCCGCGGTCCGCCCGCTGTTCAAACCTCCGCCCGCGCGGAATGAAACTTCTCTCCAGCGAGAGAGGAGCACCCCCCCCCCCCCCCAAAATCAACGCTCGGCCTTCCTCACGCACCCTCCACCCACCCCTAAAAAAAAAGGAACTATTCCCAAATCCCCCGGAAAACTTGGCCGGTCCCGGGGCGCGGGGATCCGGCGGAGAGGGGCCGGGGGTGCGCGGGGGAGGGGGGCACGGCCGCAGGGGATCAGGGCTCAGCTCTCCCCGTGCGGGCGCTAATAGCCGGTAAGCTCCCCCTCGGATCCCGCTCCCCGAGCGCGGGGGCGAGAAGGAGGATGCTGAGGAAGAGCGGAGCGGCGCGGGGACCCCGGCACACGCCGAGCGGTGCCTTTACCTTTGTGCCTGATGCTGCGCTTCCAGTCCTTGGCCGTCTCCCTGCCGCTGACAAACTGGAACTCGTTGGGGGTGAGCCACTCTCCCCGGTACCGGATAGAGGGTCCTTTGCTCCCCTGGCACAACTTATTGATGTAGAGCAGCGCCTTGTTCTCCCCGCACTCCACCTCGATGCAAGGCTCTCCGTTGTCAAAGAAGGGCTGGAAATCCGGGATGGAGGAAAACCTCTCCAGCATCAGGTCCTCGGGGAGGTGGTGGGGGTGGTGCGGGTGGTGCGGGTGGGGGTGGTGGGTCTCGTGGAAGCCCAGGTACGCGCGGTGGGCAAAGATCTGGTCGTAAGCCGGCGGGTGCGGGGTGACCACCGGAATGGCAGCGGCGGCCAGAGGGGCGAGATAGTCAGGTAAGGTTTCCATGGGCTGGTTAAAAGCTGCCAGGGCCATCTCTTCCCTGTCAAGTCGCTCCTTCTTGATAGCAGGCATGGTGCCGCTGCGCTCCCCGTGCGCCCTCGTCTCTCCAAAGCACAGTGGCTCTAATGTCTCCGGTTCAACTTGCCCCCGCTCTGGCTGGAGTTTGGATGAAATGCGCCAGCAGCAGCAGCAGCAGCAACACAAGCACCTTTGGCGCTCGGGTGCCGGAGGTGGCTGGTATCCCCCGGAGCAGCCCGCTAACAAATCTCCTGGGCTGGCTCCCCAGCAGAGCTGTCTGGGATCCCTCTCCCACGGAGAGGCTAATGTACCGTAGACCCGGGAGCTGCTGTGTGGCTCGCAGATCTGCCCCTCCGGACTAATACCTGACATCTCGGAGAGGTCTCTGCTGCCGTAGACATTATTTTGGTTTAAAAAAAAAAAAAAAAAAAAAAAAGCTTATTGATTCCCTTAGATCGACCCACCTTCTCACCAGGCTGGAGGGTTCCCCGCCGCCCACCCAGAGCCCCCCTTTCACCCTCCCTCCCCCGCCGCTTCCTTTAAACTGACACCTGGTTTATTTATTTATATGCAATAATTAAAATTAAACGCTGCGCCCCCGCCGCCGCCCCGCGACCCCTCCCCGCCCCGCCGGCGCCCGCCGGGAGGACGGAGCCCCGGCCGGTGCCGGCTCTGCCCGCGGGGCTCCAGACACCCGGGCGGCGGCGGCGAACTTTCCCCGGGGCCGCCCACCTTCACCTGCGCGGTGCGGACTCGCCCCGCTCCCACCGAAGCCTTTTATGATCCCCCGCGAGTTGGTTATTTAATTTCCACTCCTGCACGAGATTTTAAGAAACGTGGTGTTACGCTCCGTATCTCTCTGTATATACATATAGATAGATAGATAGATAGATAGATAGATCTCTACACGCGCGCAGACACACAGACATCTACGGTGACATCCCCCCGGCTCTGCGCTCCCCACAACGCTGCCCCCAGCCCCAAAAGCCGGCGCTGTGCCGGGCGGGCCCCCCCTCCCCCGCCCCGAGCCGGGACAGACACGTATTGATCTGTGCTCAGAAGTCACCGCACAGTTCGGAGACTCTGACCAAACAAGATTTCCCTCCGCCGCCGCCGCCGCCGCTTCTCTAACTTGGCCCATTTAAACAGCAGAGGCGCTTTGGAAGCGCCGCGCCGGCGGCAGCGAGGGGGGTGAGCGACGGACGGCGGGGCCAGCGCCGGCTGCCGCCAGCCCGGGGGGGACCCGGGGCTCCCCCGGCCCCGGAGGGGACGCGGACACCCTCCCGCATGATGCCCATCCCTCTGCATCCCCGGGTGCCCTCCCCGTGCAGGAATACCCGCTGCTCGCTCTCCCTGGCAGCCTCCCGTTGCGCTGTACCTTGGGAAGGCAGGCTGCATCCTTCTCATTCCCGTGTAGGGATGGAGCCAGGCTTGGGAGACACGGCGTAAATTTGTTTTCCATCACATGCCGCGGCACGAGGTCCGTGTGAAGCTGCCCCGAGAGGACGACGCGGCCCAAAATGAAGTTGTGCGGTCGTTACAGAGATTTGTCACGTCACCAAGATGGAGTTCCCTACCTTTGGATGCTGAGTAGGATCGACTGGGCAGGAAGAATCCTACCTAGAAGGGAAATAAAAATAAATTATCCCCTTAAACGCAGGGCAAGAAATACGGCCCTCAAGTCTCACCAGGCGGCAAAACAGTGAGAGTTCTGTGTGAGCTCTGTCTCAGAGTTCCCAGAACAACAAAAAGTTCTCAGCTTGGTCCCAGGCTGTGTCTCATGAGTTGCCTGCTTACAGGGGGAGGTGGTGGCAAGTTGAACTTGCCTTCCAGACAGTGGGAAATGGATTTGCTGTGTGCCAACCAGCCACTGGCAGAGCTGGCAGGGCCGTTCCTGAGCAGTAACTGCCCCTGCCACTTCAGCACCATCTCCCAGGTCATCTCCAAGCACTCATAGACCAGGAAAAAGACCACATGAGTTATTTTCTGTGCCCCCCCAGCTCTCAGCTGACAGGTAACCCTCTCGTTGTACAAAAAGTCCACTAATGGACCACTTTTGGGACACAGCTACTGCTTTCCTACCAGTGAAGGCAGAGAAACTGCCTCTCTGAGGTTCAGCAGATCTGGGAATGGAATCTAAGCCCCAAACCTCAATTATCTCTTGACACTACTTGACCATGATCCTTGTTTCTTGCTTATTTATTCTTGAGAAACACAAACTCTGGGATCCATCCTTGCTTCTTGCTGCAGTGAAGGAGGCAGATACACATAGCCATCAAACCCTCTCATTTAGGCTTTCAGGCTTAGGCTTTTATTCTTAATGCTTCTGATTGCTCAAGATTATAGGGGGAAAATCACTTTCTATTATCACCTAATGAACCAAGGAAAATGCTTGGAAGAGGCTCTGGGAGGCACAGATATTCTCTGTGGAAGTGAGAGAGGATTCTGGATGGAGCTCAGGTGAGAATTGCTCACTCTTACACACCCAGAAACTTTCATGCCTGGCACACTTGGAACTGCACTGGGCTCTGCAGAGCCTTGAGATCTACTCCAGACTTCCCTTGACTCCATCTCCTTTGTAACTTGGCTTCGTGGGCCTGATTTCTTTTCACTTGTTACAGGGGAGTGGGTGTTTTTTCTCAAAGCCTTCCTTCTTTTTTACAGCCACAAGGGTTACTGTTCTTCACCTCCACTCCTAATGGCAACTTCATCTCCAGGTGTAGGGAGAGGCCTTCTCCAAAGGTGAGTTTCCATGATTCCACTGGATTTCCACTCCAGGAGTGGTCACAGGAGAGCAGGGCAAGGCTGGCCTTCATCCTCCAGGAACACCTTCCTCACATACAGGTGTTCTGGCAGAACTCCCTGAAGTTTGGGGGTGTTCAAGAGGCACAGATTCAGACTGATCCCATCAGCACTAAAGTTAACAACGAGTCCTGCCTGTAATAAAGAGCAAGAGCTGTGTCTGGATGTCTGAGTTCAGAACAGCAGAAGTCTGAAGTTGTTCAGCTCCACACTCTCAATAGCAGAGCTTTCCGGATTAGTGTAAACAGATTCACCACTGGAGAGCAGATCAGAGAGCACTGAGCAAACCCAGGCACACGTGGCTGGAGAGAGAACCAGGAATGCTTTGCAGATTCCACACCGAGGGACTGGAACAGGTTGTCAGGTCTGGGGGCACGAATCACCACTGTCTTTTTGTTGTGTGTGTTTCCAGGGCACCCAGCGAAGTGAAACCACGAATCTCAATTTGCTCACAGAGGCACCACCACAGTAAACACAGTAAATGGTGATCGTTTAGTTCTCCACTTCTGAAGAGATAGTGTTGAATTGAAACAAAGCCCATGTCTCTCAGGTCAAATGTGTCAACAACTGCAAAGAGTTACCTGTGCTGTAAAGTGCTTTCCAAGTAGAGATAATGCTTTAAGCACAGGTCTTACACTTAAGGGAGACAGATTTTCCTCTGTATTCTATCACCAGTTTCATGGACAAATTACTTATCCTGGATATTCCTCCACTATTCAACCCAGAAAAGAAGGGAAAACTTCCTAAATGTAACTTGTTTACATGTGTTTCAGTAAACCTCTGAGTTTCTGACTGAGATCAAAGGTTCTTTGAGCTGTGTTTTAAAAACTCATTGCAGATGCAGGCCCTGCCCCTTTACAGGAAAGACAGGTTGAGGCTGGGAGGAGAGAGACATCCTGGGAAATGACCAGCCTGAGTTCACAAACTGATCCAGAGCCTCTGTCTTTGCAGGAATCCAGCACAGATGCCACACGTGCCATCTCTGGCACCGCTGGGCCTCTGCCTGAACTAAGCTAAAGGAAGATCCAACATTTCTGTCAGCACAGCTGCACCTACAGCACTGGCCTTGCTGCCCTTGTCATAGCAGGTCTGTAGCATGAGTTTCTTACAGTCCACAACCGACTGTGCCAGCTAAGTTCTGTCCTGCACACTGAAACACTTCAGAAAATAAACCAGGTCTTTCAACAACTGGTGTAGTATCCCGTGAATCCAGTATCCAGTGAATCGTGGTGTTGTTCCCCCCGAAGAAGTTGGGGTGTTTAGCCTTTTAAGACTGCAAGTTAGCAGCTCCCCTCCTCACTTCCCTCTCTTTCCACAGAATTCCCTGACACTTATCACACCAGTGAGGAGAAGCAGCAACCCCTCTCCCTACCAAGTTGCTGCACCTACCAAAACACAGGGGAGGAGACCACAGAGCCACCACACTCACGCCTTCCTCAGCCTCTTCCACAGTCTCAGAGGACATCAGGACTGTCTAACAGCCAGGATTCACTGCTTTTTGCCTTCTATTCCTTGCCAGGTGCAGCCCAGCTCTGTGCTCCCTGCCTGGGAACACCAGCCCTGCTGCTGGAGTCACGCTCAGCGGGACTGGGATTGAGGTAATAGCAGCCTCAGGCCAGACTGCTTCATTAGGAGAGAGGTTCTGACAGCCCAGCAGCAAGAGCAACAGCAGGGAGGGCACAGGTGGGTGTTCAGGGGAGGAGGGTTGGGAAGGAGGACCTTGGAAAGGGCTTTGCCTCTGAAAAAAAAAAAAAAAACCAACGCTTTCTCAGAACTGCTGATCCCACTTGTTAATCCCACTGATTCAGAACACTGCCTTTTATTGGAGTGAAAAAGGAGCACCATGGAACTGAGGTTTTTTTGGCTTTTCTAGAAAGCAGTGTCAGGGCAGTATGGGCTTACACACAAACCAGAGCTGTAAACTGCATGCACCTCTATCTGATGCAGGTGTTCTGTCTGCTTCCAGGAGGATGGCCTGGGACAGTCAGTGGTGGCTTAAGAAACTCTCTTCTTATCAAACTATATTCACAAAATGCCTCTTCCAAATCACCTTCCTTACCAGCACCCTGTACAGCTTTGTGACCAGTCTGAGCAGATCAGAACTCAGAGAAATAGAGGAATTAAAACGTCTGTCGGGGAGAAAGTTTTATTTTGGAGGCAAGGGCTCCAATTCTAAACTAGCTGCTCCGTTCTCCTAAATAATGAATAACTTCCCGTGCAGGGAACACACTGTTCTCTCTCCCAGCTGGTGCAGGGGTTATGCTGTGCTGTCAAACAATCACCTGGCCTGTGGCTCAGAGACCTCTGCACACTGCTACACACACACCCCCTCCACAAGAAGAAGCTTAAATTAAAAGGGCACAAACCTATTTCCATTAAAACCAATGGCAGTTTTTTACTGACTTCACTCTTCAGTGTCTAGTCCCCTGTAATACAGCATGAGGACTGCCCTTCTCTGCAAAGGTTTTGGAAAACAAGTTTAGTTACATTCAAGTGATGCCTCCACGATGTAAAAAAAAAAAATCATTTACAGAAATCACCAATGGAATAAACCTTAAGTATCAAAGCTGCTGATACAGTAACTGTTCTCTGACCCTTTAAGGCAAGAGCTGCCTTCTTTGCAGCTCCAGTCACTGGGCAGCTCCCATGTCCTTCTCTGTGCATTAACTACACTTCTTTGTGCATACTGCAATTAAAAATGCATCTTTCTCCCCTTTTCCTCCCTCCTCAGAGGTTATTTATTGCTAATTTGTAACCGTTGTGAAATACTTGAGATATCAGAGTTGTAACGCAGAAGAAATCATCCACCAGATTCTCCTTTTTCCTAAAGCCTTCGTGCTACTCTGCTCCACTGCTAAGAAACACTCCCCTGTGTCAAAAGATGCTGAAATGATGGTCAGATTGTATTCATCTAAAGCTTGGCTTTGTCCCAGCACTCCTTCCTAACTCCACTTCCCCGACTTCCTGCCTGCCTTTCCTCCTGCAATCATAGTAACAAAAAGAAACACTGAAAAACCGACTGTCCAGGAATGTGTGTGTAGGGCTGGAATCTACTGCTGGGTTACGACAACGGAAAATTAGTGACCACTGAAAAGCAGGTAACATCAGGTGTGCCCTCCTCACATCAAAAAATAATCCCTTAACTCACAGGTTCACACAAACACGTGTCCACAGAGCCCCTTTTTCAGGTGAGAGATGAACCTCATTAACTAATTCTCTGGAAGTGATGTGTCACAAGAGTCCAGTGCAGTCAAGGTGTGACTGCTTTTAATACGTGCTAGGAAGGTCAAATTAAAGACTAGGTAGAACCTGCCTTGACCAATTTAGGAGGTGCTGAAGTGCACACTTGCAGCTTCCAAACACCTTAATTAGAGCCAGCATATTCTAAAGTCTTTAAAGCATTGGGTATCTCTGCAGAGAGGTTTTGTATTGTTATAATTCTCCTGTTTTCTAGAAACTGGTCTAGTGTAGTCAGTGCCCTGGTAATGATGGGATTAGCATACAACACCTCTCCACTGGCATAACTGCACCCCACTAGGAAGCTGTGCAAATTCCTCCAGGAATTCTTCTGAACAATTATTGTTACAGCAACGAGAAGCTTTCTGTACAGAGAGGCCCTGCTCAGAGCTGTGTCTGTAATGCACTTTCAGGTACAACTGCAGCAAGTGTCCACCTGCCACAGCTAAATCTCACTAAATTCAGTCTGGTGCTCTGTGGAGACATCCCACAGGAGCTCCACCAACATGGACCTGTGTTTCTGCAGGGGATCCTCCCTGAAATTCGTGCTGCGGTGGTTTCATGGTCAATGCCAGTGCAGGGAGGCAGTCACAACTTCAGCATCACCCCAACTCTTACATGGCCCCTTTTACACATACATCATATTTGAATAAAACATACCCAAGGACGTCCCTATGGTCACAGGCATGAGCAGAGTCTCCAGTGAACTCACAGAGACAAATGCACGTGGACATCTTTGTACTCCTCACTCATGCCTCCATCATTCGGAGTAACTGCTGGGTCAGGACCACATGAAGGCTTGTCTTGTTTGGGTTTGGTTTAGTTTTCTTCTAAATCCTACATTCCTATAAAAACAGCTCCCTTGTTCATGTAAACTTGTTGCCATGACTACACTGCAACAGAGGGCTTTAATCAAACAGAAACTTAGATAAGGTGTAAGAAAGGGACAACAAAAACAAAACAAAGGGAATTTTTTTTAAAAAAGTGTAAATAAGTCATTTACACGTTTAAATCTTATGGTGATTTGAGTTTCTTGGAAAAGAGCAACTTTTCTGCTCCTTCACAGCCATCACAGTGTGCTTGTGGGCAGAGAAGCTGCTGCTGCTGCAACTATTTGCCACTGAGTTTTATTTGTTTGTCTGGCTTCCAGACTTGAACTTTTCTACATGTGGACTCAGGCACTCTGACTTCTGCTTCTGCCTATTTATTTTACTTCGCTATGTGACTGCAGCAATTCACTCACTGACTTCACACTGACTTCAAACTCATGTCCTTCGCTCACAAACCGGAGCAAACATTTCTGTAAAGCAGAGCTGGGAAGCACAACTCCTCAGGTGCTCCTCAGTCATTTCATCTCATACTATAGATTTCCAGAGCTCTGTTTTTCTCAAGTTCAATAACTCAATCACTGAGCAAAACCAGGTAATTGTGAACCATAACACACCACAAGTGGCAAAGGCAGAAATGTCAGAGCAAGCAGTTTACAAGTAATTTTAATGCCTGATGCCTAAAATTGTTCATCTAAACTCTCTGACAAATACTTACAAATAACTATTTTGTTCACAGCAGGAGAGAAGGATTTTGTTTGTTACACATCTTCCTTGCCAAAACTTCTCTGCATCCAGACATGACACAAGCTATTTTCACTCCCTGTTCACACTCAAAGGCACACATGGATGAGTTGCCAGCACACACCTGGAAAACTCCTCTGCACACTGTCCCAGAGTTTAAATTTTGCAGCAAGAGGAAAGGACAGAAAGGCATTTTGAACATTGTACTGCTCCCTTCACGTGTGGTGTGTAACCAGAGTCATCCATAGCTGGGGATGGAAGGATGGGAACAGCACCAGCCCTGTAGCAAGTGACACAGCAGTGGTGACAGCCTGGCACTGAGGGTCACCCACTGTCACACACACAGAGATGTGCCCTCAGAAAACAGGAGCTGGGTAAACAACAGAGCTATTTTTTCTTCGGTTTGTGCCCCTGAGAAAGACAAGAAAAACTAAAATATCCATCTGAGGTTCTGTGCATGTCAATGGGTAAGGGACACGCTGCTGGAGCATTTGGCTCCATGGGAGCAGCTTCAGCCTCCAACACTGCAGCCATATGGAACTCCCAGCTCAGCCCCAGCACACCAACAGATGTGCCAACAGCTGAAGGGGGCAAAAAACCTGGGTTCCAGCACACATTTCATTTCTGACTAACCAGGAAAGACTTGGGGAGGAAGTTGGGGCCAATTACTGAGGATGAGGAGTGGAGGAAAGAGGTTTTTTTCGAGTTCCTGTCTTCCCTTTTAAGTACATCAAGCATGCAGGCATTTCTCACACGTGCTTTGCACCCAGGAGCAGTGCTGGCATTAGCCAGAAACCACTGTGTAGAGGTTAAAGCTGCAATGACCCTAAAATGAAAAAGCCTAATCCGTTGTAAATATCCAGAAGACCCTCAAGTCTGTCACAACCCAGTATTGTAAGGAGTCTGTCTCTGTGGTATGGTCTCTAATCACAATTACAGCAAAACACTGATTAGGATGCTCATGGGAACAGCGCAGGAAACAAATATCAAATTGTCCTAACAAAGTAGCTGAACACATTTATGAGGATGGTATTGCTTTTAATTAGCCTTAATTTCCAAAGAATTATTGCTTGCTTAAAAAAAAACCTTTATGGATCCATGAATTATTGAGTACAAGATTCTCCCCCTCTCTCCTACTGATACCCGAGAGAGCAGACCCAGCATAACTCACCAGGGAATTTGCTGTATTTGACTGCAAGAATGATGCTCATTGTTCCAGTGTATTCAGTATTTTTGTTATAACTCCAAAGATTGTATCAGTTCTTGCAGAGGGAATATGGAAAACAAGTCCCAGTCTGGATTAACCACCACGAACATGTTGTGTTTGTGAATTGATCTGTGTGTTTGTACACAGAAACACATGTGTACACATTGGCTATATACACCCATGCAATTTTATATCTAATTTTAATCAGATTTCTAGTCTCCTTCTTGAAATACAGTGATGCAAATTAAGCCATTTGTTTCCCTCTTTATAAAGTTAATGTGACCCTACTAGTGTCAACTTTGAGAAGCAGTGCAGACCCAGGTAAATGGACTTGTTTAGGGATGTTATATCCATATTATTCTGGGCTGAGCCTCCCATTGTTTCTCCTCCCTTCCTCAAAAAGAAAACCAAAAACAAACCATAAAACCAGCCCCAAATTTCAGCTCTAAAAGCAAGAGAGAATCTGTCCTTGGTTATAGGGATTAGCACAGCAACATGCCAGCTTAACTTTCAGCCATACATATTTGAAATTCCTCAATATTTGTGTCCTGTCATACTCTTTGTGGAGCAGAGCTCATATCCAGGGACTCAAGGAGTGTGGTGCCTGCAGGGCATTCACAGACTCTGCAGTGGGAACCAGTCTGAGGTCCCACCAGTCGCCCCCAGAACTGGAATTCCAGAGCATTGGCTCGGGGCTGAGGGTTGTCCTGGGCATAGCAGCACTTCCAGAGACATCAGCTTTGGTGCCCCTTGCTGAGGATCCTGCTGTGCATTTAAACCTTTTCTCTCAGGAGGAAACACAACATTTTACAGAGGGCAAAGTCTCTCTCCCCTTCTGTGCTCTTGTTCTACCTCATGAGGACCTGGGGGTAGTGGGTCCCAGTCTCCTCTCCATCAGCTCCCTACAATGCTCACACAGCTTTTCCTTCCATCTGGAGCTATCAGCCTTCAGGATGAGAGTGTGACTGGGTGTTTTAATCCCTAGGGAGATCCTCAAGAAGTTGTAAGAGGGAGTAGCTGGCACATCCCATCTGTCTGGGTCACTATGGGCGCTGTTATCTCAGATTATAGCTGGTTATGGAAAACGTACTGGCCCTTTTCTAACACCAGTGCCCAATTCCGTGACATCCCTGGGACTTTTACAGGAGCAGGGCTTGTCTGCACTGAGAACTTTACCCTAATAGTAGAGAACATACTGTTAGACCTGCAGTACTGTAACTACACTGACACTTTTGTAACTTTTTCCAAGCAAACAGACCTCCTTTCTCAGTCCCTATCATTCTCCATACTGCTGGTACTGTGCCCTTGGAGAAATTCTTCTGGAAATCCTAAGAAAACCTGCAGTGCAGTGAGAGTTTGTAACCAGAGCTTCTGCAAGACCAGATGTTTCAGGATTTGATTTGTTTCCTCATGGAAGATACAGGAAAAATCCTCCCCAGCTGATTTCTGCTGGGGCCTGATCTGTAGCCTGTTAAAAAGCAACTTATTGCCAAAATTACATCTTTACATCCCAAGCTGTCTTGCTTAGGTTGGATGTACTGCTGATGGAAAGATCAACCTGCCAGAATCAGGCTTTCAACATGCATATTTGCAGTGAGAAATTCAAAGTACCCTTTGCATTGATGTTCTTGGAGCTTCAGACTTGCTGCTGTAGCAGCTACCATTAAATGCTCCCAAATCAGTAAATCTGTTTATTGGAATAGTCCTACAGAACTGCAGCAATGAGGCACAAACATAATCCAATTCAAACCTCTTCAGAGCAGGAGGAAATAAACATTCAGCTCCATGAAACTTGAGTAAAGAGAGGAGACCTTAAGGATATCTATGGTAAAGAACAGGCCATCCAGGAGACAAGACAAATAAATCTTGGCAATAACTCAACAGGGACAGGAAGGTGAATGAGATTGTCCAAGGGCCTTGATTCAAGACACATCCTTCCATCAGCTCCCTAAAATGCTCAGCAGCAACATCTGGAACCCCCATCCAATTATAAGATGAAATGCAGGAGGATCAAAGAGAGACTTTCCCAGCTCTCATGAGAACAAGCTGGAGCGTGGGATAATTAGCAGCTCCCAAGCACCTCTCCCTCATTAGCATTTTCCCTGGCTCCCCTCCTGCATGTGGGGAGTCCCCTTTGCCTCCAGAATACTGAGTTCCCCTCCACATGTGTCTCTCTTCACTGCCTGTACCAGGAGTTGCCCTGGCATATCCTAGATTTTAGTGGTCCTTTAGCCTTTTGGGACTGGTTGGCAGTGGGGATGAGGGGGAGAGAAAAAGAGTTCAGGAGCTCTGGGGATCCCAGACATGCAGACAAGCAGAGGGACACTAAGAGAGAAATACTAAATAATAACTAATATTTACTTTGCTTCCGTTTTTTCCCTGTGTCCAAGGAGTTCTGACCAGGATGAGAGAGGTGTAATTAACTGTGAGAAGAACTTTTGCTTGCTAGTTCCCACTTTTTTCTGACCTGGCTAATGTACCCTGCCAGCAGCACAGAAGGTTTAAGTCTGAAAGGCACCTTAACAATCTGTCAGGAGCAAGACTGAATTATGAGTTGTTTGCCCTTGCAGAAGAAATGTGGGTTGCCTTGTGGGGAGCCTGGAGTTCCATCAATGCATTGGGTTTGAGTGCCTGTTCTTCCCACGAAGAACAGCAGGCAGCAACTCTCCTCCATCCAAGGGACAGACCAGAAGGGAAAGCTGAGCCTGGAATCCCCATCACAAACAGGGGCAAGGCCATTTTCCCCACATGCCATGGCAATTCCCCACAAATCAGGGCACTTCCTTCTGACAAGTCAACCAGCTCATCAGGCCTTTCCCTGATTGCTGTGGTGTTCCTGTCCCAACATGCAGAGCAATCACAGTGTCACAATCCCAGGGACAAAATCCATGGGGGGACCCCTGGTCACACCAGCTACTGCCAAAGGAAACAAACTGATTGGGCACGTGAGAAATCTGCATGCAAGGAAACAAGCAGGCTGAAATAAGGGCGAAATGTTAATGAAGGTCTGGAAAGCACTGGGAAATCCTCAGATTCAAGGTATCCTAGGAACACAACACAGCCGGTAACAGCAGATAAGGTCAGCCCAGGGACTGCTTTCAGTTTTATCTTAAAAAATCCAACTTTGCATACAGTGACTCGACAAAAAAAAAAAATATAATAAATGTAACTCTTGTAACAGCGTTGGCCTGTGGATTTGGAGTAATCCTGCATCAGAAGCAGCGGGGTTGGCAGGATGCCACAGCTCTGACCCCCTGCCCAGCCCAGGCTGTGCCCTGCTCTTGAGCTCACACAGACAAGCAGACACCCACCAGAGCTCTCCAAAGACTGTCCCAGGCAAACTGTCTCACTCCTGTCATACACTGCAGGTGTGACCTGGAGCCGAGGGGAGCCCCATCCTTTTGCAATCCACCTTCTGGAGCAGCTCTGCCGAGCTACAGAGCCTGAGAGGCCGCAGTGCTCATGGAGTGCAGGCTTTGCCAGCCCTGGGAAGGCACAGCAAGTCTGTAAAGCCAAATTTTCCCCCGTGCCTGACCCCCTGAGCTCATCAGTAAGGAAGGGACAAACACGTTTAGTGGACCAGGAGTTTCAGCAAAGTGGTGCCCAGTGTCTGGGATGCTCTGTCCCACCGGTGCTTTCCAGCTCCACCAAACCAAATCCCGACTGGAAATACATTAGATTCCCTTTCCTCTAACTCAGATCCAGAGTGGTTTTTAACAT
Organism: Corapipo altera; assembly: GCF_003945725.1. Classification (NCBI taxonomy): domain Eukaryota; kingdom Metazoa; phylum Chordata; class Aves; order Passeriformes; family Pipridae; genus Corapipo; species Corapipo altera. Next base: position 2,699,581 of record NW_020884926.1, read on the forward strand.
CACCCTTCTTCCAGCCTTCAGAGAAGCCTTTTCCGTGCCGAAAAGCCTGTCCCTCACCAAGCAGCGATGAGGGGGTGAATACCCAGCGAGCGCTCCCGGAGCCGGGCAGCGGGAGGACAGCGGTGCTGAGCGGGGGCACAGGGACAAGGCACAGGGATGAGGCACATCCCGGCGAGGAGCAGCGCTGCCGGCCAGCCCGTCGCTGCTCGGGAACCCCCCCGGTCGGGTCCCCCTCCGCCGCCGCCGCCGCGGGTTGCTGGCAGCAGCCCCGGAGCCGCAGCGCTGCCGCCGGGGATGGAGAGGTAATAAATAACCCGGGGAGCGCGGCGCGGAGCCCGGCGGGCGGCGCAGACTCTGACCTGAGACAAATACCCACTGGAAAATCATCACCTCCCGCCCCCGGGAGCCTTGGAGCCAGCCCCGGGCCGGCCCCAGGCGGGGGGCGGCAGGAGCCAGGCGGGCCCCGCCGCTCGCCCCGTCCCGTCCCGTCCCAGCCGCGCCGCCGGGGGTGGCGGCGGCAGCGGGGGCGGCCCCGGGCCCGGGCGGGGCTGGCGGAGGGGATGGAGGGCAGGGCAGGGCAGGGCGGGGGGACCCCGGCGGCCCCTGGCACCGCACACACACGCTGAGCATCCCGAGCTCGGCCCGGGATGGGGGGATGTCTCTGCTTCTATCCCGGGATGGGAGGGATTTCGCTGCTTCTATCCCGGGATGGGGGGATGTCTCTGCTCCTACCCCGGGACGGGGGGATGTCGCTGCCCCCACCTCGGGATGTGGGGATGTCTCTGCTGCTATCCAGGAATGGGGGCGATGTCGCTGCCCCCACCCTGGGATAGGGGCGATGTCGCTGCTTCTATCCCGGGATGGGAGGGATGTCGCTGCCTCCACCCCGGGATGGGGGGATGTCTCTGCTCGTAACCCGGGATGGGGGGGATGTCGCTGCCCCCACCCCGAGGCCGCGGTGCGGGCGGGACCCGTCCCGCACATCGACCCAGGGGGTGTTTGTTCCTGCACCCTTGGGAATGGGCTTCCCGGTGAGCTCCCCGTCTCCAGGGACACCCCGTCCCGCTGGTGCACATTCAGCCTCCTCTCACCTGCTCCAGGAGAAGGCAGCACCCAATTTCCCAGGGGTATCGAGGAGGAAAAGTGGGGAGGGGGGCTTTGGGGGGGGTGGAATGTTGAGATACATGCTTTATTTTCCGCTCTATGCAATAAAGTGTGATTATAAAGAATATAACAGGGAGCACAGCTTGAATTCCAATTGGTGGAGAGCCTGTTGTTAACCATCAGGGAACTATTTATTCTCTAGCTTTACTGGTGCTCCTTGGTCAATAATGATAAAGGGGGGAAAGGAGAAGAAGTTGAAGCCATTACAAAGCAGCAATCACATTACAGAGGAGCAGCAGCAACAGCCCCCCCAGAATCTATGATTCCCTCAGGTCATGTCTCGTGTGCTCAGACCACTGGCCACTGTCAGTATTTACCCTGCATCATTAACCCACCAAACAGGTTTTTTTTCTTGCCAGAAATGACTGATTTCTCCAGCCTGATGGCAATCACCATTCGGGAGACAGAGCAGCGCTCCCCTGCTGCTCAACTATCTCCCGTGATATTTAATAAATAAATAAAATAGCTGGATGCTTGACCAGCTTCTTGGGAAAAGGGAAGACAACGTGTCTATTTATTGTTATTAAATATTTGCTGCTCCCTGATTCTGACACTTACTCATGCACACACAGACATGGGGCACACGTGTGTGCTTGCCTAAGCCCAGATCAATTCACAGAACATTATTAATCCTTTTCACTGCTGTTCCACCCCAGACCCAGGACCAGATTGTACGAGGCACTGCACAAAGGACAAGAGACAGTCCCTGTCCCAAACAGCTGCTGATGCACTCCGAGACTCTGCTCTTTTTTTGCATTACTGAATTCCACGTGAGCTTTGCCAATGTTTCAAATAGGATCAGTCACTCCAGGCCAGCTTTAGAAACTTCTGGCATCCAAGCTGGATGCCAGATCAAAAAACTCAAGCTCAGCACAGAAACCTAAGCCCAGAGTTTGTTTCCTTTGCTCTGCCACAGGGGAGGTGGATGTATTTGAAGGTTTTGGTTAACTTTGCTCCCTCGCTGGCCCTGTTCCATCTCAGGGGCTCCACAACCCACACTGTGCTGCACACAGAGCTGAACACCCAGCAGAGATGATTTTTGCCATGTTACAAAAAAAAAAAAAAAAAAAAGGGAGCTGCCATGTCATGAACCCACACTTCACACCACTCACTGCTGTACTCCCAACCCCAGAATGGTTCTCACAATTTTTTCCTGACTCTGCCTCAGACCCGTTTCCCCAACAGAGCTGATCCCTGGCTGTCTCCACCACCATCATCTAAACCAGTAAGGGAGTGGGAGGGTGGGGCATTGTTGTTCTTAGGGTTGTCATGGGTTTCCCGTAACACACCAAATCTGACCCTCCTTGTCATGAACAACATCAGCTCCGGGAAATCCCTGTTTGCTGAGAGCTTTGTCACCTCCCACGTGCATTCAGGGAGAAGTCCTAGAAGCACAGTGATGAGTGAGGGGCAAGAGAGCAGGAGGTCGTGGGGAGTGGGGCCGTGGCAGGGGATGGGATTTTTGAGGGGCTAAGACCCCAGAGTGGACAGGGATCAACAGAGAAAGCAAACAAGGGGCACAACAAGGACAATCACAGTCCTCGTTATCATCACTCAGTCACCTCAAAGGAAACAGCAATGTTCTCTTAAGGAAAGGCCACAGGATTCTTATTCCTATGGTCTTGCATCACCCCTCTATTCTCTCTGTCACCTGCTGTGGCTCCCCAGATGCTTAGTCCTGAGATAACTCCATTCTCCTTTACATTTCTTTGAAGATTCTAAACTTAGCCTGCAGAGCAGGTTCCTTCTTCCAGTTTTCCGGCCTGGGGAGCTGAGTTACTCTGTTATCAGAGAGAGGAGAAAATTTCCAGGGTTCTAGAGACATGGACACTTCCCTTCTTTAGGTCTTTCAACAAAGTAACACAACCAACAAAACAGCATCTTTTTGCTCAAAACCTAGTCCCTTATAGGCTAAGGTTCCTTCAGGTAAGCACTGAAACATTACTGGCAACTTAGAAAGCATTATGCACTTGATCATTGTTAGCTACACAAATGTACCCAAATTTAATGCTGCCTCTTAGGATGTTTTGAGCTGTGGAAATGCCCCTCAGTTGTGACTGAGCAGCACTGAGTGAAGCTGTTGCTGTAGAGCAGCCCAGGAAGTTCCTCCCCAAACAGAACAAAGATCAGCCTGCTTCAAGGGCAATCATTAAATGAAGCTCTTTTAATAGGCAAGAGGAAAATCAAGGTCTAGAAGAATAAGCAGGAGAAGGGAGGGACAACAACAAGGAACTACTATAGACACTACTGGCCATTATTCACACTCAGCAGCAAAGGAATTGGGGACCATGAGTTTGGATAAAAGCCTTGACTTGTAGACTTGGTACCAAAAAAAACCCAAATCCTTTTGTGGAAACCCAGGAATGAGGTTCTTTATAGCTGAGAAGACAAATTAGAGCTGCTGCTTAGGGAGAAAGCCACGTTTCTTCCCCTGTACAGGGATGCTGTCTTTTTGCTATGTGATGCCTTCCATAAGCTCTTTTGGGGACAGGGGTATAAATCATAATAAAGCTGTGGCATGGCATATAAATCATAATAAAGAATAATGATACGTAATAAGGATGAATAATATTAAGAGGAGAATTGTGTGTGAGAGCCTGCACACATACACACACAGCTGTACAAATACAGATAGAGAAGGTGGTTGTTACTGTCAACACATTGATCCCAGCCTCCCTGCACCACCTTCTTTCCCTACATTCCCTGCCCTGCCGCACATGGAAGGCCAGGGAATGAACATGTGCAGGTATTTTTCTGCTCAGAGGGTCACAAAGTGACTTTCTGGTGGGAAAGTCCCATGCCTGGCTGTACACAAAGCTTTCCCTCTGCTCTGGGTGGAATTATGTCACCTGAATAAATTAAGGAATTAGGCCAACACACAAGTGTCCTTCTCCCTTTCCTGGAACTTCCAAAAAGCAGGATAACTCTGTTTGCACTCCACACCACCACTACAGAGATCCTCACCTGCTGGAGGGCTGCCTGGATGCTTAAGGGAGGTGTGGGGAAGGCTACAAGAAACTGCAGATTTTCTGTAACTTCACCCTTTCTCAGCAGTTTTAATAAAGGGAACTCAAAAATCCACCACCTGGACAGCTCTAAATATCCAAACCCTTGTGCTGCTGAGGACAGAGAACTGGAGAAGAGAAGCACAAAGGGTGAGAAAAATGACTTCAAGGAACACATAGAAGTTGTGGCAAGAAAACAGACAGGAAAAACCCCTCGATGTCCAGCAGAATGCCCTGTTCTTCATGTAAACCCAATGCATTTACACAGAAGAGAGGCAGAGGGCAGGCCCATGGCTGTCTGCTGGGGGAGAAGCAAGGAAAGAAGGATGGATGAACTGGTAAAGACACAAAGAGAGGGTCCTGGGAGGTGAGAGGGTTTAGATGTAGGCAGGAGTCTCCTTTCCTGGCCTGTCCAAAGCACCAGGCAGATTGTTGGAGCTGTTCAGAAAGTCACGAGAACAACAGCCAGTAGCACCAGGCATTCTAACTTGTTTTAATACCATGCAGAGTTTGATATAGTTCCCAAATCCCAGGATTTATTAAGCATGGCTCTGCTGCTTCTGCCTCTAAAGCAATAAAGCTGCAAGTGTCAGAGAAAGGAGGTTCCTGGTTTAATCTCCTTTGTTTTGTGGGACCTTTTTAACCTGAAGCTGAATTTAGGAGAGGTTATGCTGATGGTCCTACCACCTGACTCACGAATTTGGGAGGGGTTTTTTCTCCCCATTTTTTTTTCATGCTGGCTGCACAGAAGTAACAGAGCAAACTGTCCTCAACCAAGGGGAATCCCTTTGTCCCCACACCCTGCCAGGCCTCTGGCACTCCCCAGCACCAGCTGTAACCCCTGTGCATTGCACTGTGTCTTTTTTTTTTTTAACTGCACTTAAAACCAAAGGTTGGGTAGAACTGGTTTGGTGGAAGTCTGTAAAATTCTATAATTGCAACAGTATGAATGAGCCCTGTAAAAACTGGGAGAAAGCTGACACAGAGGAGAAGCTGGGAAGCCAGAGCCCCCACTACAAGAAATCCAAACCCAGTGCTGTAACCCAGAGGCATCTGCTAACTCCCCTTGAGAAGCAGGTAAAAACCAGCAACATGAGAGCTTCTTCACCTGGAAAATCCCCCCTGCACGTTTACCTGCACGGGGTGAGAGTAATCACAATTTTAACATGGATGTAGTGTAGGGTGAGAAGGACTAGACTGGTCAGACTGTTGAACTTTGGGCCTCTCCTGAATTCTCAGAATTAGGGGAGGAAAAAATGGCAAGCTTACCCCCAGCACTGTCCTGCCTTCGGGGTGTCACCACTCAGGTGATGAGAACAGGGACGTTTGCTCCCTGTCACACACCACGTCTGCACCCCTCTAACGAGGCAGGAGATAGAAGTGAAAGTTCTAATTTCCAATTCTGGCTGACTGCAGACCTGGATTAGTGTTCCAGTTTTCCTCTGTACAGATGTGTTTGCCAATTTGCAGGGAAGGAGGGAAATAAATATGTGTTTGAGGTCTTCAGGGCCAGATGCTCCGAGCAGACTGAGAAGTCAATTCCCAGTGCTCAGACAGCACAGTGATCCAATGTCCTTTCCAAGTCCTCCTTCTCATGGGTAGATTTGGATTGCTCAGCTCCTTGCACAAATTGATTCATCTATAACCAGCAGATTAGTCCAAATTTTGGGTGGGTTTTGTGTGTTTGGGTCAACTGATTCTCCCGGAGAGCTCGACTAGAAAATCCCAGGGATAACTAGATTGCCAGTGTATCTGATTAGCCACAGGAATAACTGTACAGAGCTGACTAAACTGGGGCTACTGGGGGCAAGATCCACCCAAAATTATTTGCTGGCTGAGTCAGCCAGTTCCATTTTGGGTACAAAGAAAGAGACTTCCCAGTCAATGAATATCAGGAGCAGAAACAGCACAAGGGAAAGATTGCTTCACCAGTTAAATGTGTATTTAAAATGCTGATAGCCCACACTGAGATCCAAGAAAAAATGTATTTATCATTGTTATTAACAGTAATAGAAATAAAACCAGTTCTAATAGCATGCAGGGTTTGATGCATTTCCCAAATAAAAGGATTTATTAGTTTAAAGCCTGGGTATTTATTTGTTTCTCTCTCCACAGTCCTGCCCCCCCTCCCAACTGTGTTGAATTTTTAATGCCCCCTGTTTCTAATGTCAGCCGTTTTTCTTGTAAAGGTTTTTTGACATAACTTTATATTGCTGCATCCTTTTGTTGTTGCCATTCCCCCATCCTTGTTAGAGACTCCACTCCCCTAATGAAGCTCGTCTCCTGCCAGGATAATAAAAGAAAATAGATCCAGAGCTGAAGGGAACCGGTGAGAGGGGGGTGTGTGCGTGTGAGTGAGGTTAGAAATAAGGGTGACACAAAATAAGTGTGTTCTCTGGGGACTCCCAAGGCTCCTGGGGATCTGAGTGGGTTTGTGCTCATATGGATGCACACACACACACACACAGTTTGTATGGATCTATATGCACACTTAGTGTGGATGGATCTAATTTTATACACACACACGCTGACAGTGTGGAAGGACACCTCTGGAGGATGTGCACTGCAGCTGCCAGAAGTTGGGGACATTCTGCCAAATTAAAAATAGAGGGCTCAGAATAGTCCACTGACTTCCTAGTCCCTAATTTTGGGGGTATCCTTTCAGTGTTCCACAGTAACAAGCTGCTGATGAAGCCTGTTGTAGCCCTCTGGGCGTTGTCTCTCTTTTCTTTTTCCCCCCATCCATCTTCATGAGTGTCTAACAAATGAGAAAGCACCTTCCTCCTCTTGCCATTCCAAAGAACAAACAGAACTATTTGCACAAGCAGGAAAAAAACCCAAATATCTCTGCTATCCTGTCTGCAACAATCCCTTCTCCTTCCCAGCACTGAGCTTCCAAAAAAGTCTGTTAGCGGTAGGAAAAGCCACTGGATCCTGGAGAAGAGCCCCATCAACTCCTTAATGCCTCCCAAGATTAAAGACTAAGGTTTAGTAACAGCCTCTTGTGCTTTTTTGGGGGCAACTCATGGTCTTAATATAAGCTATGAAAAAAAATTCAATTCTACAACGCTTCTTTCTCTCCTGTCCACTGAGAAGAAGAAACTTAATGTTTCTGTGACTCCTCAGGCTTCTAAACTACTTCCACAGGTCACTAACTCAGCCTCACAGTTTCAGTGTGGTGGAGGTGGTCAGTGATTACACTTGTCTTACAGCCTGATAAAGAAGACAAAACTTAAATAAGGTTCCTGGGGACACAGAGTGAGGAAGTGGCAGAGTCAGGGAAAGACCTGAGGTGTTGTGATACCCGATTCCTCCTCCTCCTGACCTACAGCATCTTCTGCCCAGTGTTAATACATGCTAAAGGCTGTGCAAGACCTCTGTGGCTAATGTAACTCATCAGAAGAAACCTCCAAACCACCCTGAGAAGCTCAGTCACTATGGGACAGTGATAATTAGCCCAGACCTGTGGAATTTCTAAAAAAAAAAAAAAAGCCATTTTAAAAAACCCATTTAAACAAAAAGTCCCTAAAAAAAAAAAAAAAAATCAGCTGCTATTTCAGTTTATCCTTGGTGCAGAACACCAGCAATGTTATTATTCTGTTTCCACAGTGGTGCTTCAAAGAGCTGCTTTGCAGTGCTGGAGGCCCAGGACGTGTGTGCTGCTTCAATGCAGAGAGCCAAAGGTCTCCACAAAGGTACTGGGAATCAGGCTTGAGTGTTTCAGCTTGAAAATTCCACTTTTCCAGCCCAACAATCACTGGGAAGCAGCCACACTGTTAGCACAGGGGGACAACTGGGTCTGGTGCTTCAGGAATAACAGGGAAACAGGAGCAGCAAAGCAGTCCCAGCACGCAGGGTCCTGCCTCTGCTGGCAGAGCTGGTTTAGACACTTTGCAGCACAAAGTTACCAGTCAGAAATTTCGAGGAGGGCCCAGCAATGCACATGTACAAACCCTGGGCCTGAGCACATCCAAGTCCTCTTGGATGCTTCAGAGAACAGGTACCCATTCCATACACATGCAGCAAAATTATCTTGGGGACTGGTTCACTGCAAACTCAGACACAGAGAGGACTGGGTCTCCTGTTGAAGCAACAGTGAGCTGAAGAATTTGTTTTGACTTGTTTCCAATGGGATCTCCAGCTTTTAAGCACATCAGACACATTAACATGAGGAGAACCTCTACATATTTGTGGCTTTCAACATCAGAAATATTCAGGGCCATCCACAGCCCTGCTCAGCCGTCTGCAGCAGTGCCACAACAGGCTTTGGAACCCAAAGTTCCTACCAGACTAATTCTGAGATTCAGACCCCAGAGTCATCATGTCTAGGCTTGGCTTACACGCTAATTCTGTGCTGAAAAGCTTAATTGAAATTTTCAGGTGGAAATTAATCCAGCCACCTCTTGTCCCCTAATGGATTTTGATCTCCTTCTCCACACTGTGACAATTGCTGGCACGGTAAGTGATGTCTGTTTTGAAGAAGGCCGTAATTATGAAGTCTGCAGGGAACTGTAGGTCAAGACAGAGGAACAATGACATAGCTCTTACCGGACCAGAAAAACAGGAATGACGAGGGCTCCTGACACGCTGCAGGAACAGTGACAGATCAGTAAGGAAAATACTTGCAGCAGGGCCAGATCTGGCTCTATTTTCTCATTTTTTGGAGCTACGGAAAAAAATCCAACTAATTTTTATAACCAGAACATCATTCACCGTCCCCCTTCCGAAATCCTGGCTGGAAATCCCAGAAGGAATCTCAAAACAGGAAAACCATACTTGCACATCAATGGGGTGATCTAACAAGCACCTTTTTTATCATCAGGATCCTGAAAAGCAGACCAGAGTGGAAGCAAAGGGCAGCTGAACTGAGCCAAGCTCTCGAGGAAAAATAAAAGTATTTGCATGTCTCTGCATAGGTCTGAGCAAGTGTCACAACCAAACTGGGGCACAGTGATCCAGAGCAACACTGCCAGCCAGCCCAGGGATAACCAAGCACTGGGAATGATGAAGTGCTGTTGTTTCTGTTAAAGGACAGGTCATGGTTCCACAAAGTGCAACCACTTTTTGACAGAGCAGAGCCATCAGCAAGATCAGTGAAATGGGGAATCCCAGGCTCCAGGACGGATGTGGCTCCTGGAGCAGAAACATCCCAAAGGGGGAAGCTGTTGGCTGATTTTCTCCTGAATTTGCTAATGCCAGGCACGAGCAAGTCCCTCGTATGCAGGTGACACTGTAACTCAAAACCAGGGACAACTGTTCCCAAAGATGGCAGGACTCTAGATTTGAATTCATCTGGATAATGAAAATATTCAAACATTAGTACACGCTCAGCTCAGCAATTTCCTTCCTCTACTGACTTTGAACCTTAAAGACCACAAGCCATAAACTTTGGAGAATGGGAGGTCCCAGGAGGATCTCGAAGTTTTAAGTGGGATCTACCTCTTGTCTAAAGCACAAACCTCCTCTTTGTAACACAGCTGCATGTTTGGTGCCCTGGACAACAAGCATCTCATGGTGACAGTAATCACAGCAACAGCTGCCCGTGGGGGCTCACACATAGCCAAGGTGAGCATGCTCCTAAAAAGCTTTTTTTTTGACATAAAAGTCAAAGATCTCCAGAGACCTCTTCCAAATCAAACCCAACATGCCTGTCCCAAAGCAAGTTTTGGTCAAGGAGAAGAAAGAGTCACGAAACCCACGACGACAGGAAGACAAAACCACTGGTTTCACACAGGCTCCTGGGTGAAGCCAAGGAAAGAAAGAGCAGGTCTTTCATGGGTAGATGGATCAAGGGGAATGTGCTACACAACCAGCAGTTCTGAGGGAAAGATGATGTTTTCCCGTTGGGTGTCCTGAGCAGACAATGGGATCAGCAGTGTTGGGATCTGAGGCAGACAATGGACACAAGGGACAGAGGCACAGCAGCAGCACTGGCTGCAGAGCAGTTCTTTAAATGGAGAGAACCCACACAAATATACTATTTTTTTCTTTTTTTGAAGGGGGAATTTGTTGCTGTTATTTTAATTGAATTCCACCAGGAAGGCAAAAACCTGCTGAAAAAACACCCCATTGACAGAGCTGCTAAAGGACACCCAGCAGGTTCCCAGCCCCGGTGTGACACATCCCAGCCAGCCACAATTTTAATGCTTAGGAGGTGCAGGCTGATGCTGTATTAATATGCAAAGTGTGGCCTGCCTTCCCAATTAAATAGAAAACGCTATGATTAAAGGCAGTCAGAAGATATTAGATGGATAGTGCTGAACTAGGGGCTTTATTTCCTCCACACAGAAGCCCCTCAGGAGTGCTGATGGATCAGCAGTGCCGGGGGGAGATCACCGACGGCGAACGGAGCCGGGGAAGGAAAAATGCCTTGGAAAAATGGAAGGGGACAAAATGAGGAAGCTGTTTACAGGAGGACTGAATTAACACTGTACCTCATCCTGCTCTCTCTCACACATGGGCCCTCTGGGCCACACATATCTGGAGAGAAACGGAGCAGCGCTGCTCACAGAAGCTGAATTCTGGCACATCATTTTGAGGGAGGAAGGCCTCAGAAGCTGAGTGAATCACAGCAAAAGGCCCAGAGAGCATCACAATTCATAGCTGCACAGCCCCGAGGCAAAGCTCAGAGGGGACAGACCTCTCCTCTGCCCCTCTTTCCTTGTTAGCATCAGCATCTTCTCTTCTACCACCTCTCCGGGCTGGGAGAAGAGAACACAGCGGAGAAGTGCAGCACACTGGATAATTTACAATTAAACCCACAAAGACGGGGAGATAAAACAGGAAATATTAATAACTGAGTGTAGAGTTCCCTTTGCCTTGCTGTGAAGGGCTTGCTCTAAATCACCCCTGTAGCTTTAACCCTCCTGGCTCTGCTCTCTCTCAGCCCCAGGCCACGCAGCCAGTCCCCCCTTACTCTTCCTCCCTGTCTCTGAGCTCTGCTGCTCCCTGTCACCAACGAGCTCCCTGCCCGTGCTTCATGACTTGCATTTAATTAAAAGAGATGGCAAAGTCAGGTATATTTATGGGGACTCCTAATCCTCACACTCACATTTCCAGTTGCCATGGGTTTCCTTCCAGAGTTCGCTCTTCCTCCCCCACCCCCACCACGGAGGATAAAGTCCAATAAATTCTGCTGTGTAATTGGCTGCACATTTTAGGGGGTCCATCTATCCCAGTGCTGTGAAAAAAAGAGGCCTTCAAAAAATTACTGTAAGAACAGAAAACCCTGGGGGAAGGAGCCCAAAGTGCTTTATTTCCTCAAATGACTGTGGCTAAATTGTTACAGGTATGAGGTCGGAGTGCTGAGTGGAACCGAGCCAAAGCCAGGGGCTGCACCTGAAGGAAAGCAGTTGCCAGAAGTTGCACCTTTATCCAAACCCAGGGCTTGCTGTCCTGCTTTGCCTCTCTGAGAGCAAGAGGACCATCCCAGGGGCTAAACAGAGGGCACTCCATGCCTGCCCACTGTGCAGCTCAAGGTTGGTACAGCTGCCTGATGTGTATTAATGCAATAACTCTTCAGGTTCTCGTGCTTCTCTCACCTCCTAACACCCCACAGACACTGAAATACTCTTTAAATGAGCCACTTCCACCACAGACTATTCTACAAATGTTGGGGAAAGGTCTCCACGTTTGGAGGAACGCAGAATTTTAGCTGTTCTTTGCCTCCAGGGAGGGGTTTCTTTCAGCCCCCACAGTAAAGCCACGCGGAGGAGAGGGTGGACATCTCTGCATCCAACAGAAATGATGTTCTCAGCTGTTCTCAGCTTTTGGGATGACACCTCTCTACTGAGGACAACAGGAACTGTCTGTGTGCAGTGCCAGCACTCACAGGTGCTGCACCACTGAGCATCCTTAGCAGGATTTACTGGTTGTAAACTTTCATCACACGGGGAAACCCTCCTGCAGGAGCACCTGCACATGACAGCAGCGTAGCAAAGCCTCCCCTCACATCCAAATTCCCGCTGAAACTTCAAATCCCTCACTCAAAGCTGATTCCAAATAAAACGCAGTGGAACAAGAGGGAGGGAGAAATCAAATTTCCTCCGTTTTTTTTCATTTAAGTAAAAAACAAAAAGACACAAGAAAAGAGCAAGGAGTTCTGTGATGGTGTCACATATGTGCCTGCCCCTTCTGCACACACAGAATTACAGCCAAAGCTGTCTGCCTGGATGGCACTGCCCAAACTCTGCTGTTTTCCTATCATTTCTCCATGTTAGCAGAAGCCAACACCCCTTAATTCACAGGTTTCCACATTCTAAGTTTATATCTAAAGTTAATGTTATTTAAACATCACTTTACTTTTTTTTTTTTCTTCTCTCTCCTGTGAATTTCATGCTGGGCTTCTTATTTCCCTCCATTTTTTTTAAAGAATAGTTCATTAAAAAAAGCTGACTGTACCTCCAACCCCGTCTGCTGGAGCAGCACTGACGAATAAAAAACCCACCTCACAGGAAGACAGTTTTATTCTGTTGATCGGAAGTCTGCCAGCCCAATTTATGATTGGACATAAGATCTCCAAATCTGGATTTATGTGTTGCAGTATAACGACAGGTCAATGAGATTAAAAGTATGTTCATGAGAGAGCTGTAAGGCAATTTGAGTTTCATGGTTCTGTGGTGATTGGGCATTCAGTCTAAGAAAACCTGTGTTAATAAAACACTTGCAGTCCCCGGGAACAATCTGCACATTATTCATTATTGCAGCCCGGCTGTGGTCGCCTTCACCAACACCCCCTCACCATAAAAACAGAGAGAGAGAGGGAAAGCAATTCCCCCCCTCCTCCCTATTCAGATGGAGCCATCGGGGAGATGGTGCCACTGATAACAAATGGGCTTGAATTAACAATAGAAACACTTTTCTCCCTTATCATATGGTTCACATAATCAAAACAGGGAGGGGGGGGAATGGGAGGCAAGAAGAAAAGTCTGAGCCTCACATATGGGTCTCCCCCACCAGCTGAAAAATACGTGGACTCAACACAGAGCAGCAGCTTCTAATCACACACAGAGTAACTCCCTTGCCTTCAAGTTCCTGTTTATTGAAGAAACATCACCCAACAAACCTTAAACACTGGGCTTAAATGAGCTTGAGCCAGGTCACATTGGCTCGTGGAGGTCACCTGCATCAGAGCAAACCTGCAGAAACTGTGGATGTGGGCTTTTAGATCCAGGGCCAAACAGCCCTGGGCTTCAAAACAGGTCACAGGCTGGATGCAGCAAGTCCTGCAAACTTGAGGTTCAAATTCAAGTATCTTCCAGGCTGGAAGCCAGACCAAGGTTTAGGTTCAGTTTGTTATCAGGGTAACTTTGAAGTGACACTCAGATCTGGATCCACAGTTACCTGTGGGCTCAAAGTTGTTTTGCTTTGACCATTCTAGTTCACCCTGTACCTCCCTGCAAATGCTAGTTCAAGCCCAAATCACAGAATTTGGTGGGAAGAGACCATAAAGATCATGTAGTTCTAACCCACAATCAATCAAATTCCTCACCTTGCTTTGGCATCACATCCCAACTCCTGACTGCTCCCACCTAGTACAGGAACACTGTCACCCATCAGAGCACCACATAACCAGAAGGGAACCTGCAGCAAACCCAAAAGTCATCATCTTTCCTCTTTAAGATGTTTCGCTCTTCATCATCACAATAAAGATTTTTAGCTCAAGACAGATCACAGGATACAACCATTTGGTGGTGGGGAAAACGTTCCATGCTTTGTTTCCACGTGGACTCTGCCTAAACAAAGTAACTCCTGATGCTCCTTTCCCCATGCAAGTACAAGGGCCAAATTCACCTTGGCCTGACTTAAGAAGGGCTGAGAACCCACAACCCCTGAGTACTTCAGTAATTGCTGAAGGTGCTCAGCACTTCTGAACATTAAGCACAAATGCTGGAAATCCAGAGCAGGAACGTACGGGATGTAACAGCAGCAGCCCAAGGACAAAGGAAGGACATGGAGAAAGGAACCTGAAAAGGGACAGAGGAGGTACTGGGGAGCTGTCACTTGTGCTGCTGTTGGACTGTTCCAATCATTATGCAATGGAGTCCCAAATCAGAGAGCCCTGTGTACCTACAGAGCTGTTACTGCTGAAGGGGCCAGAAAACGTTTGTTGAGCAAACCCATCTCTGATAGGCAACGAGATACCAGGACGTTCCTGTTTCATCCTTGTTTAATCTGTTCTTGTTGTCAGGCAGGGCGCTGGGCCAGTACAAGTTCCCACTGCCTCAGCTTCAGGGGTGGACTGGCTTCAGAATTTATACAAATAAAAGAAGAAACGAAAAAGCGCCGGCAGCACCAATCTGATTACAGAGTCATTTATTTTCTGGTCGTTAATAATTTGTGCAATAAAAGATTGCGTGCCTTTCTGAGTTAGTAGGAGTTATTGGCATGAATTTCCCTCCACACTGGTGTGAGTCTGTGCTTGGAACATAAATTATTAGTTTCTTATCGCACTCCTCCTCATTTTTCATGCTGCCACAGCGAGATCGCCAGGAGCCAGCCCCTCAGTCTCAGTCTTATTTTATGCTGCACGAGGAAGGCAGCAAAGATGGCTATTCCATCTTTAATTACACCAGCTCCTTCCTGCACTGCCTCCCTCTCCCAGTCCTCCTCCCCACCGGAGCACGGGAAGGGGTGCCCTGTACTGTGGCTGTGTGTGTAGCCACTGCTGGTGACAGGCCACTTGCCAGCAGCGTTTCTAGTGAAAACACTGTTCTTTGACAACACCCAGAGTAAGGAAATGACAGGTTTCCACCATCCTGCCAGCTCCTGTCACAGATCTGTTTAGAAGCAAATTGCATGTGTGGCTCTCAGCGCGAGGATAAAAGGAGACTGGAATCCGTAACATCCTTGAAAGGAGAGGAGGGAAGTCCTGGCACAGAGCTGGGTTGTACACAAGGTGGTTGTACCTCCAGTTGAAGATTAAGAAGTTTGAGTCTTGGCTGTGACTGAGGAAATGCCTGGCCTTTCTCTTCCTAGAGCATTAAGCAGGTGAATTATAAGAATGCCTCAATGCTCTTCTGTCAAATGGATGCTTCACTCACATTTCCAAATGATTTGAAGTTCAGTGAGGGAAATACACTAGGAATTAAAACTCATTTAAAAGCCATCAAAACACCCTCCTTGTTTCTCTGACACACAGCACTGAAATGCTCTTTAATGATGTTAATTGCCCTGTTAAATGCAGCAGCATGCATATAAACCACACCAAAACTCTTGGACCTTCCCATATGGCAGCCTCATGGTCTTCTCCAAACAATGTGGCTCTTCCAGTTGTGTCCCAGGAACATTTGCACCAACATCTGCTAAATTTCAGGAGCAGCACTGACAGACTGGGGGGACAGAGCACATCTGGCAGCTGCAAATGCACTTGCCAAGGGCTGTGCAAACCATGAGCTTCTCCAGAGGAGGGAGGCAGGAGGTGCAGGAGTAGCTTTGCACTCCATTGAAAGAGAAGTACCCACTAGCTGGGAGAGCTCTGTGCAGCACCCATTCACAGCAGCCTTGGACCCACCTTGCCTTGCTCCCTCCTTACACACTCCACTGGCAACTCCAGTCACTCCTCTGGTCCCAGACAAAGCCCAAAGCCCACTGCTCTCCCTCCCAGATTCCTGAAACAGAAGGATGTGACATGCCCAGGGCACCCCTGTGACAAGGAACACGTGTTCCTCTATTCCAAGAGGATTTATAACGGATCCTGGGCAGGCATAGCACACACTGAGGGTGTGCTGTCAGCTCCAGAGTGACTGATGGCTCCGAGCTGGGCCTGTCTCTGCTGATCACACTGCACTGGGGACTCACTGAGCATTTCAAAACCATGCTCATGTCTACAGGGGACCATCCAGCACACCCATGGCTCATATGATGTTCCAAATGTTCATCCTGAACTCTCATGATTTGCTGAAGGAACATCACCAGGACTCTGACTGGGCTAATTCCTGTCAGGAACATCCTCTAGACTGCTCTCAGATTGCTCAAACACAAAACCCCAGCCCACCTCCCACTGCCTCACCAAGCACCTGTGTTAGAACTCTCCCCACCCAGGAGAAGAGTGAATCCATGCTGAAAATACTACCCCGGGAGGGACTATTGCTGCAGTCATGTTACTGCTGGGATAAGGATATTTAAAGCAAAAATTAAAAGTAAACAGAACAGTTGCACGCTTTATCCCTCAGCAGATCTGTCCTTGAAAAAAAAAAATAAAATCAAAGACAGGAGCACCAGCATCACAGAATTCCTTCAGGACAAAGATTTATAGATCACAGGACCAACTTCTCTGGTTTATCACAAAATTCCACTAAGGGACAGAAGAGAGAAATTTTTACATTAGCAAAAGCTCATGTGCACTGTGTATATGCTCCTGGTTACTGGACACAAATCCTGGGGTCTTCCCTGATTCTCTCACTCCCAAATTCACATATCCCATCCTGTTTGCCATCACCACTCTGATTTTTTACTACCTCGCTCCCAGTTTGGAATCTCCAGTTTGTAGCTATAAACTAGGCTAGGAAAAAAATAATCTAGTTCCTTTTAAAGTCTCTTAAAAAAAGGATTGAGATCATGACTGGAAGGAGATACCAGAAAAAAAGAGTGAGCAGAAAGACCCAGAAATAAGGATGAAATGGAGCCACCAGGTTCAAACCCAGGTCAGCTGAGAGGGGACCTGAAATCAGGGCCTCTGGTTCCCTGCATTTAGTCCCTTCAGGACCCAGGGACCCAAAATCACAGGAAATTTGTTGTAAATCCTTGGCAGAGGCAAATTTCTACCCTTGGAGAGAAAAATACTGGATTAAAAAAAACCCCTTAACTGAAATCTTAGACTTTACACCCAGGCCCCCAGCACTGGGTGCACGGGAGGATGGTGCCCGAGCGCTCCAACAAACCCATCCTCACTCTTCCTCTGATCCAACAGTTTTAAGATATTTATCGCTTCCCTTTGCCACTTCCCAAGAGAACTCCCTTTATCATGACCTATTCCAAATTTGTTTTGCTGCCATCAACACCTGCCAAAGCCACGATTCCTGTAAAATAAGCTGGCGACGTGCCCCAGGCATGATTTGTCTCCACGCTGCCTCTTGGAGGACACCCTCCCTTCAACCTGGAGACTTTTCCACGTCCCCCCAACTCCTTCATCCCATCCCTCATGGGGACACCTGGCTGAAAACCAGTGCTTACCTACAAGGTAAAGCCAAACTGCAGAAGTGTTTCAAATTTCTGGTGAAGCAACGACAAGACGTTGAGAGCAAGGTCGCAACGGGACTTGTACAGGAGTTTCCATGGATTTAAAAGCAGCAGACACCCCAAGAAATTGCTTGACATTCAACACAGACCTGGATTTCAGCGTCCAGTTAAAAGTTAAAAGCAGCCTGACAGCTCCTACTTGTATTCTGGTTGCAAACCACTCTCAAACAAGCCCCTGGAAATCCGGTCTGCATCGCTTGCTCAAACCTTGCCAGCTTAATCTGAATAATAACAGAGAAATGGCCCTGCAAGGCCAAATGCTATCGGGGCAGGAGCAGTCAGGAAGATAAATTAAGCAGCACGCGTGGCTGAGACCCTTTAAAAGGAACACTGCACTTCCTATTTGCACATCCTGAAATCCCCACACTGGAGCGGCGACTCTGGCACGAGTCCCTCAGTCACTCTCTCCCTAAGAGGTCAGCACACCCAGCAGATGTCCTTCCCCAGATCCCTTTCTCTGTTTTTCCCCCCTGTATAACAGCATGCCATGGATTTAATTCTTGATGTTTCTCTGCACAGCAAAACCAACCATCACCCCAAGCCCAGGAAACACTTGGGAAATGCTCCTGTCTCAGCTTCCTGAGAGTACCGGGGGGAGCCAGGGAAGCACCAAGCACAGGCAAATGTGAGTGTGATTTCTTATGTGCGTGGCAGTAATATATAAAAAAAAACCCAAACAGCAAAACATTCTTTAGGAGCAGTGCCCCAAAGTACCAAGAACCTCACAAAAACATTTTGCTACTCGATATTCTTGAATATTTCAATACGTGGCTGAATTTCCAAATCAATTTCTTCCATCTATTCCGCCTTTGTTTTTACTTCGTGGCGTTCAAGCCCACGGATATTTGCTGCCTTATAATTCTGTGCACAAATACTCAAAGAAATCAACTTATTACCCTCAACTTGGCTGTGGAAAAAAAACAAAGGCACACAGTGAGCATTTGGCATTTTGGGATCAAGAGGCAGGAAGAGCAGACAAACAACTCCGTTTCCTTACACATGGGCAGCTCCACATGACCAGACTGTTCCAAAGTGGACCATTCATGTCACTTACCACCTACTAAGCATAAAATAATTAAATTCTATTCTTTTCTTTATACGTGATACTTGACTTCAATATTTCTATTTTCCACAATTTCTCCTGCCCTTCCCAGTCTGAGCTTTGCATGTATCTCCTGAAAAAGCCACCACTGTGCAAGCACAAGCTGTACTGCACCTAATGAGGCACTTCAGGTTCAATGAGGTCCTTCATCTTTCCAGTTCTAGCTCTGTGCTTCTCCCTTCCAGGCATCTTAAGTTGGCTCCTGCACGATCTTCATTGTGGTGCTTCTTCTTGCTCGAGTTACAGCTCCGTGGTTCCCTTCCCTCCTGCCTCAGGCAAAGGACTCAGGGGTTGGAACTCCTGCCTTCTGTTTCCAGATTTATCATGAGCTGTTGTGACCTTGACAACGAGCCAAGAAGGGGGGAATTTTCAAACTTGGGTGCTTCAATTTAGGCACCTGACACAGCCTTATTTACTGAGAGGATAAGCATCCATAGCTCTTGTGATAAAAGAGCAATAATAATAATAATAATAATAATAATAATAGTCCTTCTGACTCTCTTCCCTCTTTCATATTTCATTCATCCCAAATCTGCATCTCCCCCTTACTTTAAGAGCCAAACCTAATGCAAGCTTTATCTTCAAACCCAGTATAACCCATACTCCCAGTTCCTCTGGAAGCTACACTCTACTGGCAACAAAACCCTCGCATTTATGCCTAAAAAGTTAAAGGAGAGCCACAGATAAGAGTTTCTGACACCAAGCCATGCACTGACCCACCTTCCCTAAACTTTTCACCGCAGTAGGAAACAGCTTCTTTAATTTTCCACCTTGGGACCCACAGTGCACATTGTCAGCAATACAACCAGGAAGAATAACACACATTCTTGGGACTGTGGATTATTGCACGTATATAAAAAAAAATTTACACAGCTCAGTTTTTAATTGACCTCACAAAAGGTCCATAAAGCATGAAAACTAAACCTTCCAACCCAATAATTTCATGCATGCCCTTCCTGCAGACCTGTAACCCCCCCCCAGCAAAGGCTCTTTTTTAATCTCTGTGGGGACTACAGACCATTTTTTAAGGACAAAAAAATAACCAAAAAATACGTGCTCTAGCTCCATAACGTTTCCAGGTGTATACTTGCTACGGTGTGTGAATCCACAGGGAGACAAAACAATACCGTATTGTCCTGCCCGCGTACGGCCCTACATCAGAGCGACTCTGTGAGTAATCCGATTATCTCCCCTATGAAATCAAAACAGCACGGGAGAGAGGTTTTCCCCTAATCCCAGCGCCATCTCTGGGAACGGCTCCGCGGCGCAGAATTACTTAACAAAGGGGCTGGGAATTAGGGGAGGGTTTTCCTGCTCGCCTGCATCACCACAACCGGGGGGGGGGCTCTCGGCAGCATCCCGGAGCCATCCCGGCGGGATGCGGGGAATGGGAAGGGATGGAGCCCCGCGGGCTGTGCCCGGGCTGGCGCCGCTCGGCCCCCCCGGGGCTGTGCCGTCGCCGCCGCGGTCGGAGCGGCCCCGGCGGCGGAGCCGAGACGCTGCAGAGCCGCCGACACGTCCCAATTAGCGCGGCGGCCCCGCCGCTGCCGCCCCCGGGGCGCTGCGGGCGCGTCCCGCCCGCCGCCCA
Source organism: Corapipo altera (assembly GCF_003945725.1). Taxonomy (NCBI): domain Eukaryota; kingdom Metazoa; phylum Chordata; class Aves; order Passeriformes; family Pipridae; genus Corapipo; species Corapipo altera. Next base: position 2,719,679 of record NW_020884926.1, read on the forward strand.
CGCGGCTCCCCGGGCGGCCGGAGCTCGGCGGGAGGGAGGGAGGGGGAGGATTAAAAGGGCGATAGCCTGGAAAAGCACGACCCTGCCAAATGAAATAAAATGAAATAAAAACCCGCAACCAAAAAACAAACCAGCTGCCCCCCCCCCCCCCCCCCCCCCCCCCCCCCCCCCCCCCCCCCCCCC
>NW_020884926.1:2719961-2826781 GCF_003945725.1 Corapipo altera
TGGGCGCGCATCGACAGGAAGCTGAACGCGAGCCAGAGTGTGCCCAGGTGGCCAAGGGCATCCCGGCCAATGGATCAGGAATAGTGGGGCCAACAGGTCCAGGGAAGTGATTCTTCCCCTGGACTCAGCGCTGGTGAAGCCACCCCTGGAGTGCTGTGTCCAGTTCTGGGCCCTCGGCTCAGGAAGGACATTGAGGGGCTGGAGCAGGTCCAGAGGAGAGCAACGAGGCTGGGGAAGGGACTGGAGCACAAGTGCTGTGAGGAGAGGCTGAGGGAGCTGGGGCTGTTCAGCCTGGAGAAGAGGAGGTTCAGGGGAGACCTCCTCACTCTCTGCAACTCCCTGACAGGAGGGGGGAGCCGGGGGGGTTGGTCTCTTTTCCCAGGCAACCATCAGCAAGACAAGAGGGCTCAGTCTTCAGCTGTGCCAGGGGAGGTTTAGGTTGGATATTGGGAAGAATTTCTTTGCAGAGAGGGTGCTCAGCCATTGGAATGGGCTGCCCAGGGAAGTGGTGGATTCTCTGTCCCTGGAGGTTTTTAAGATAAGACTGGATGTGGCATCAGTGCCATGGGCTGGGAACCACAGCGGGGTTGGATCAAGGGTTGGACTTGATGATCTCAGAGGTCCCTTCCAACCCAGCTGATTCTATGATTCTGTGAACACTGGGATGTGGAGGAACAGGGGTTCGCAGGGAAACACACACCGAGGAAACCACCCCACAGCATTCCAGGCTGGAGAAGCACAGCAGGGAGCAGGAGGAGGAGAGCCAGGCACACGGAGTGCGTGTGCCCGGCACGGATGTGCTGTACAGCACCCCCGGGCACCTCGCCAAAGAGCCAAAATCAAACATGAAGTTGGCTGTGCAGACACGGCCACCGCTGGCACGCGGGAGCTCACAGAGCTCCCGGTGCTGGACTTTGGCCGTCTGTACCCACAGGGGGTCTCAGGACAACGGGGCAGTGGCACACAGGGCACCTGTGGACCATCACGTGCCTTGCTGCCACTTACGGTGCTCAAACAGCGCCAGCACAGGGCAGTGCCCCATTACTGACAATCTGCACGTCAACATCGGTGATTTTCTGGGTATTTTAGCTACAAAAGGCTTCCATCCTGAGCTTTTCACATTCCTCTTTTGACCCCTGGACACACAGGTACAGGTGCTAGGAAAAGACTTTTAAATCATCAAGTGCCACGTCTCCTTGGAGAAACTTTGCTCCCTTTGAGCAGCAAAGATTCTCCAGGCACTGGCGGTGTGGGAAAGGGATGAAGTCACTATCAGAGCCCCATCCCTTCAAGCCACATCTGCCAGATGATTCTCCACACCTGGCAAGACCTTTCCCAGGAGACAGGCTTTGGCACCAAGCAGGTAGTTTCATGATTCAATTTTCCCCCTGTTTATCCCTCAAACCTCTGCTCATCTCCCTCCTTTCAGCACGATGGACCATCCTTAGGAGAAATGGGCCCCTGCTGTGCAGGAGGTGGAACTGGGGAAAGGATTTTATCCTCCTGTTCCCTCACACAGAGATCAGTTGTTTCCCTGGCAAAGCAAGGAGGATGATGGAAGTTGTTTCCCCTGTGCAGGTTCCTTTTTCCCCTCTGTCAGCACTTCCCTTGATCAGCAGATCTGATGCAATCCCACAAAAGCCAGCCAGTTAAAAACTCCATTAGGACTAGGAGTGTGTTTTAATTACCACCTTGTCTGACCTGACAGGTTTCCCTCCTTCTGGCTTCATTTTCAAACAGTTAAAAATATTTCCTATGTAAGAGGAAAGGCTTTTTGTATTTCAACAAGACAGTTAAAAATCGCACTCATTTATCATCATGGTCCCACTTTCAATTTTGCCTTCCTGGAAATCGTTTTGGGAAGGGAAAGACAGATTGTATCTCAAGCCATGACATTTCAGTCCAGTACCATCACTTCTCGTCACAAAATGATGCTGTTTTGTGCCCCATATCATTAAGTCATACGTTGAGAAGAAGACTTTTTCCCCCTCCTCCTGAATTTGCATTGCATAAAAAAAATTAAGCACAGGAGCAAGCTACAAAATATCTGACTGGGCTCAGCTTAACACTGATCCAAAAATGGGACAAAACTTCCCAAGGTTATCAAAGTCCCCTTCCAGTTGATATTACAAGGATTGAGAAAAGAAGCACCATGTCCCAAAGAATATTCAGCTCCAGCATAAAGACAAATGACATCTACTGACCTGGAATTGTGTCCACTTGGATGCAAGACACATTGGATCTCGTTGTTAATGCCATACATGGGAATTACACAGGGTGGAAGGAGCTGTTATGCCTGAAATATTCAACCTCTGAATATACATCCTAACTTCAAACTGTTCCAAGTCACTACTTCAAGAAAGACTCTCTTCAGAATGAAGCTAATTTTCAAAATCAGGTACTTTTTGAGGATAAATGTGAGCTATTTGACATCTGATTTTCAGAGCAGCAGAGCCTTTCCACATGTTCCCATTGACTTCTGCTGGAGTTACAGAGGTGTCTCGAGAAGGACTCGCAGGCTGTACTTGTTTCCATGCCAACACCCACAAAAAAAAAAAAGGGTTATTTCAGATACAGAGTAGCTAATTTTCAAATGACAAAACTATCTGCCATTTAAATTATGTTTGCTTTTCCTAAGCGGCTGAGCGGGGCCTAATCCAGAGTGTGAATACCTGCAGTATTTTATTATTAAAATTTAAGCTGTTTTGGCGTTATAGAAACATGAGAAAGGGGCTCTGTGTTGATGCTGCAGACCTGAGGCAGGCAAACCTTCCAGCAGAGGCCGAGGTGATTTTACCTGAGCACATCCCAGAGTGCAGGAACCTGTTGGTCAGGGACAGGATGCCAAGAGAGGTGAATAAAAAACGACAGTGAGATAAAGTGTGGAGAATTTTAGTCACAGAAACCAGGAGGGAGCAAGAGTCGTGGCAGATCTCATGCTGGCAGAGCTGTTGTTGACTTCACTGAGGAACTTTGCCTAAGAAGGGGTGAGAGACTTCTCACCTCACAGTGAAAGCTACCTGCTCAGTCCATCCCACAGCTCACCCAGAGGTTTTTAACATACCAATATCATATTTGGGAAGGAGAGAACAACTCAGTTCTATCAGCACAACCCTTAAAAGGATGCAGCTCTACCATCATGACACAGGCTTTATTCTAGCAGAGCTTAGTGCAGTTATATGGCTTCAATCACACTGGTATAGCCAGGGAGTAAAACCCTTAAGTAAACAGGGTTATTTTCTGATCTAAAATGGAAATTAATTGTCTTAAAGGCATTTTTGCGGGCTCTCATCAGACATGATTTAACTAACATGTGGGTCATGGGTACAAAAGAACACAGCACTGCAGAAATCAAGCCTTTGCACCATTCCTGCATTTGTTTCAGGCAAGAAAATCCTGAGAAACTATTCTTTTTTTTTTTTTTGTTTCCAAAAAAAGCTGGGATGCAGCCCCCACTGGGAGAAAAAAAATGGCAGAGCTCAGAGCTCTCAGGAGTAATTGCTCACTGAGAAACTCCACCAGGAATTACAACTTTGGGGGGGTGGAGGGGAGGGGGGAAGAGTGTGGAGCAGAAGAGGTCCAAGATGATGGGAGAAAATAATCTTTTTAAAAAGGGAGATGGGAAGAAGAGAGTTGCTCCCTAGATGAGTTTTGAATGCCAAGTTTCAGCCATTTCAGTGCCACATTATAAACCCTTGCAAAACGATATTTGAGGCTACTTATCAATTAGATGGATTACCCTTTGTGCTCATAATTTTTACAGAATTGCAAATCTTCTCGTCCCTTCTCCTGGAGCCGAGGGGGGGGAATCCTGAGGAAAAAGCTAAGTTCCTTTCAGGGATGAGCTGATCATTCTGGAGGCAGAAAGCCTGGAGGGCTCTGCACAGACCCTACAAAAATGACAGTGGTGGCCCCACAAATTTGTTCCTGGGGTGACAGCTCGAACTGACCCTTCCCCATTCATCATATCAGCTCAGTGGCTCGTGGTGAATGACACAGCACGACACCACAGAATGATGTGTGACCTTTGGGAGGAGTGGCTCCTCCAGACCACGCCGGGGTCACGGGGAGGGCAGCAGGGAGAAGTTGGGCTGTTAGACCCGGGATTGGCAGAATGCTGCAGCCTCCAGAGCAAAGAGGTGGCGTGGTCACAGCACGAGCCCGTCCCCAGGGCCCCAGGGACAGTCCTGTCACCTCGGCCAGCGAGCCCAGGAATGGGGGGGGAGGGGGGTGAGGTTACTCTGCCTCTGGAGCGTGAGAAGCTTGGGATGAGCCAACTATGGGCACAACAAAACTGCCTGTGCCCTGGTCCAGGCTGGTTGCACCACAGAAGCCACAACCAGTGGCCACACCACCGAGTTCATTAACACCTCGGGTCTAGCAGACAACTTGCTGTTTACAAACAGCTCCACCCAGATGAGTCCAGATCTTGGTTCAGATAATCCCTGAGAAAAGTTACCCACCACTGGATCAGGGCCTAACGATCTAATTCCAGCTAAGAATTACTAACTGCTGGTGGTGGTGAGCACAATAGGGCCATTGTACAGAGGTTTTAGGTGGATTGAGATTTAGAAATGAAATTGGGGAAAGTCATTTTTCCGTAATACCAATTCAAACTAAACAATGAATTTTAAATAAGTTCATTTGTTGCTTGTCTGCATCAGGAAAAGGGTTGCAGTCCCTTAACACAGTGAACTAATCACACATTTCATCTTCTCAACGTTCATTCTTGGAAAATCCAAGCTTAAAAGCTAACACTGCTGCTTTTATGTCTTTTGGGGTGGGGTATCTACTGCCCACCAAACCACCACCTCTGGCCAAGTTGTTCTTTCATATTTGTCCCAAGATCACGCCATCAATAGGAACTGAAATGACTCTGTTCTCATGCCATGGTCTACAGGGAGATTCCCTTGCCACCAAACAAGTCCCGGAAAATTCCCTGCAGGAAAATCTCACATGGCAGTTTTTTTACCCAGTATTTCCCCAGAATATTTACTAAAGCAGTGTTTAAGAAAGGCATGTCACTCTGCATGGGGCACCAGGGAGGCCCACACACCTCCTGCTTCCCTCAAATCAACCAAGCCACAGAGCAACAGTGAAGTTCCAAATATTTCCGTCACTCAGCTCCAGCCCCGGAGGGTGGCAAGTGCTCCCCGGGATTTTAATTCCTACTCCACCTTTGTGCAGGCAGAAAATGGAAATGAAGGAGCTGCTCCATCGCTTTGGCAGGTGATTCAGCTTTCTTTGCTGCATCCTGGCAATTAATTTGCATTATTACAACTGTAGGGAAAAGCTGCAGTTGCAAATCTCTGGGTTGGGGAGCTGAAGGAGGACTCAGCACTGGCAGCTGCTCCCCAAGGCACAGTGCCTGGGGCAAGACTCCCTTCTAGTCTGGACTAGATTCCCACAGCACCACACAGCGTGTGGAAGGAGTTTCAGAGCTGGTGCCTCCTCCCTGCCCCTGCATAGAGAAAAAAAAAAATAGTTCCTTGCATCCATCTTCTCCTTCCCCGTGCACCTGTACAGGGTTAAGCATATTCCAACTCACTGTCTCATAATGGATTATGCTGGGGCACGACCTTACAGCTGGGGTACCACCAGGCAGCTGCTTTCCTGGGAGGATGGCTTATACAGCCTGATTCCCTGCAGGAGAAGGCAGGCTAGAGAGAAGGCAAGGAGGAAAAAAAGAAAACAACAACAAGCAAAAAACCTCTTACAGGAAAGAGATGAGCATGTAGATTCCTCACCAGTAATTCCATTAGACATTATTAAATCTACTACCCCTAAATAAGGTCACTGGCTTTTTTCTATCCCTCTGTTGCCTGTTTCCTCTAGGCAGGCACCAGCACCGAGGTTCTTTATATGTCCTCTGAAACTGTTTTCTTTACAGCAAAGGAGATTCTCAAAAGAAAGCAAATCCCTAACTTCGTGTTCTCTTGGCTGTAAGCATCAGAGCATGAACTGATCATACAGGAATCAGGAAGAAACATTCTATTTCTTGTGTTTACTAACAGACATTCAGCTGGGTGCAGAGTTGGGAGTTGGAGTTAATACTGCAAACAGGAGCAGGTTTTTTTAGATTAAATCTGTAATCCTTTAGCACAGGAGAAGTCTCTGTCCTTCCCCTGGCAGTGACACTGCCCATCACTGGCACCCATGTACCACATGAAGTACCACACACTGACCCAGACATGCCCAAATTCACTCTTATCTCTTGAATTTACCACTGTTAGTTTTGCATTTTCTGCACCCTCATATGCACCAGTGGTGCCTGCACAGACAGAAATGGGATTGTGGGTGAGTCCTTTCTCACAGCACCCCAATGATGGGTTATCTCCCCCTTCCCTGGGTTTTGTTGGGGGAGAACAGCTCTGGGTGGGGGAATTTGGGCACCACACTCCCAAAAAAAAACCAGTCAGTACCAGCACTGTCCTCCTGCTCCACGCTCCGGCCGCAGCCAAGAGCTGTCCACCACCACATCACACACAGGTGACTGAGAACTCCCACTTTCAGCTTTACCATCTGCCCCTCTGACAGCCAGGCTTCAGTTCGTGGGGAGATTAAGGGTTGTCCCATATGCTGAGGGATATCAGAGCAGTTTAAGGTGTGATTTTTAAGCAGCTGAAAGAGAATTCGTGTTTCGAACCAGACTTTTTCCAGTTTAATTTCTATCAGACTTTCAAATGAAACTTGAAAAGGAAGTTGGCACACATTCACATCCAAATGGACTTTGTCTAATTCATTTAATTACTGACCCAGTCACAAAGCCAGAACAGTAGAACATGCAGAACTCAGCTGTTTCAGTATAAAATCCAGGGGTTTAGCACAAACCATCAGTGGAAACCAGCGCATTCTCTGCTCCCTTGTTGCTGTCCTACCCTCCTTTGTACCAATGATCAGGAGAACCTAAAGAGCTCATCTGTCAGTCTAAGACAGAGAATAAGTTCCCCCCTTCCCTGGCAATGAAGGTATTTTGAAGGCACCTGTGATGCCACAGCAGCACTTTTGTGGGACTTCACAATATGAGGTGGCTTTCCTAAATTTGGAGAGACAGTGAGTGTAAAAACTATGATCTTTGCACACATTCTACATAATATCAAGAAGGAGGCTTTGACTGAGAATAGCCAACTACTGGCTGGACATGAGTAGCATGAAGTGTCATGGAAATACCAGCTGCATGATGACAGAAGAAACCAGTTGCTAACAAGCCTATCAAGAGCAATGCCAACCTTTTGTACCACGAGAAAGGAAACATTCCCACACCTGGCTCAAAAGAGAGTGGAGATGGGGATCCATAACTGGGGTTAAGTGTCAAACTCATCAAGGGCATAGCAAGGGTGCACCATCCCCATCACGCTTATAAAGAAGGAGAGAGGCAATGCAGGGAGAGGAAGGGGACAGGGAAGCAAATAAATAAGGACAATGCACAATTTATGAAGACAAGAAGGTAGTAAGTGCTACTCACCCAGAGTGTAAATTGGTATTGATGTCACAGCACAGCCCAGCCAAAAAATAATGATGATGATAATTTAGGGCCTGCACTATATCTCACTCAAGCCACAGTCCTATCCTACAGCAACTCTCACCCTGCTGCTTTCCTCCCCTTCTCTATTCATTGGTGTCCTCCTAAATCAAATACACTCAATGTTGATTTGATTATATTTCCTTATTTTATTTATCATCCATCGCTCACTCCTCTCCTCTGCTCACGGGTCCTGGGTGGGTGTGTCAGTCATTCCCTGGTACCTGGGAATGTTCCCAGAGGAACAGGCCCGTCCTTGGGCCCCGGGGATCCGAATCCTCCAGGCTGGGAAGGATTGGTGCCTCCTTCTCAGCCCTCATCTGTCATCCTTTAATCTCGCCTCTTTTATGCCTCAGATCCCGGCTCCCAGCTCCTGATTCCCGGGTTTATAGCCCTGACTTACTTCCCTCCTGTAACATTTTACTGCTCAGTTATCGGCCCTCGGGGGCCTCATTTACACAAGTGCTGTTTTCGCTATAGTTAAGACTAATTCACTGGGTTACAGTTTGCTCTTACATCCCACACTCTGTTCAGTTCCCAGTCTCCCCTCTCCTACATGGAGGCAAAGGATTTTTTTGTGGACAGGAGATTTTTTTTTTAAATTTTAAAAAATTATTTTAAATTAAATTATTATATCTATTATATACATAAAATAAAAATATATAATATTAATTAATAATTTTAATTTTAAAGTGTTAATTCCCCCTTTAGGTATTTCAAAGCCTGAATTAAATCCTTCCCCTCTGTATAGCATGATTCCTCCCTGGTGCACATGTGCCCACTGGGCCCTCCAAGAGGTCTGTGGGACCTCAAGAGGAGACTTCATCTGGGATCTGCTCCCCTCATCCAATCTGATGTTCTAGGGGAACAGAACCACAGTCCTGATAAAATCTCAGGAGCCACACATGTCCCTGTGTGTGCCTCCAGTCCAGCTCCTAGAATGTGTGTGTGGCTTTTCTTCCCCCTCCTTTTTTTTTTTGGATTTATTTTCACTTTCTCACTGGATAAGGAAATATTTTCCTTGTCCTTTTTATTCATTTCTTCCCTAGAGCTTTATATGGTTACTCCATGACCTTTAGAGCTCTACCTGCTTAATACCCACACAGGTACAGGTAAGCACACAGAGATCACATCTATTGGTGTGAGTACAGGATTCATTTCAATAAATCTCCCTAAGCAAGGCTCGTTTGCCAGTGCTGCTTGATTCCAAAGCTCCAACCCCAGCTGGGGCTGCGATTTATTTTGTTCATGGACCAGTTTTCATATAAAACCACAGCACAGTGAATGTCCTTCTCTACACTGACTAAGCCAACACCCCAGAGTCACCTGCAGGAAGACAGAAGACACAGTCAGAGGTCACCTGTCAGCCCAAGGGTGGCCCCGAGGGCTGGTGCTGTGGAGAACAGGTCACTGTGACCTGCCTGGGGGTCGTGCCCAACGAGACTTAATTCAGCTGCCTAAGCAAACAAAAGAGAAACTCCCAAATTTGAGTCTCATTAGAACTTCCAACCTTCCAGATTCAAGGCTCTGTTAAACTCTGTTTCAATAATTCCAAACAGCACCCGGTGTCAATTACATGAAAAAGGAAACGTGAATTGTGTAAATAATACTGGATTTTGTTACTTTTACAGGACCAAAAGCTTATTACCAACATCTACTAGATTTCTCAAACTATTGCAAGAGATAAATAGGTATTTTGTAGCTTATCCCTGTTTTCTTTGATAGATAAACTGTGGCACAGAGAAATGAAATGAGTTGCCTTGGGTCATACAATGGACAGTTGCAGAACTGCATCACTGGACCAGATCTTTTCTCCTCATTTCTGTGTTTCTAAAAGGCAAACCCTCCAGGGGTTTGGCACACACTTCCAAATGGTTTTCCAAACCTACCAATATTGGTTTAACTCCATTCCTACAGAAGCCAGTATGATGTGAACAGAATTAGACCAGTTATTATCTTAAATGGTAACAGAGCTAAAGCACCACCAACTGCAGTTCAAAATCTCACCCAAATGCAGAATCAGTAAAACTCCAGAGGAAGTGACAATATTAAAAAAAAAAAAATCAAACCAGCATCAACAAAGAAAAAAAACCCAAAACCAAATAAAACAAGGACCAAAAATTAAAACGAGAAATTAAAAGACACTCACAAGGATTTAAAGGTCATGGAGGAGCAAGAGCTCAGTGTGTTGCACCGTGGTTCTAATCTGTGACAGGGCTTCTGGCTACGATGGGATGCAAATAAATAACATCCCACAGGTACATGTTGTTTGGGGATTTTTTTGTTTTCTTAAATTGGCTTCTTTGGAAACAGTGACCACAACCAGATCCTCCTCCCACACACCTTCCTTTTCTTTGAACCCCACCTGCACCATGCACCCAGATGAAAACAAGCATCCCTTTCTAATAAACAGGGATGTGCCCCAAGTGCTCCCTCGCAGCAGGCACATAAATACTCTGTTCATGGGAGCCTCGAGAAGTGTCTGATTATATTCAGATTTTGTTCTTTGTGGTCCTTCCTCTCTCCCCAAGTGCCCAGTGTCCCTTTTCCACCCTCAGAGATGTGCCGTGTGCTCCAATGTTTTTGTTTGATGGCTGATGGAGTCCCCCCACATGGAGGTGGGAGGAAGGGGAGGAAGGAAGAAATCACAGCTCTGTTGCTGCACATGGCTCGTTCCTGGCCTGGCACGACACCCCCAGCACCACTGCCAGGAATTCTCTTTGAGACAAGGGTGTGAGTGCTGCAGGAGCCCCCTCAGACCCAGCTCCAGCTGGTATAGGCAGGGAAGAAACAACACATTAGAAATTCCTGCAAACCTTCAGACCACAGAAATCACGTCTAATGTATTTATTTTAACAGTTAAAAGTCATGTTATTGCACTTTTCTATTCAGTGGGCAAAGCTACAGCTCCAAATTCCTTCACCAAAGCCCTGCCAGGTGCTCTTGTGGCGACTACCTGTGGGATTTGGAGACTCAGAGCCCAGCCCCAAAGCAGGCTCACAGTGCAGGAAGAACTATTTCAGGAAGAACCATGTCCTGCCATCCAGCCATCCCTGACAAGGGGCTGATGCAGATGGATTTGTCCCATGAAGCTGGAGCTCCAGTCAGCACCCAAAACACACATTTCCATGGAGAAAGTGTGACCCACCCCACCATTCCTAGATGCACTAAGTACTACCCTCACTGCCCAACACTGTGGAGACTTGGATTGGTAAAAGTGACTATCCCTCCCCTCGGGGAGCTCAGCTCACTGACTCCAACAGACCTATTTATATGAGCAATAATTACTTCTCTGAATAAGGGATTAAATCTCCAGCTATTAGGCTCTAAAGTAAAAGCCCAAATGACAGACACTAATCTCTTCAGGGTACAGAAGTAGTTTTTAGATGGTACATTAACTGGCTGTGTGGCTTTATCCAGAGTCCCCATTCCATAATCAGGATGCGTGTGCCCTGGATGCTGCCAGATCCCAAACCAGCACCCACAGTGAGAGCAGGAGCAGTTTACCACTGTGCTGCCCTGTGCAAACTCCATCCCTGGCAGCACCCCCTGACTCCTTCCAATCCCTGTGGAGCAGAAGGTGGGAATGCAGTAGATTCCTGGATGTGTACACGGTGCTTGCTTTGTGATACACTTCATTTTCTCAACTATATATTCAGAAAGAGGGGTGAGTTTGTCAGGGTTTAGGGGGGCTGTAACTGTCTCCAGCATGGAAACTCAAGGGAGATCTGGAGGCAGGTGTTCCAAGGACAGCAGAGACACTGGAGATGACACCCTGGGTGGTTTTCAGGGCTTAGAGGTGGTGAAAAAGCACTTTCTGCAAGCTTAGCAATCTTTTATGTCACCCCACTCATTTGGAGAGGAAAAGACCCAGCGTTCCAGCATTCCATTTTCAAAGATTCCCAAGTGAGAAAGGAGTGCTGCATACCTCACTTCTGCTGTGATCCCATGGAACATCAGCAATGCAGAGGAGCTTTGCTTTGTTTCCTTGTGCTCCAAGCAGGAGTTTTCACTCCCTGTGTTCAGTGAACCTAAAATAATACAGGGAAAACCTAAATTAAAAGTTCCACCTCAGAGGCAGGTGCTGAACGGGAAAATGGGCAAAGGTTCTCCCACTTTATTTCCAATATAATCCCGCTTCCAGCTACAAGGTTTTGTCTGGAATGTCATGGCATGGATAAGGCACTCACTCCTTTCTTTGCAATATGATAGAGGAGAGGATGAGTGGTGACTGGAAGTGCCAAGGGATGCAAATCACAGAGACTCCAGCTGGGAAAGCCAGAAAGTGGCAACCGAAAATGGGAGGTGAGGGAGAACTGAACTCTGGGTCAGCATTGCTGGAGTAATTTTGGCCACCACCGTGGGACCTCTTCTGGGCCATTATTTGACGGGGATTTTCCATATATGCTGGGAGTTGGGAATTCCTGAGCCGTGCAGCAGTGGCACAGGATGCCTTCAAAGGGCAGCAAAGCAGGGAGAGACACGGGGAGAAGCTGGCTCTGTGTTATCTTCTGGAAAGTAAATAATGGCACGGGTTTATGGCTTACAATTTAGTGCTCTAGAAATTGAGTCAACCAGAACAAAATGGCTTTTAACCCCTTGGAGTATGGGCATCGTGAATAAACACCACCCAGGTTTGTGGGGGAAAATGGCCAGGTTTTGGTGTCAGGGTTGTTGGTTACCAGAGAATGGAATGATCAGAGAACCCTTCAGATTTAGGGCATGGCTGCTGGTCTTTAGATCCTCTGGGAGAAAGGCTGGTGTGCCCTTCATCAATCCCTTCTGTTATTGATACCAGTTTGGGTGAGGAGAGGGGAAGCAGGGGCACTGCTGGGACTCGGTGCTGACTGGAGTTTTGTCCAACAAATAATGGCCCAGAAGAGGGAAGGAGGAAAGCTCCTGGAAAGTCCTCATCAAATAATAGCCCAGAGGAGGGAAGGAAGAAAGCTCCACTCCACACATTTGGTTCTCTCATGGCTGCCCTATTCCCCATCCCCAGATGGTTCCATGATTGTCTTCCCAGCCCCCTTGTTTTGGGAACAGAACAGCAGAAGCATCACACCCCACACCCAGTTTTGGGGGAAGGGAAAGGGAGGGGGGCAGTGGGAGTGAGGAGGGGTCACAGGGGAGCAGAATGAACTTGCTCTCAGAGAATCCTGGTGTCCACACTGCCGGGGTTCTTTTATCCTGTTTCACTTCAGTAAAAGCCTCAATTAACTCCACATTAATTATTAAATCAGAACAATGCGTCTTTGGGTTCCAGCAGCTAAATTCTGTTACTGCTGTTTCTTTGGGGAGCTTGGCTAGTTTTACAACTCAGGACATAAATATCTTTGATCAGGGAGTTCCTGGACTGTTGTTTTTATTTTTCTCTCCGTGGGAGCATTTTTAATCACAGTATCTCAGGCACACATGGGGGGAGCATTTCTGGGTTTGCTGCACATTAAAAACTTTTTACATCTCACACATACAGGCTCCAACAGGTGCTACAAACACAGCCTAAGAAAGCTCTCACATTAAGGCTCTCCAGGAAATAGGAAGCATTTGCATATCCCCTCTAGAAGGGGCTGCTTCCTTGCAAGAGGAAGTGCTGGGTTCCATGTACATGTTATTTAATTCCACTCTGCTCCATGGAAGACCCAAAGAATTCTACTTGATAAAGCCAGTCTAGAAATATTTGCCTTTTTCTTGTCCTATTGTTGCCAGACACACACATTTACAGGATGTTTTTAGTTGGTCACTCATGTCTCACTGAGCAGAGCCCCAACCTCTCTTATTTCCCCAGAGTATTCTCAAACTCTTGCTCTTGTAGATGAGTCTGATTATATTTACTGCTTTCTTGCCCCAGATTATTTTAGAGACAAATGGCTTTCCTAATGTCTCCTGGAGAGTCTCTGGCTTTTACTCACGATGTTCTAGGACCTTCCAGGGAACGAGCAGCTCTAGCACTGCAAAATGCTTTTATTTTTTTATGTGAGTGTAATGCATTTGGGAAAGAGCCAACTTGATAGGACCTGAATGCAAAGGCAACCCAGGAAGTACAGAAAAACAGACATAAGTAGGTAACAAAATTAAACTGGGCAGGCAGCTAAGTCAGTCAGTCAGTCCCCTTTGCTGCATCCCTTTGCTGCCTGGATTTCTGTTCCTGCTCAGACTGGGGAACCTGGCAGAACTTTGTGCTTGACCTGCAGCACCACTGACAAATATGTGATTTGCTTTGCCTGTGGTGGAAATCCTGCAATATTTGCTGTAGCAGACTTACTGTGTGTCAGCCCACACGTCCTTCAGCAGTGCCACTGACCACAGCTCTCCAGTTCCTCCTGCCAGGAACGAAGAGAGGGAGGGAAAACCTGCAGTAAATACATTTTATTATTAGAGAAGCTGCTTCTCTTCTGTTTAAAAACAAGCAGAATGGTCTAGAAGGGGACCAGCAGTAAATGCTTCCTCCTAAATGCATGTTTTGAGATAATCTCTACACTTTGGCTGCATGAATGACTGTGTGTGTCAGCTGTGCATTTGCCATCAACTGCACATCACGCTCAGAACCTTTCTGATCTTGCAGATTTTCGGGTGTAAGGTTATCCTGTGAGGCTGCTGAGAGCACAACCCTCTTGCTCAGCAGAAAAAAAAAGAAAAAAAAAAAAAAGGCAGCCCCTGCAGCCAGGTCTAAGTTTCTGGCAGTACCTTTCTCAAAGATATGCCTGAAAGACACGACCTGGGGCTCTGGGTCACAGAGAAAAAGCAAGACAGACAAAGGGCACACTGTGGGAAGGATGTCTGGCCACTGGGTGAACTGAAGCACCCACAAAAATGAGGCCCTGGACAGTGCTGCAAACAGCATGAATTCAACCCCTGTTTGCCACACACTGCCCTGTGATTCCCTTTGCAGTTTCCACATTGTCTGGCAGAAATCAAGCTGCTCATCCCCCTGCTGCTGCAGCTTGACGTCTGCAAAATCCACCTTCCGAAGGGTTTTTATGATCTTGGATGAAAATTGCAACTGTGCCTTGCAGTTAATTAGGTAATCATTATTATTGGTTATTGTGGGAGTTTCTGAAAGTTGTATGAAAGCAGAACAGGAAGCTTGAGCTTATGGACTCACATCTCAGTCTAATTCAATAGTCTTTATCAGACATACCTCTGCTGCAAAGTTCCTCTGGGGAGGAGCTCACTTCTTCTGCATAAAGTCAGCAACACTTCAAAATGCTGTGAAAATAATTAATAAAATTACCATTATCAATCACAATAGATACCAGTAAAGCTGCCTGCCTATGGATAGCAAAATCCAAATATTATTGCCAATTTGGAAGGGGTTATCAGTGGCAAGTGGAAAAGTCTCTCTAAAATGCTTAACTGTGGCTTATTTTAATGCCCACCTCCATTATTTGCATTTATGGAAGACATTATGGGATAGAATTCTGACTTTTACAGCTGGATAATGGGAAAATTAAAGAAAAATCAAGAGCAAGGACATAGAAAAGCAGCCTCCTGAGGCTTGTCTGCTTGAGAGAAGTCCACATGCTCACCCTGGTAAAATGTCCAATGTGGAGCCCCTGCTTGCAGCAGGTTTATGTCAGTGGAGACCCTCTGGCACCAGTGGAATTGCTCTTCCACACCAGCTTGGCAGCAGCACCAGGGCCAGGATCTCTGCAGGGGAAAGGAAAAGAGAAACAACCTGAACAGTCTGGATTTGTATCTTGTGCCTCACACTCTGCCCCACTTAAACAGCACAGTCCCTCCCTTCTGGCAGGGTCTGAGAGCAATGAGAACTGTCCACAGCTACCCCCTCACCTGAGCACCCACAGCACGGGCACTTCTTAATCACACATCACACCAGTCACTCCTCCAAGGCATTTTGATTATCCCATAATCTTATTTTAGCAGCACCCAGGCACGAAAGGGAGCAACCTCCCACTGACTGGAGACAGCAGGGGCCTGATCCAGAACTGCCTGATGGCAGAGGAACCATTTCACCAATCCCTGCACATTTCTGCAGGCTTCACCCCCTGCAGAACACCAGCAGGGTGCTGGTGGAACCCACCAGAAATGGACCTGTGGGAGCAAGTAAAAAGGTCCAGCCATCTTATCCCAGTCCAGGAATCCACTCTCACATGATTAATTATTTGTACTGTTAAGCAAACACGAGTGCTTTTGGTGCAGACTGAAGGGCTGCTCCTAATCAAAAGCAGCCAGTTTGTTTATTTCTAATTTTTTTAAAATTTTTTTTTGTCTCCATTGTCTGTTTTGCTGTTTAGAAACCCCAAAATGGGAGCTCGTGTGGCTGTGTTCCCCTCAGAGCAGCTGGCTGCTTGTAAAGCCAGAAGGACACGTCAGATACATGGTTCAGAGAGCATTCCCAGTGGGAGAAAATACCCTTTGGTGGTAAGGCCAGGCCTGTGGTGCACAGAGGTGGTTCCCAAAGGTGGCTCCAAACAGGTAAAAAGAGGGATGGCTGTGCTGGAAGAGCCCCCACAGGACAGGCAGACCTGATTGTGCAGGAATTGCAGGGAGAGGCACTGACCATCATTCCAGCCCATATCTGGGAACAGTGGCTGCACTTCACTGCCTGTAACCTCCTTCACAGCTCCCATTCCAAACCCTACAGATCCTTTCCTTTGGATCCTCCCACCCTGTAGAAGAAGGATGGTGAGCCAAGCTCTGCCTGGGAGTCTCCTGTCCCCTGCTAACACATCCATGGGATTTTAGGAATATCCATCTGCTGTACTTAACTTAGCACCCTGTTGAGAACCTGCACTGGCTTCCCATTTCCAGTTCCTGCTACCTGAGAAAAGGCAAATGCCCTGAAAATAACCACCAGCTTGTTACATCAACATTTAGTCTGATTTCCACCGTTCACTTGATAATTCTGAGCCTGCCAATAAATGGAAAGGCCATTTAGGAATTCTAAGCCCCGAGTTCACAGCAGAGCAGCTCCTGTCCCTGTGGCAGCTCTTGGCTGGAGACTTCCAGAGCAGATTCCTCAGCTCAGCTCCACGGGGAGGGATAACAAGGGGATAACACACCTGTACAAGGTGCAGCCCAGAGCTGAGGCAGCAGCTCCCAACGGGTCCCCTCCTGCCCTGAAAGCACAGCTGTGTTTAGATCCCCAGGGGATCTGCTCAGCCACGCTCCAAATGCCAGTCAGCTCCCGGTGCATTAGTGGGGGAGGTGCCCAGTCCCACCCCAGTTACAAAGAGCAGATATAAACCTTTAATGGGCACTGCAATGGGAGGGGGCAGAGCATCACTGAGCATCACTGCATTGAGAGCACTGAGCACACAAACAGCCCCAGGAGAGATCCCTGCACTCCCAAACACACAGTTCCCTGTGCTAAGGGGCTGCAGAGCCAGGTTAGGGGCAGAGTTATTGAAACCATCTGAACTTGAGCAATACTGGGCAGCTTGTACTTATTTTTCCTTTTTTAAATAGCTGCTTACAGTCCCAACTTCTTTTTAATTTTCTTTTTTTGGCACAGGACTGATTACATGCCTAATGCCTGAAGAAAAATGGGAATACTGAAGGATTAGGAATATCTAAATTTATGGCAGGATTAGTTGGAGTCTTATCCTGCTTGACACGGAGAACTAACATGAACAATCAAGAAGGACATTCCAGCCCCATTATCTCCTACTCCTGCTGTAAAGAATGCAGAAATAAAAGATTGCATTAAAAAAAAGTGTAAGACATTCATTTGAGATATCCCAGCCTATTATGAGAAACAGCATGTTTGCTGCATAATTCCATAATAATTCAAAAACCATTTTATAAAATAATTAAATAAAAAGCCCAATTCCTTTCTTGCTTACATCAGTTTTACATAAAACAACAGAAATGAAAAGAGAACCAAACCCAAAGAAAATACTTGGCTAGATCTCATTCCACTGCCAATGGAATTCACCACCAAGCTTAAAGGAGTAGGACCAACACCAGGAATACCCACATCTTCCTACAGCCAGACCGTTCAAGGCTCTGCCCAGATGTTGGGTGATGAAATCAGTATTTTTGTGTCTAGAATGAATGATTCAGGTGCCAAACTAGTGGAGGTTTCCTTGGGTGACCTCGGGCATGTTTCAGTTCCCCTGAATCAGTCAGGGATAACAGCCCTGACACCTTGGATGGCTCCTGGGGAGACACGGCCCCAGCTTTGCTGTGGACTTGGACTGAATTAGGGATGGATCCAGGCAAGAACGATGGACAGATCCTATGAAGGGAGAGAGAAGGGATGAGCTGATTTTCATATGGGAGCTGTAGGTTCTCAGCACAGCAGAAACCCAGCCAGCCTCTCTCTCTCTCTCTCTCTCTCAAAGCATTTTCTTTCAGACTGAGAATTAGAGTCTCAGAATCTTTGCGCCTACACTGGGCTTGACATTTCAAACCTATAGATCGGGCGATCCAGAGCAGCGGAGCTCGTGGGGAGGGAGTGTAACAACACTCATTTAAACCTCGCGTAATTACATCACAGCAATGCTGCAGAACGAGCCTTTCCCTCCCTCTTTCCCCCCCCTACGCCCATCCCCGGGGGTTATTTATCCCGGGACAGCATCCCGGCTCTCCCCCCGGGCAGGAGCATCTCCCGGGCAGCGGTGCCAGAGCCGCTCCCCGGCCCCAGACGGCGCGGCGGGGGCGGCGAGGGGGGGGAAAAAGGATTCCTGGAAGCGGCGGGGAGGAGAGGGCGGCGGAGGGAGGACGGTGCCAAAGCCTTTCAGCTGGTGCCCGGCGACGGCACGGGGAGGGACGGCCATAAACTGGCGCTGATTCGTTCATCAGGGCCCTGATGGGTCCCTTCCAACTCGGTTCCAAAAAAAAAACAAAAAAAACAAAAAGAAGTTTCACCCCCTCCCCAACGCGTGGAAGAACTTCTGCATGTCGAGGGCGGGTGGCACCGGAGGAGGGGGTGGCAGAGCCCTGGGACAGCCCACCAGGGAAGGGCGTGGAGTTCCCCTCTCTGGACACGTTCCAAACCCGTCCTTGTGTCACCTGTTCCAGGTGACCCTGCCTTGGATGAGCTCCAGAGGTCCCTTCCAACCCGACTGATTCTGCGGGTTGGGCAGGCAGGGAGCCCCCTGCCCGGCTCCATCAGCCCAGCCCAGCCCAGAGCAGTCTGGTTCTCCTTAGTAACAACAGCAAAACTCTGATGTATCTGAGCAAAACTTCTCCAAAGGGCACCTGGGCTGATCGAGACTGTGAAGAAGTCGACTGGAAATAGATTTAGGGAGCGAGAGCTTCCCCAGTGGCTGCATCTCCCTCCCTCCTTTTTTTTTTTTTTTTTTTTTTTTTACCATCGTCCCTCCTCGGCAGTAACAGCCTGTTGTGGAAGGCATTAAGGAAATTCATTCCTCCCTGATATTTAAGAAGATAAGATTGATTTGTTGCTATCTCACTGTTGTTATTATTTCTCCAAAATGGTTTAACAATCTAGCTTTGAAATAATGAGGAAGAGGACAGATTTTGGACTGTGTTGGTAATGGTTGAAGAACTGTGCATCTCAATGGATTTGTGTCTCTGCTGCAACAGGTTAAAGCAACAATTAATCTGTATTTTCAATACTGAAAATTGAGCTGGTAAGTCACTGTGTCGTGGAGATGGTGAATGCAAAGAGAATCAGTGCTACTGCCTGTGTATCTGACTGTGGCATATTTGAATCCTGTGCCAAAAGGTTTACTGTGAGGGGTCAAGAATATTCTGTAGAACAATTATGTTCATCTTGCCCTGCCTTTTCAGCATCCCAGGCCCTTTGGTATAGGCTGCTTTCACCAAAACCTTTCCCAGACATAAACAAGTTAATTTGTCCTTGGTCAAACACCAGTGGAGAGAATTGAGTTATGCTGGAGGCATATTTGTCATATGAAATCTGTTGCCATCAGCACCTGAGCTGAGCAATTATATTGTTAATAATAACTTACACCTAATAGCTCAATACACAGAATTGAGCATTGATGTTTTTCCACCCCAACCTGCAAATTGCTGTGTTCCACCTCTCGTATGGTGTCTCTAATTGTTGATGATCAGACTTTTTCCCTTCTTTGCTACACGTTCACCCTCCTGCCAGTGCTGCACACGGGGATTCGTGAGGGATGACTGAGCCTTCAGCTTTTTGAACATGCCATTGATGAAAATACTTTTGGCTGCCTGTTAATAGAACTCCTCTGCTGCCTCCTTCCCAAGTGCAGGCTGCTGCTGGTAGTAACATGACAACACTCCAAACTCAGTGATTGCTTGAAAATTACAGGTTTGGATAAGAACTCTGTTCCACTCAAGGATGTTCCACACTGTAATGATCTAAAGAGAGCTGGGTTTTGTGAGTGATCAGCACTCTCAATTTTCCCACTTACTTTGCATCTGCCTCTTTAAATAATTGGGGGTTGCAAGGTAGGCATAAGGAGCTTATTCCTTTATCTTCATGTCATACAGCACCTTTGCCTTTTATTTGTTCCCTTTGGTCTATCAATTTTAGGGTTTTTTTAAATGTATGCATTTTTTTTTAATCTGTAAATCCTAATGGGATTGGAAATAACAGTTTCTAAGACATAATTTAGCCAGTAATAAAGATGGACAACCTGTGCCTTAAAGAACATATGCACAGACCTCAAAGACTTCAGACATTTACCTGTGTTTAAAGGGCAGGATTCTTCTCTCTCTGTCATTAGACAAACCTGAAACAAAGAGGAGAGGCATTGGGTTATTGCATATTTTCATAGCTGCAGTGGCACAAGCTATGGGATTTAGTCATTTGTTAGATGCCTGTTAAATATGCATGACAGTAAAAAACCCAACATTAAACATGAATATAAATCATGTAGTAGATAATTCTGTAGCTAAAGAAACAAATACCAGGACCAGTGTCCACAGGCTCCATCACTTGAGTCTATCAGTGACTTGCTGAGTCACATTAATATTCCTGCCTCTCACTTTCTGCTTCTCTGGGAATGACAGTGAACATTTACTGGAGGGGTTGGAAGGAGCTTCAGTCTGTCCATCCCAAATTTCCACTGCCCTCTGCAACCTGCCTGTGCTCAGTGCAGGCTCTGGCAGTGGGCCCTGGGAGCTCTGGGACAGGTTATTGGGGTGATTTGCAGGACCACACGTGTCTCCCCATGGCAGCTCTTCCCTCACCTCCCACCCCACCCCTGGAGTCTGTCTGGAGGGGTCTGGAGGAGGTCCCATTGCATGGCCTGCAAAGGTGGGCAGGGGGCTCCTGGTGTGGTCACAGCTGTGTCACATTCCCATCATCCACACCCTGATTCAGCTAAACAGGTCCTGGCCAAAGGAGAAACCCCAAGTGGAGGAGCCTCAGGCCGTTTGTTTCTCTGCCTTTCTTAAAGTTATGTCAGAAATCAAGATGTGAACTCTGTCAGACAAACTAATGCTTCCAGTTGATCATTTCACAACCAGTGTTACTTGGAGCCTCCACCAGGCCAGCCCAGCTTTGTATCACCACCACAAAAGTCATTAATTTTGCATTTTAATTGACCTTTTCACTGTTAAAATTTACATATGCAGGAGATGCAAAAGAGCTAATGAACACATAGGGTTGCCACTGCATCGTGGGGAACTTCTTGCCTTTATGCTTTATTTTTTAGCACCTTTGGATCCATCATCTCTGGTCATTCCTGGCACACTTTAAAGGAGTGCTGATGCTTCCCACATTCACTGTCCAGCACTTTGGAGATTTACAGCTGGAAAAATGGAAACAGAGCAAAGGGAAGGGCATATCAGGACTGATTGGAAAAGCACACACACATATGTATATATATACTTTAGGCAGAGAAGGAGGGGGATAAACCCCACCTGTCTGTGGCAAGCAAAGACTAAACTGAATGGAAAGAAAAGGGGTGAGAGAAAGGAAGGAAGAAAGAAAATGAAAAACCCCAAAGATTAACTTTGGTCCCCATCAAGCAGCAGCTTTAGGAACACTCGACTTCTGTGTGTGTCAGAAATGAGCTGCACCTTCTGCCCTGCTGTTGGTATTTTTCATTGTAGAAAAATTAACAACAAAACCAAAATAAACCCCCTCCCCTCTTGCATTCTCAGCTCAGCTTCAAGGAATGGGATCCAGACAGACCGCTGGAGGGAAGGAAGGCTTTTGGATTCTGCATTTTATTTTATTAGGTGCAAGTGAGTTATTTTGGTTATGTTGGCAAGAAGTGCAAAAAAAAGCCTTATGGCAGCAGCTCTGTCCCCTCTCTACCCACTTCTCCCAGCACCACTGCCACATAATTTGGCCAGCAAAGGCTCACAGGGGCCAACCTACCCTGTGCCTCTGCCTTTTGGGAGGCAGAAAAGCATTTTTTTTTTTAATTTTAAATCAAAGCATGAAGGTAGGGAAAGGAAGTTGAGGAGCAAAAAAAAATGTGCAAATCCCCCAAGTTTGTGAATTTGGGGTTTTTTTTCTCCCCAGTTTGGGGGCATTGCCCTCGGGGGGGGGGTTTGCATGAATGAATGAATGGCATTCTTTGCAAGCTGCCTCCATGTGTGTGGTGGGAAGGTGGCTGTGGCTGTTCTGCAGGAAAACCATGTGCAGCACCCACCAGCCCCGGGGGCCATGGAGCAATCCAGGCTCCTTCCTCACATCTCCTCCGTGCCAGGGAGTTGGGCATCCTGGGGGGTTGTTCTCCAGCTGCCACTGGGTTTTTGTGTGAACCTTGAGCCATTTCAACCTCTCTGCTCCTCAGCCTCCTGATGACTCTTCACCGAGCAAAGGAAACAGGGAAATCTGCCATCCTTGAGCTGCCAGGAAGGACCCGACGCGCGTGACGGAGTTCAAGTAATTTAAAGCCTAATTTCTGGAGACATCTCAAAGATTGGCCTCGTTGCCTGCGTGGAAGGGTGATGTGAATTCTCATGTGCATGCATATATCGATATCAAAGGGTAATCAGAATGGGAAGTTACTCAAATTAATGTGAAAACCAAGACCAGAGGCAAGCAGCCCTGCCAAGCTGAACGCCAGGAACACTAAACACAGCAACTTTAAAAGTGCTGCTTTAACTTCCCAGTCCAAAGGGCAGATGGAAGCTGTGGTGCTGCTCATAAGGGTTTTCTTTCCAGCTTCAATCTTCTGTGTTATTTTCTAACATGACTTTAGAAGTTACTTTACTACTTATGTGCTCAAGACAGCCCTTAATTCAGGAATCACCTGCTCTGCAGATCTCACACCTACAACATCTCTCTCCTTCCCCCGACAGCAGCTGAGGAAGCAGAAAAGGACAAAACTGTATTTCTCCAGTGAAGCCACTACAAATAAAACTTTCAGATAAGAATTTATCAGCATCTGCCTCCCTTCTTGGCACCACAGAGGCAACTTAGATGGCTTTGAGACCTTGCAGAGGGCCAGAAACACGGTGTGCCACCACTTCCCTTCCCTGACAGAGATCCTGTCCTTGATACAAACCTTGAGAGAGGAGCACAAGGCTTGAGCCTAGAACAAGGATGGGAAAACACAGCATGAGGAGAATTCTCCCCACTGAACCCTCCTTAGGTTCCCAAACTCACATGAACCAAAAACCCATCGAAATTGGTAGCAGAACTTTCCTAAAGGCAATCTAGGACTGAACAAGACACCCTGAACTCCCCACATTTCCATAGGAACCCCCCCAAAGGGAGGAAAAAAGGAAGGAATGATAGAGTTTTGAAAACTGGGGGGTGGGGAACCTGGAAGGGAATGCTGTGAGGCTGGAAGAAGTGAGAAGCAGTAAGAGGGAAGTGTGGCCTTCCTGAGACACAGGGGACAGAGCAAGTGGCCTGGGAGTGAAGTGTGGATGTGAAATATGGCCCTGCCCCAGCTGTTCAGCACGTTATCCCCTTGGTGTGCAGGCTCCCATCCAAGAGCTCTCCCATCAGAATCCCAGTCCAGCAAATGCAGCAGGATGGAGTCAGCCCCTTGCAAGCTGTGAACAGATCAGAGATGCTGCCTCTTGACTTGGGGACAGCCCTGATGCAGTTGTGATGGAGAAAGGGAAGGCAGCAGGTTCTCAGCTCCCCTTGCTGGATGCTGGAAAGGGCTGCAAGAGGAAGAACAGCAATAGTTGGAATACCTTAGGCTGCATCCAAGCCTGCCTGCCTGCAGAAGGAGGTTTTATGCATTAAGATATTCCTGGCAGGTGGCCAGGTGGTGCTTTTTCCTTTTCACTCAGCCTTCCTAATGGTGACAAGGCTTCCAAGGAGGATGGGAAAGGAGGATGCAGAGGACACCTGCACTGCCTGGCTCTGAGGTAACACCAGTGGCCTCCACAGCAGAGCAGCTGCAGGGCATGAGTTTCGGTGGAGACAGCCAACCCCTTCCAACCCACTCCCACAACAGAAATACCCACTCAGCCCTGTGAGCCTGCATGTTGCTGTGTTTATCCTGCAGGAGAAACCAGCTGGCAGAACCAGTCCTTGCTGTTCAAAAGGATTGACCTGCCATTCTGCTCAAAATGCTGCTTGAGCTGAAACACATTCATTAATAAGGGTTGTGAGTTCCAGGAGGAGTCGAACGTTCAGCAGCTCCTGTCAAAGCCAGAAGGCCCATCAGGGCATGTGGCCCATAGAACCAAACACCCTGCAGCTGAAATGCAGTGCTGGAGTGAGGCAGAGCCTAAACTTTGAGGGAAAAGAACGGAGTGATAGAACAGGCAGCAGATCACACCTTCAATACATTTACAGAATAAGCCTTTCTCCTTTCAGACCTGAGATCAGGTCAGATTTGAGGCAAATAGCTCAACCTTTCCCCACAGTCCTTTCAGTGTTTGGCACATGGAGATCTGGGATCCTGGAAACGCCCTGACTGCAAAGGCTGAAGTTCAGATCTCACCACTGGCAGCAGAAGTGCCTCGAGCTGATCTCATCTGCTGGGACAGGGATCAAAGTGCTCGCTTGCTGCATGACCTCTGGGGGCAAGTCACTTGACCTCCAGGAGCAAGTCAGCCAACTGAGCTGGAAAAGCACTTGGAAAAAAACCCTAGCATTGCAGAGACGTTTGGAAAACCAGATGTTGAGTTGGAGCAGAGTTTTCCAAGGGACAGAAATTACCAGCAGTGGTAGGGTGCAGTCCCTGTGCTGAAGAGCACGAGGATGACATCAGCTCTCTGCATGCCCACTTGTCCCCATCCCCATTCCACGCTGGAAAAACACCTTTTTCCTCACAGGTTCAGCATGAGTTCAGACATTTGTGGTTTAAAGCACATTCAGCAGCCTTACAGCAGGCAAGGGTCAAAACTACACCGACCCAGGACTGAGCACAGCTCTCCAAGCCTGTGTCAGCGAGAGGTGATTTCTCTGCTGCAGACCAAACCCCGGGGATGTCTTTTCTTGAGGCTTGTCTGTATTATGGAAATTACCTACCTACTCACTGGGTATTTACTGGAACCACTTTAACCACCAGGCACTTCTCAAGAGCAGGCAGGAGATCTCCAGTGTGTGTGTGTGCGTGGGAAGGGGGGCACCCCTTCAGCAAGAGTTGTCTTTCAGATCCTCCTCGGGGGCACATCCTGTGTCAGAAAAAGCAGCCTTGGCTGGGGAGAGGGCGTTCTAAAGGGCAAGGGAGGAGGAGGCAGCAGCGCGAAGGCTTTTCTCACCCCTGTGGCAGGAAATGGAAACAAAGCTTCGGCGGCAGGGAGAGTGATGGAGCTCCTGGGGCACCCACCGGGGCTCAGAGGCAGCACCTCTCTGAGCGCTCCTGTTGCTGCAGCAAGTTCCCTTTTTCTGGCTTGGGCGTTTGGCCTGACTGCAAATGAGTCCACTAATTCTCTTAATGCTGCTGCTGCAAGTGCTGCTCGTTAGCCTTTGGCTCCCGTGCATTCCCATCCTTTCCCAAAATCTGTAGCTGTAGTGAGAGATCACAGTAGTTCTAACCAAGGTCCAGCTCTGCCCTCGGTTTCATCTCTTTGGCCCTAATGCATGAAAGCTCCACCTGAAGGTCAGGGACACTGCTCCATCCATGTGTCCCCAAAACCAGCCATGTAAATAATAACTTCAACCTCCCTTCTTCATTCAGAGTCCAAAAGCACTACTAAATAAGTGTCCTGCAGCCCCTTCCTGCAAAGAGGTAAATAATCATAATTCATGCTCGCTGTCATGACTCTGTTGGACTTGCCACTTGTCTCTGAACCTGTCCCTGATCCATGGACTCTGGAGCTCTGGCCAGCCTTAATTGAGGCTTAGTTTCCTCCTCACTTACAGCACTGGTTCTCCTTGCCACACAAGCTTTTGACCACCACGAGTGCAAAATAGGCCTTTCCAGTGTGACTAAATCCTGCCTGACCGATGAATGAATGGAATCTTGAAGCATTTAATGAATCCTGTATTCCCGCTGACATCACCGACATCCAGAAAGTCGGAACATGACTGTACACCCTGAACTAGACCAAAGAATTTAATGTATGTTTGTTTGGATTTTTTTAATGTCCATACTCTCATCTTATTACTCACAGCCACGCTTGGGTACATTTTAATTAGCTTATTACTTTTTATCTCAAAAGACATGACTGAAAAGAATAAAAATGTCTCAAAAACATACACAAGCTTTGCAAAATCTCCAGTGATTAAACTCCATGCTGCTCCAGCATCAGGAATTTTATCATGGTTATATTTCCTTTAGATTCATAGTTGCTTGCTGATCTGATTAATTCCCTATCTTGCTTTCTGTGAATATTCAGTGAATTGTTGCATGTCCAAATGCTCCAGATTCTTCCCTACAAGCACTGATTTATTTTGATCCCTGCCATTTATTACTTCAGAAACCAGAAAGAAAAAGCTAAGAAGAGCAAAAGGGTTACTCAGCTGTCTGTGTTCACTGCCCATCCAAGACTGCCAAGAACACAGGAGGGAAGGGCAGAGAGATACAGAGATATCCCCAGGAAACACCCCTCCAGATGTGATCTCCAAACAGGATCTCTATCCTTTATCAAGGCCATCCAAGTAGGACTGATTGTTTTTGCATCAGTCTTTCTCTAGGCCCCTAAGAAAGCCTAAAGACAGAAAACAAAACATACAGAACCAAAATAAAAAGAAACAAAACAAGAAAGGCATCAGCAACTACAAAAAAAAAAAGGAAGAGGAGGGTGGGGGAATCTCCTCTGTGTTGACAGCAGATATTCAGGGCTGTTTGAACTTCATTGGTGGTACAGTCTCACATTTCTAAGGCTCTTGACATAGGCATTGGCTCCAGGGGTGAGACCATCTGCATCTCTGTTTTGATGGGATTGCTTCCACGGGGAGGGTCAGGAAAGGGAGAGGGATTTCAGCAGAACTGCCTTCTACAATTCCCCTCCTCTCTCCTGCCCCACCCCTTGCCAAGAGGGAGCGATGGGAGGGCGAATGTGGTTCCTAACTCTGGGCTTGTTTCAGGGCACTCTGGTGCCAGCCAGCAGCTGGATCCCACTGCACTAGGACATAAACACCCTTCCCATGGAACAGGGGCCGAACTCAGAAGCCAACCCCCCCCCACACCTCTCAGGGACAGTGTAAAGGTGGGGAAGCATGAGGAATATTTCACCAGGACATCAAAAAACACTTCCTAACAATACCAAACGCCCAAATGAAGGAAAATCCAACTTAGCCATTAAATAAATGAGAGTTCACTCGAGGTGATGACTGTGGAACAAGTTGCAGTGAACACCACGTCATGTCAATGCTTTTTGCTGATATTGGCCAGCAATTAGCCTAAGCCATACAGTCTGGATTTGGAAAAGAATTCCCCCTAAGGATAAGTATTTCTGAGGAGCCACATTCTGCCTCAGTACCAACTCCACAAGTAGCTCATGGTGGTTGGTCCCAGTTCAGAGTTAAGTAACACATGCACAGTTAAGAGAAGCAAGAGAAGTTTGGAACAGAAATGGGGTCCAAGGTCCTACAGCTGTGGTGGTAATTCCACAGCAATTGCCACTGAGAGGGGCAGGTTTCTGTCTAAGAGCAAATCTGCAGAGATCAGAAACCTACTTCATGAAGTGTTGCACTGTGACCCTGAGACCACCCCTGCCTGCTTGCCTGCTATGCAAGAGCAGTTGTCCCCATAAACCCAGCCATTAAACCCACCAGTTGTGTCTGTCACAGCAGAGTTACCTGCTCACAACACTCAGAATCAGTGCAGTCACCTGTGAGGCAGCACTTTGCCATCACCAAATCTGCTGCTGACTGTGCATATTTAGTCATAGTTCTGTCCTGGTCAGTTCTGGTCTCACCAGCAGAAGGAAGGATGTATTTTGGGTACAAGCAATGGCAGTTTGATACCCTAATCTGCAGGAGTTGCTCAGTTTTGTCCTCTGTTACTATTTCCCCTCACGAGCCCGTGTCATTCCTATTTCCCCATGCCTCAGTTTCCCTGGAAGACATAATTTCCTTCAACTTTGAGGACTTAATTCCAAGGGCTCCTTTTAGGCCCCTGTCTTCACCCCGAAGAGCAAACCTTATATGCCACATATCTCTGCCTGTTCTCAGATGGCAAAGACAAGCCACACCCCTGTTCTCCTTCCAAAGAGGGGCTCCTGAAATCCTGCATCCCTTGACACAGCCCATACAATTATTCAGAGCCAGAACACAAGATCAGCTCCATCACCTGCTGCAGAGCCACATCTCACCCCAGGAAGTCTGTGGACCCACCTTGATGGGAAGAGTGTCACCTCACACCTTGGTGGATGGTGGAGGGAGACCCAGCTGTGATTACCAGTGTGTCCATGGCTGACTCCATCCCATCCCCAGTGATATCAGTGGAGGGGGAAGAGGATGAAAGCAGGGAGAGAACTCCCTCTCTCTGCTCCAGTAACGCTGGTTTTAGATCCTGGCAGTGCTGCTGGTGTTTATTTCCTCCTGTGTCCCACTCTCTCCAGAGCTCCTGCCATCCCCTCCAGCTACTCCACAGTGCATAACTAGTGTGCAGCAGCAGTAATTGAACACTCAGGGGATGGGAGCTGCCTGTGTGCTGCTGGGGTGGGAACTGGGGAGGGAAGCAGAAGCTAACATGAGTGCTTACTGGGGAGGGGGGTGGGAGAAATAAAAATCTGCATTTTATTTTGTTGAAAAATATCCCTGGCATGCCTAAAACCTGCAGCTCTGCTCTGCAGACATGGTAATTATCTGGGAGTCACTGTCTGCGTGTGTGGGGCTGCTAAACACCCACCTCTCTGCTTTGGGGGAACAAACAGGCGGAGGTTTTTTGTGTGTTGGGGTTTTTTCCCCTCTACCCTTTCCTTGTCGTTCTGGTTGGTGAAGCTGATCTGCCCGAACCTCTCTCTTGCCAGCGGAGCTGCAGCAGCTCTTTCCTGGAACGCTCCGTGGGTGGAAAATGCATAACTTTGCTGTACCCACGGGGCAAACCTCCCTCCCCCCTCTCCCAGCGCCGTCTGGAGCCACATCACTCCCAGCGACAGGACGGCACTCGGGGCTCTCCCTGGGAATGCCCTGCACGAGCCAAACCCTCCCAGCACCGACCCTTCCAAATCCTGCACACACCCCCCCTTCCCTCTGTTAAACCTTCCTCCCCCGCTGCACGTGCTCACTCCACCTTCATCCTCATCTTCATCCTCAAGTCTGTGGCTCTGCTTCTTTCCAAACCCAGCTCCATTCGCTCTTCTTGCTCCTGGCAGACAGATCCTACCCCACTCCCTCTTGTATTTCCACACACTGCACCCCATAAACCTCTACACCTTTTTACCCACTGTCACAGGGTGCTTTCCCTTGACACCACCTTCCTCTTCAGGCTCCTGTCAACCGTGTCTCATTCATGAGCCTTCCTGCTTATGCTCACTCAGTTGTCCTGATTATTCTCTCACACATTCTTCCTTATTTTCCCCTCACCTTCCCATGCATGTACCTCACACAAACCCATTCAGCTTCTCACACAGGTTGCCCAGCTGTCTGTTCCTGACCCTGGTGATACAAATAGTTGGGCAATTCACTTCTTTGTGCCCCGTTTTTTGTTTCCTCTCCTACAGTGGCCACGCTCATCCCTCCTGCCTAAGGCAGAATGAGGGTTAATATTTGAAGAGCATACTAAGACAGTTCCCAGAATATTATTATTATTATTATTATTATTATTATTATTTCTGTCCCTGGTGCCTTTTGGGAAAACTGTGGCCAAGTGATACATGGAAGCTGAACATTCTCAAGCAGTGCTAAGGCCTGTTCCCTTGCTGCTTAGCTTGTCCACATTCTGATGATGCTTCAAATAACATGTACAGAGATGCTCTCTAGACTTGTAGGCTGTTTGCTGACACTGAGGATGTGAGCACATGGATGCACAAAACATCAGAGCTGAACTGGGTTTTTAATTGTTTCATGCTCATGTTTTTGCTTGATCCCCTGTGCCAAAAAATGACCTGCAACACGGTGACAGGGCTGAGCCAAACCAAAGGGGCAGGAAGAGGAGACCTTTTACCCAATGTGCCCACAGGCTCCACCACACTGGGGCTGGTTCATGGCCCTGCATGGTGGAGTCTCCCCATTCCTTCCAGCACTGGAGGCAGGGGGGGTCTAACAGCAGCTCTGGCTGCCTTGCAAGAGGGGATTTACATTTCACAGAAGCAAAAGCAGTGTCCAGCATGAATGCCCTGCTTGTTTCACAGCTACAAACCACCTGACAGAACCACCACCACAGGGGGAAAAACATTCTTTCTCTACCTCGCCCAACGCAAAGGAGAGGTGAGGGAAAGGTGCAGGGAGAGAAGGGACAGGAATGGAATTCTGGGAACCTCAGGAAATAGGTGGCAAGCCAGAGAGGCACCTGACAGCATGGGGCAGCGAGACAGAAAAAGAAAGGAGCTTACTGAGGTGTTTTTCAGGCTGCTGCTGATTCCAGGGAGTCCTGCCCTGTTTTATTTTCCACCCACAGCCCCCAGAAATCTCGGTTTCAATCACAGGCTTTCCCCCTTTCCCCCAGTACTCCCCCGGGGAGGACTCTCAGCCAGGCTGGGGGCAACCCAAACCCTCACACAAACAAGAGGTCTCTCTGGTAACTGCCTTTCTCTGTGGCTCTCCTCTTTCACATGCATATTCCGTTTGGAGAAACCCCCTCTCCCCTCCCACGCTCTCACCCACACCATCTGGTTATGGTTTGCACCATGACGTGCTTCCTCTGTGGTTTATTTGCTTTTTTTAGCCAAACTCGAGAGAGAGAGAGAGAGAGAGAAATACCCTGTTTGCTTTGGGGGTGAACTACTCACCCCCTCAAACACATTTACTTTACTTATTATAGAGGGTTTATGTGGCAGGTTAGGGGAAGGTTGGGTTTTCATTTTGGTTTTGTTCCCCCCCCCCCCCGTTGAAGGAAATAAATGGGCTCCTCAGAGCATCTGCAGCAGATGATGAAAAGCTTTAGGAGGCTGTTGATTTTGAAAAACACTGTCAGGTGATAAGGCAGTGTGATCCAAAGGTTTGAGTGGGAGGGAGGGCACAAGCAGAGCACCTGGCACCCACAGTCACTCTGTGCCTCAGTGTCCCCATCACGGCAACAGGACTCATTCAGGCCTGTCACCAGGGCACCAAGTGAGGGCCTGGCTTCTGTCAAGTGCTTCATACACAAAGCACTCTAGGGATGCTAAATATCTGTAGTGCTTACACCCCTGAACTACTCAACAGGCACAGAACAGTCAGGGGCTGCCAACTCCTCACTGCTGCAGGCCAGGAATGCTCATGGATTTTCAGGCTGAAGGGCAGCCTGTGACATCCCACCTTCCCAGTCCAGCTTAGCATGAGAGATGAAGCTCCACGGAGCTCCCAGAGCCTGTCCCAGACCACTGCAGTGAGCACAGCAGGGAAGAGAACCCACACTTCCCAGCTGCCAGCCCCAGGCCAGTCCTGCAGAGTGTCCTGCATCCTCCAGCAGGCACTCAGAGAAGCTCTGAGAGCCGCTTTGTCCTGGGTTTTGACATTTGCCTTCTGCAATTGCTAAACATTCCCACACAGTTCACCCCTCAAGGCTCTGCTCTTCCACAGAGACTATTTCTCCAGGCACAACACAGATGCTGTTGGTCTCCACCAAATATATTTATGGCTTATACAGTCATTTCCTAAGAGCCTTCCTCTTCCATGGTTTGCTCCATCTACACGAGGAGCACAGGACAGACACTGTTCCCCTTTGGATAAACTCATGGATGACTCCACAAGGAGTTATCTCCACTTTCACCAGGAGGAAGCTGCTCCCACAGCCTAGTATTTTTTCCTGCAGAGAGATGCAGGATTCCTGCAGCCTTCCCTCATCCTACCTTGGTGATTGGCTTCCTAATTTCCAGCAAGCTTTTCAAACTTTGCCTGGGTCGCAGCCCCTTTGCCAGACGTGTGCCTGTGCGTGCACAGCCCATTAATCCTCTCTGCTCCAGACCTGATTAAATTTAACATTAGTTTTGGATGAGTAATTTCATCCTGCAACGCAATTCAAGGTGATAGATGAGACCACAAGCAGGTGATAACCCAGGCTTGACTCCCTCCTCCCGAGAAAGTCGAGTTGGCCAGGCTGCACAAAGAGATTTACTGCTGCTCCAGAGTGGAGCTTCCACCAGGAAGAGCCAAGGAACGGAGATTTCAACTGTCAGGGAAGGCCTGAAAGGAGGAAGGGGCAAGGAAGGAGGATTGGAAGACTTGCTGAGCCAAAGCCCAAGCAGAATGGCTGGAATCCAGGGAACAGAAATTCAGAGCAGCCCCCTCCTCCCCTCTTTTGCGGGGATTAACTCTTTGGAGGCCAGTCTTTGGAGAGAGATAGAACTTCCCATTTCCTCTGTGTGTGCATCAATCTGCTTGAAACAAGGGAAAAAAGGAAGCTGACACTGTAATGACATGGGATCAGCCCTCCACTGAACACTCCTCTGTGTCAATTCTGGAATCAAAACGCTGATAATGATGCACTCAGTGTTTCTAAAATTCTTTTAGACATGCCTTGCACTTTCAGCCGTGGCTCCCAAAGTGAGTTGTCACTCTGCCCTGCATTCAAAAGGTAGTGTTTGACTGCACACAGAGATATCATCTGTGCCAGGCACAGACACTTGAGCACACAAATACAGGTCTTTAAACACCTTCACAGCCTCTCTTCTGGGTGCTTAAGCACCCATTCATACCTGCAGGGCTGAGTACATCTGCTTATATCCAATTGTGCCAGAAACAGAGGTAAAGTAACACAGACACACAAATACACCATTTCATCCATCCAGACATGCACAGCCTTTCATTTGCTTTGTGCTTCTCAGCTTTTACATCACAGAATTGTTGGTACATTCCTGCCCTACAGTCACTTGACTTTCAAAGTTCTGTTAAGAGAGACAAGAATAGCAGGGAACAAGTGACAGGGCACCCAACAGACATTTATCATCTAATTCATTCACAGCCAGGTGAGTTCCATCCCTGTTCCTACCAACACTGTGGAAACCCTGAGTGCAGACAGCCCTTCGTGGTTATTTGGGATGGCTGTTTGTACCCAGGGGGGTCCTCTGATGCCAAACCCTCCCTCTGGGACTGGTGTGGTGTCCCCATTCCTTACCCTGCAGTGCCCCTTATGGACACCTTGGGAAGGAGTGGCCACGAGGCAGAGCTGCACAAGGTCCTGGGCCACTTGGTGTGTTGGGAACGCCTCCCAAACTATTCCTTTCAGCACCAGTAACACCTACGAGGTCCATTTGGTGGAGAAGAATCTCCCTCCTTTTACAGTTAAACCAAACACTGGGATCCAGCAGGTTCTCCCTCTTCCCAAGTGATGGAATTCCTTCAGCTTCAGTGAACATGAGACTGGCCTACACCATTGCTAGGGAGTGTTCCAGAGCTTATTCACTAATAATTTACATCAGGCCTGAACCTAGGAATTCCTGTATGGACAGCAGCAAATTCCAGCCCTTTCCCATCCAGATCCCAGTCACACAGTGCACAGCAGCCTTTTTCCACAGCACCTGCTTCATACCAGAAGTGGGGGAAACAGTTAACCCCAATTTTCACAGAGTGTCTCATGTCTCTGACACGATGTGAAAAGCCTGATTCACCCAATGGCTCTGAAAAGAGCAGACAGATGGGGTATGGCCTTCAGGAGCTTTAATAAAATAGCCCAGGGGGATGATTCTTTTCATTAACACATTTTTCCTGGATTTCCTTTTTCCATTTTTGCTGCTGAGTCACACACTACACTAATATCTACCTTAATTCCCTGTGGTTTACATCCACCCTTTTTGCAGCCAGCCCTGGGTGATGCCCCACAGCAGAACCTTCAGTATCCAAGTCCATCTCACACACTCCCTCAAAGTGGAAGTTGCAGGGAAGGGCAGGCTCTCAACTCTTAAGACACAACATTAGTTCTTCCAAAGCCTTGTATTCCATAAAAAGGATCCCCCAGTACACTGTGGGGATGAGTCTCCTTGGGTTCCCAGTGCCAGAATCAAATACCCTTTATCAAACAAGTAAAACATGAGAACTTTTTGGGTTAAAGGACACAGATTAGAGGTTTCAGAGGTGAGGAATGAAGGTGCAAAGAGAATTAACAGTGTTTCCTGAAAGGTATATGGGGAAAATCCTAAATGAACACAGTGTGTGGGGAGCAGGAGGAGGCTTTATAAAATGAGGTATTGTTGATAATGCAATGCAAAGAAAAATGAGACATGTCATTTGTGTAGCACAGGTGCTAACGGCGCTCTTCCCTAAAGAATTTGCTACCAGACTGAATGATAGAGATGTACAAATTCTGGGCAAATTCATGTCCACTTTGTACCTTTTTCAGAGCAGTTTTTAGGGTGCAACATTAGGGGTAAATTACCCCAGGTTGCTCTGTGACTTATGGTCCTTTTTGTCACGCAGCTACAGTGCCCTGTGTACCGAGGGCAGGCAAAGGGGTTCACATCTGCCAAGTGCTTTGGAGATGAAGTGCTTTGAAGATGCACCCAAAACCTGCTGAAAGGCACCACCAAAACTCTGACAAGACCACCCAGCACAGCAGCAGGGAAGGAAGAGTTGATGGGCAGTGGGGAGGCACCAAATCTTGAAACCTCAACAAGCAACTTCCAAAGTCTTCCAAAGTTTCCCCCTTGGCACGCTTTGCAAGAGGCAGGGAGGGAGATAAAACTCAGCTTGTCCAAACACACAGCAAGAGATCTGTTACTGGCCCAGCACGCAGGTCTGCCAGCCCCTGGCTCCAGTCCCACCATCATCCTCAAAGCAGGGTGGCAAGGAGTGGAGTGGGAAGGAGGAACATTTCACATTAGCAAGGGGAGAGGTGGCACAGACTTGGGTGTTGTGAGAAAGGAGAGCCACATAAATAGTTAAAATGTAAGCAAGAAGAAGCAGGGAAGACTAGAGGAGAGCCTGGAGAGAAGAGCAGGGAATCCACATATTGGGGATTCCTGTTCAGAGAGGCAGAATGATTCTCCCAGCAGCCACAGGGGCTGCAGGGCAGAGCTCTGTGCAGGCTGAGGAGTCACACGGGAGAAGGGGTTAATGAGAAAGGACGAGAGAAAGGCACAAATAAAATCAGAAGTGACATTCTGGCCAACAGAGCATCTCCAGGCTGGGGAAAAACCCTGAGACCTCACTTGGTTCTATTTTCTGTCCTGCCTGGGGTTGAGCTCTGGGCTGAAACTTCACCTTTAATCTCATTCCTGCACTTGAACAGAGCTGCGGTGCCAAAGCCAGGGTTTATCTCAAAGCCTCTGACTGAACCCACAGTTCTTGAGGGTTGATCATCCCACACACACCCCAAAAAACTACAATGCAGCAAGTCATCCTTGGGATGCAGCTTCCAAACTGATGCACCTTCCCACAACTGTTCAAAAGAGAAATCACTGATAGGCTTCAATCTCCAGCTCTCCCAGAGAATTCCTGGGTGACCTTGAGACAGTCCCTAATTGCTCTGTGCCTCAGTTCTCCACCCATAACAAAGAGATCATTTAATAGCCGTGAAATCACAGTGAAAGTTAATTAATTCGGCATTCGTGAGGTCCTGATACATTAAGGGGATTGCAGAGCACATTTGAATAGAAATATCACAGCCAGCCCCACAGGAGCTGGTCCATCCACACCTCACAGAGCTCACAGAGAGCCCAGAACCAGCACGGTGGTGTCTGGCCATCCACCCAGGGTAATTAACCCGGCCTCAGGTAATTAGGTAATTACCTAGGGTGGAGTATCTAACAGGCACTCTCTCTTTTCCAGGTCAGGATTAGCTCGTTCAGAGGGAGGGAGGAGATCTCTGCTGGGCAATGCCCAGTGCAGAGCAGACATACCCAGAGCCATTCCAGGGGCCATCCACATAAAATGTTCCCACTGGAGTTCTCACAGGATTGCTGAGCCACACCAGGACCAAGAATGTTCTTGGTTGCTCTTCACAAAGAGAAACCTCTGGGGTTTTTTTTGTTTTTCTTTGTTCCTTAGGGAATAGAAATAAAAATTGTAGGTGTTGTGTTGCAGAATTGTTTCAAATGGAACGACTTAAAGTTGTTGCAGTGACCACAGGATTGCCTTTTTTTTTTCTTTTAGGTCCTTTTAGATCCTCAGTCATAAGGATCTAAAAGAAAGGGGGGGTGTGGTGGAATTCAAACCATCCCATTAATTGCTGGACCACTTTGGACACTGCAACAGGAGCTTCTGTGCATGGGATTAAGGGGAAGTAGAATTTTCTCAGCATCCTTGAGAAAGACAATTGTCCCCTTAATATGTGGCCATTTAGAATATAACCCATGTCATTAGAGTTTCAAAGAGGAAATTAGAGTAGCTAATAAGAAAACACGAGAAGAAATACATTTAGCAATAAAGACTCTCTGAAGCCAGAAGGACACATAAATAAGCAGCAAGAAGGATGTGTGCACGGTTATAAACCCTCAGCCCCTTTAAAAGGAAGTAGCAGGAAAGTTAATTGTGTGTCTTGTCTCTTCCTTTGAGGACAATGGAGAGATTTCTATTCTGGAAGCCCTTTGCATGGGATATCAGAACGTGGCCTTAGCAGACACCAAACTCTCCAAGGAGGAAGTTATGAAGCGAGCAGAGGAACTCAGAGACAGTAAATCACCGGGGCCAGATGGTGATTCAGCTGCAAGTTCAGCAGGGATTACAGTCCCCACTGTGGGACCAGCCAGCAGAGCCCCCCAGGAGCTGCTGCTGAGGGGAATAAAGTCAGGGAGGTGCTGCTGGGCTTTACAATCCCCCCCTCCAGTCCCCAAACACCAGCCATTAAAGCCTCATAAGGCTGACTTTGGGCAGCTTACTCCAAGTCTGCTTAAGGGCAAAACAGCACCATAGTTGGATAATCCAGTGCTGCTAATTCAGCTCTAAGGTAAACAGCTCCCTGCTAAACAAGGAGCTATTTAAAATTCTACATAAACCATATAAGCTTGAGAAATTCACCTTGGCCCCCTTCAAAGCACCGTTGCACAGATAACCAAAATACAAGTGAGGCTGCTAAGAGCTGCCTTTTTGCCTGGCTCACCTGCATGAGGGTTATGGGAACTCAGGGAAAAGGACAACCAAGAAATAAAACAGGTATTGGAGACCCTGAGCAGTCCCAGTAGTGATGCTAACAGTGTGTCCCAGGTGGGAGTCAGGGTGTGTCCTTTGTGTCCCTTCTCCTTCAATGGACAGGGTTGTGGGTTGTCCAGATGGAAAGGAAAAGAAGGGTGAGAATTTCTCCTTCCCCAACAGCACCACCAGAGCCCCAGGGAAAATACAGCTCAGCTGCTGTCAACACTTGTGATTTATCACCAAAGCCTTTGGATATTTAGTGGTTTTCACAAAGCCTTCCCCTCCTGGAGCCAAGTGCTTATGTCTGAGACCTGTATCTTCCTCACTTTCCAGGAGAATTCCCAGCTTCAAGTTTATAGAAAAATTTGAACACGTAACTGTTGGAATGTCAAAGTGAAGTAAAACAACAACAACATCAACATAGGCAAAGCAAAAAGAAGCAGTCCTCCAAACGTCTGCCTTTAATTTTCCTGACTTTTCATGCCAACCTCCAGGTTTTGGGTGCCTGACTCCTGAGTACTGGAGCACTTCCAGTTGACAGCACAACAGCCTGGCATAGGCAGCAGTACAACCCAGTCCAGCAGCTGCCAAAAATGACAGTGAATATTCACATGCCTCTCCTTTTCTGAAGAGGAGAAGGAAAGGACAACAGAAAAAAATGTACTCCAGGGATGCAGGAAATGCATTGGGAACCTTCTCTCCAGGTGGAGGCTTCCAGCCTGGATGCTCCATAATTTGATTCTGAAAAGCAACAACTGCAGAGGGTTGTATTTTGGTTTGGTTGTTGGGTCATGTTTTGTTGTTTGGTTTTTTTCTGAAGGAAATATTGACACTGCCTGTCAGCAACTTCCCAGAGGGGTGCAGTGTCAAAGCACATTAGCCTATTGGAAATGAAAAACCAGATGCAAAGTCTGAGGCCTGGGAGCAGCAAAGCTTCAACAGCAGCCCAGGGTCTGTGCATGCTAATTCAGTTTAAAGGGACACTCCTGTGCTCTTTGATTTTCAGCAGAAAGTGGGGGAGAGGGGGAGGAGGTTCCTCTTTTAGCTCTTTGTAAGAACAGTTTAGAAATAAATGCTCTATACAGAGATTTTTTTGGGGGTCAGGTTTACCAAATTATTTAGATTATAAAGGGATGAGAAACACACTTAGCAGGATTTAGAAGAACATCCAAAGGGATGAAGTGGCTTTATCCTTTTGGCTTTATGGGATGGTCAAGCATACAGAAATATTTCCACATATCTGACCTATTCTCTCATTTAACAACTATACAGAGAATATCTGGATTTTCTCCAAATGCAAAATCCACACTCAAAACTTCCTTGGTGTTTACTTACACATGACAAAGGAGTGGTAAAACCACAGACAGGACTATCAAAACCTGGAAATTGTGGTTATTTCATCAAGGAGAATAGGCATAAAAGGCAGGAGAAGACCTCCAGTGTTTGTCATTGCTCCATCCCTGTCTCCAACAGACCAAGACTCATCATAAAACTCATCTTACACTGCACCATCATTTGGAGGTCCCTCTAGAACTCTGCTGCCCTAAAGCAGGGAAGCATCTCCTGAATTCCAGCTAAAATGTTCCCATCCAGTCTGTGCCACCCGTGCTGGTGTTTAATCTCACTTGTACAGAGAAGCCTCCTGGACGTGGGGTGTTAAAGAGAGTCCCTCAGCTCGTGCACAGAAGGAGGCAGAGCTGGCAAAACCTTGGCAAGCCTCTGGCAGAGCCCTGACCCAGCTGCCACACAGCAGTGCCCTTCCCAGCCCTTCCATCCGCTGGGAACTGTGATTCCAACAGCCAGGCCAAAACCACCAGCCATTCCAGAGCCTTTCCCCCATGGCTGGGTAACATAATGCAACATGATGTAATATGGCCATAAAATTCCCAAGAGGAGTCTCCCAAGCAGAGCACTCTCCCTTCTGGAAGCAGCTTTCCCTACAAGTGCATGTGCTGTCCCCAGGCTCAAATCCCTCCATCCTTCCAGCAGTGGACTCCAATATTCCATCCTCTAGAAGACCTATTTCCCCCTGACCCAGCACTGACAGGGAAGGAGGGCACAGAAACGTTTTGCCAGGGCTTGCTTTCTTCCCCTGTGCCTCCCTGCTGCTCCTGCCTGTCCTCCCAGTGATGGATGGCTATTGGTTCTGGCTTCATCCCACAGAGAAATCTGTCACCTCATGCCAGGGAGAGGTGACAGCAAATCCATCAGCGTGGAGACAGCACTCACTTGCAGATTGCTTTCAAGGCCACTGGGGGCTGGATTCTTCTGTGCCTCCCACCTCTGTGGTCCCTCTCCTCCCCTCTTTTACACAAGTCTTAGTAAATCTTCCCTTGAACAAACCCATTTGGCCCCCGTTGCATATCCAAATTCGAACAGCTTTGAATTACTGTGTTGCTGTCTTGCCTAAAAGGACCAAAAAAAAAAAAAAAAAAAGGAAAAGAAGAAGTAGTTTTCCCAAGCCTGGATTCCAATTCTGCTTGTGCCCCCATGGGTTTATCAAGTCTGATAGCACTGTTTGGCCCAGAGGGGAACACTGGTCCAGTGGCAGCTTCTAATCAAGGCAGTCCCAAGAATGGAAGTGCAGGGGACTGGACAAGGCAGGGACTGGCTGGCAAATGAAACTACAGCTGATAGAAATGGAGCAAAATGTCTCTCCATTCTATGCAGCAGCATCTGAAATATCAGACTCAGGGAGAGGCAGGAGCACTCCACCAGCTGCCAGAGGTGGACATCTGGGATGCCAGAACTTCTGGACTCTGTCACTGCCTCCTCTGACCTCTTTATGCCTCAGGCTCTCCCTGGGACAGTAAGATTTATCCTCCTGGAAGTGCAAAGTAAGGCTTTATCACCTGATACAAAGCTGTTGGAGATCTTCAAGACAAAAGACCTTAACAAAGCGTCATTTCCCTCTATCCCAAGCACTGTAAGGAGTTTATTGCCTATGTGACAGTGGTACTTAGAGCAAGAGTCTGGCTTACAGGGCTCACCTGGCTCTCCAAAGCACCTCGTGCTTGGGGGACTGAGGTTGTTTAGCATTCTCCCTCCCTGAGGGCAGCCACGAGCACCAGCATAATGAAGAGCAGTTCCTACTTTCGCTCTGCCTGCTTGCAGAGGCACAAGGGGACATCCTGGTGATTTGGAATTGCTTCTGACATGTGTGTCACACACGGGGAGTGGGAAAGGTGGCAGTTTGGTGCCAGCAATGGCCCATTTCCCCCGAACACCAACAATACCCCTGTGTCAGAGCAGAACACCAACAATACCCCTGTGTCACTGCTCAGCCACCACGCCAAGGGCTCTGGTGACAAACACCTGAACACCCAGACACGCCATGGAGCACAGCACAGGCTGCTCCAGCAGCCCAAAGGGTCAGTAGTTTAAAATAAAATGGTCCTAAAAGCGTTTTAATTTCCTCAGTGACTTTTCTTTTTTTTTTTTTTTTACTTTTAGATGAATTGTGCTCCACTCTGAACTGTGAGCCAGAAAAATTCCTAAAGGTAGCAGAAACACGATGTCCTGCAAGGCTGGACAGCTGCAAAAAACTAGTGCATAATCCTAATGCCACACAGGAGCCATGTCCTTTAATTTCTTAACATTCTCTGATGATGAGGGACACATTCTCATTCTTTTGCACTGACAGAAATCCACTGCAGCACTTCTGGCCTTAGTGGAGTCACTGTAGATTTAAACTGACAACTTGGATACACGGTGGTTCTCCAAGATAAAGCTGCCAGGCTGAGATCTGACAGGAGGATGACCTAGGCTTGTCCCCAGATTTAATCCCTCCCTATAGAATTCCTCATTATCTCCTCTGTGTCCAGAGTACAAGAGAAGTGCACTCGTCCCCCCAAAGGAGCTACCTTTGAATAGGACCACAGCTCTAGATATTGTAGGTAAATAGATCTTGAACACCTCATGGTCCCTGAGCTTGACCCCTGTCTTGGTCCCTGGGTATAATTAGGGAAAAGGAACTCATTCTGATGATTTGGGATCAGGCTGTCTCCACAGTTGCTTCTCTCCTGCATTTGCAGGTGGGAAGGATGGAGTTGGCAACCTGACTTTCAGGGCCTCTGAACACCAGTGGGTAGACACAGATAAAGGGTCATGACAACGGGGTAATGGTGACAGAGCACCCCACAGTAACACAGAGAGCACAAGTCCTCTGAGGAGAGGCTGAGGGAGCTGGGGCTGTTCAGCCTGGAGAAGAGGAGGCTCAGGGGAGACCTCCTCACTCTCTGCAACTCCCTGACAGGAGGGGGGAGCCAGGGAGGGGTTGGTCTCTTTTCCCAGGCAACCATCAGCAAGACAAGAGGGCTCGGTCTTCAGCTGTGCCAGGGGAGGTTTAGGTTGGATCTTAGGAAGAATTTCTTTCCAGAGAGGGTGCTCAGCCATTGGAATGGGCTGCCCAGGGAGGTTTTTAAGGTGAGACTGGATGTGGCATCAGTGCCATGGGCTGGGAACCACAGCGGGGTTGGATCAAGGGTTGGACTTGATGATCTTGGAGGTCCCTTCCAACCCAGCTGATTCTGTGATTCTATGAAAGACAAGTTTGGCAGGGGCCAGGCACTCCACTGGAAGGGTCCTGAGAGGCACCACGGCCTGGGAGGTGGGGACAGTCCCCCCACTGCCACCACTCCCTGCAGGGTGAGCAGGCTTTGCCGAGGGTTCAGAGCCAGGGCGTGCTGGTGCAATCTGCACAGCCCATCCCCTGCTGCACAGCAGAGAGCAGGGAAGGCTTCCAAGCTGCCTGCAAGTTTCCTGGCCGTGGTCCCCGTGGCCTCCTGGGATGCAGCTGGGGGGGGGAAACACCTGGAGTGCAGCCCAAAGGAGCACCTGGCCGGGACCCTCTGCCTACAGGAATGCCCTGCAGGTCCCAGGACACATGGACACCCTGCTGGACTGCAGCCTGGGAGCACAGGATGATTTATGGGTCTCTGCAGATGGCACGTTCCAGCCAGAGGGCTTCGGACCAGAAAACCCAGAGCCTTCTGCTTCCTTAAAGGGACAGCTCTGCTGCAGCCCTGCAGACTCACTGTGAAGGGAACTGCTCTGCCATTTTAATATTTTAAGTGCCGACCCCTCATTGATTCTGTTCAGCCTTTTAAATCTTTAATTTACTTACTTATTTGGGCTTTAAACCTCGCCTGCGATTGCAGCTAATTAAAAAGCTCGTTAGTTGGCATCCTGGGCTGACTCCCTGGGCTTTATGTACTGTACAGTATTGCCTCCCCAGAGTTTGGACCATGGCTGGGGCTGCTCAACTTGTTTCCTACCTCCCCAGCTTTATGAGGTGTTCCATATTTTGGAAGACTAGTCCCCTTTCCCCTGATTTTTTTTTTTTATTTAAACTACCACTTGCTGCAGTCTTCAGGAAAAATTAGAGGCATTCTTGCTATATACAGTAGCTGTGTCATAAATTTATTTATAGCTGATCTTCCCCATCGCTCAGAGCTAAGATCTCCCCAGACGTGCAACCCTTTTTTTAAAAGGTGGCATTATATGTAGACAACAAAAATCCCAAACGGATTCATTTCCAGCATCACATGCAGGGCTTGACTTGCTCAAATGTGTTGTTTGCGTGCTCAGTAGGAAATTCCAGCCTCCTCGAAGACAAACACTAAGAGCTAAAGCCAGAGTTGGAAAAAAACAGGTCCTGATCTCACACACCCCATGCACAGACCATAACGTACAACTGCTTGAGGAAAATACCAAAATACCTTTCTGAAGGAGACATAGGGTCACGTCTCCCCTCCATAAGAATGTGCTCCTTGAGCTTGGTTTAAGGATGGGTGGATGCAAAGCCAGTAAACATTTGACATTTTCCTGCTGTAGGACTGATAAAGCCACAGTTTGTGCCAATTCTTGCCACAAGACCTAAGATTTGGGAGCAGTCAAATTCATGCCTTAAATCCTGATCTCTCCACCCAACAGCATCAGAAAACCTCTCCTCAAACCCACACATCCTTCCTGTAACACTGTGACAAATAACATTTCTTCAGTTCTTGTACTGTGGTCACTGGTGCCAAGTCAGTCACTCCAGTACAAAGCCTGATCAGCAGTACCTGTGAAATGATTTGATAGTCAGAACACAGGCAGCCAACTTACAGCTTCCAACTAATAAAAACAAAAGTCAACAGGAGGGAACAAAGTTCCCCTCCATCCCCTCCCCTTGCTCAGCTCAGGGAACAGGTTGGAAAGGTAGGAAAGACAAGGACAGTTGGAATAGATTCCCCG
This sequence comes from Corapipo altera, assembly GCF_003945725.1. Taxonomy (NCBI): domain Eukaryota; kingdom Metazoa; phylum Chordata; class Aves; order Passeriformes; family Pipridae; genus Corapipo; species Corapipo altera. Next base: position 2,763,110 of record NW_020884926.1, read on the forward strand.
ACCCTCGTAGGGGTCCAGCTCTGCCACTCTTTGTAGGGGGACAGAGGTGTTATGTTTGCTACTTGTCAAAAAAACCCAAACAGCTTCAAAGACACCCCTCTCCTGCAAAGCATTTCTGTGGTTGGAGTCATGCTCCAACCCAGAGCTATTAGCTCCAGGTGTTATTTGGAAGATGCAAGTGCATATATCAATTGTCATTCTAGTACATGGTGCCATGGTGTGGTGGTTTGAACCCCCCAAAAATCCATGGCCATGTCCATCTGCCTTCCCTCATCTCCCCCATCCCTACCCCCTTCTTTCCCCAGCTCTCAGCCCTTGCATCTTGCCACAGACAGCCTCTGTCAGGGCACTCTAATGGCAGCAGAGCCTCAAATGGAAACTGGAATATGGAGCTGCTCCCTCACAAACTCCCCTTCTCCTCCCCTCCCCTTCCCTGTCACCATCTGGCTGCTCTGCCTTCCAACAAATCCAGCAGCTCTACTCCCTGCTTGGGGAAGCTCCTGCTTTTAACTCTGCTGGAGAGCCCCAAACGTGGTTCCAGAGGCTGTTCCAGGGTAGGTTTGCACAGTAAAGTTCCAGAGGAAGCTGTGATTACAGAGAGGAGGTTTGGGAGCATCTGAGACAGCCCCCCCTGCCCCTGGCTGCTGCAGGCAAGTGTTAAAGTCCATCTGGGAAGAAAAGACCTCCTGCTTCCTGCTGCCTCTGCCTGCCAGGATAGCCAGGAGGGATGGCAGGACCGTGGACCAGAGCTAGACTGGAGCACAGGCAGCTGGGACTGGGTTTGGCAACAGCTCAGTTGTCATGTTTTCATTTTACAAGGTCGAAACCAAAACCACCTCTGGTTTGGGTTTTGCATTCGTGCCTACAGAAACACGAGAGGATTTTAGACTTAGCAAACCCCTGGCTCCCCACACACCCCCCCCACATCCCCTGCCTTCCCAGCTTGCTGGCCTGTGACCAGCAACATCTAAAATAACCACCTTCTCCTTCCCTAATTCCTGCCTTGCTTCTAGGACTGTAAATAGAATAAAGTACAAACAGATAGACCAAGGCCATCTCAGTGCAGCCCAGCAGCTGCTGGGTGCAGTCCCTGACTGGCCTGGCACAGTCCAGCCAAAGGAGGTGGCCCTGGGAAAGGCAAACCCACACGGACTGGGGCAACAGGGAGTGAATGCTCAGGTGAGACAAGAGCCAGAGAACACAACACTGCACTCCAAAGTGTGCCAGAATGGAAGTGGTCAGGCAGTGAATAACAGCACCTGGATCACAATGTAAATACCAGCAGATTTCAAAGTGGGGGTTGGCTCTAGAAAGGATCATGTGTCTCTCACCTTGTATGGCCTCCTTACTAACCCTACAATTTCAAAAACCACATCCAACATCCTGCATCTTGCAGTACTCTATAATCTTTTGGCAGGCCTTCCCTCACCATCAAACATACCCATTTTTGGTACTTACTGGTCCCTTCCATCAGCCTGCTACCACCTCTCTGAGGGTCCAAAGCAGGACAGGGCTGTGGCAGAGACACCCCTGGAGCTGATTCCCCTTTGCTGTCGTTTGAACTGCTGTGCTAAACTGAGAACCACGGGAAAGGAGAAACTGCAGGAACTGGGGGGAAAGAGAGGAGGTTGGAGCCACAGGAACCAATGGGGATTCCCAGCAATGAAATAAACTGGAAGTGGATTCCCAGTGATGAAAACAGGGGGTCTGTCAGGACAGAAGGGAGGAATCCAGTGTGGGAACAGCAGGCAGCACGGATCAGGGCTGAGCTGTCTCTCTGGACTGAGAGAGCCAGGGTAGCAAATGAGGTTGGAAGAACTTCATGTTTGGCAGAGCCTGGGGCTGGAGCAGCAGATGATGTTACAGGTCAGGACTAAGGTCTCTGGCAAAGCCCACTGGCTGACTGGGGACAAAAGTTTACCCGGCGTTTCCCCATGTGCTATCCGGCCATAGCCACGCCGGTGAGCCCACTGCTTCCTTAAGCACCAAGAGCAGCCCTGTCTCTGTTTTCCAAGAGAAAAAAAAACCCTGGAAACTCTCTCTCCTCCTAATAACCACGAACACCCCCCTCTGTGCTGGGCAGCAGATCCTCAGCAGCTGTTTTTGAGGGAACAGGGCTGTACACACGCATCCCATCCTCGTGTGCTTTATTCCCGTGTCAGCTGCAGGTTGTGCTTTGCTGAAGGCATCACTGAGGCTGCTTGGGGCCAAAAGGGCCGTGGGTCTCCTCCCTTTCTGTCCCCACTGCTTTGCTTTCCTTTCTTTCTTTCTTTCTTTGCTGGAACAGAGCTATTATTGGTCAGCCTGGCCTCTGGTGCAGCTCCTTTTGGCAGTCGCAGGGCCCTTGGACTCCAGCCAAGGTCTATCCCGGGGGGACTGTCGGGAAGAACAGCTTTGAAAATTAAATCTCCCAAGAACTCACGAGGCTGCAAAATGCCATGATGCTGCCTGACCTTGGGTTAAACCCGGCAGGAAGAGGAGCGGGAGCGGCGGCGGCGGCCGGTGCCACATTGCTGCCCTCGGATAACTCCCGGGAAGAAGAGCCCCGCGGGGAGCCAGGGAAAGGGGAGGTTGGGGGGGAGAAGAGGGCTGTGCACAAGCGGGAAGCCAAGCAGGAGAGCTGCCACTCTGCATTAGCCCCGAGAGGACTGATCAGCCTCTGCCATGCACTCGGATTTTTCGCTCCAGACCCTTTGGTGCCGTGTGAGAGTCGCCTGTGTTGTCCTTGCACAGGTTTTAAATGAACCATGTCTCTCACCTCAGGAAAAGGGCATCACCCGGAGAAGTGCTGAAGTACCCATCCCACTACTGTCCTCAGGAAACAGAGCAATTAAATACGAGCTTGTGGGGTATGAAGGTCCATTGCACCCACACAGCATGGACTAGCACAGAAAACTACACCTCTTCTCTTTGCCCCTGGCTCAACAATTCCCAGCCCTCAGGGTATCTCTCCTCACTCTCAGCTGCCTTTTATCCCCTGTCCACACTTATCTCCTGATCTGGGTGAAATACTGGGAAGTTTGATCCTTTCTCACTTAAAAATCCTCCAGGACAAGAGGTCTTTTCTCTCAGAGACAGAGAATTCTAAAATGAGCTTCATCATTTAAGAGTGAGGCAGCACCACTATAGTCCAGACAACTCCAGACCCCAGGGAAAGCAGAGAGCACCAGTGCTGGGAGGTGCCCATTCCCTGAGGATGCAGCTGGCTGGAGAGGCAGCAGGGGATGCCTCACTGCAGGTGCCTTTGTACACGCTCGGTGCTTTGCCATGGAGATGCTGCAGGTCTTGCAGAGTCTCCACTGGAGATGCTACAGCTAAAAAAAACCTCTTTAGCTTCCCCCCTCGCTGCAGGAGGGCCAGTGGGAGCTCAAGAGGGATTGATGGATAGACCCCTGGAGATGCTCTGGAATCAGGTCCATCTGCCCTCCCCTGTGCCAGGCTGGCTGAGCTGTGCACATCTCATTATGTCCCTCTGCAGAGCCCCCACTCCATAAACCTCCCTCCCGCCCTGTGCCCCCTGGAGCTGGCTGATTATTTCTGTCTCTGGATGCTTCCGAGTATCCCGACATTTGCGCAGCATTCCCCCTGCCCTCCCTCCCCATTCCAGTCATCCCCACTGCTGTCCCAGAGAGACGATCCAGATGGAGCTGCCCGGCCCCCTCTGGTCGAGCCTGGGAGGTTCGTAATTAGGGCTCCACGCTATTATCCCGTGACAGCTGAGGGCGGTATCCAGGCAGCCCCGGAGGCCACGGAAGGAATGTGAGGGTTTTGAGGAAGGAGGGAAGCCGCGGGTGCTTTCCAGCCGTGCCATATTGCGCCAGCCCCGGTGACAACAGCCCACCTGCCAAGGCCCGGCTCCGGGGGCAGCGCCGGTGCCAAAGGGCAAGGGAGAGGGAAGGAGGGGAGGAGGATGGATGGCAGATACAAGGGGGGGAGTGTGTGGAATAGACCTCGGTGACCAGCCCAGCAATTCCCCCCGGGACGCAGCCAGGACAGTCTGCTGGAGCAGAGGGGCAGAGGGTCCAATTTCAGAGCTTGTCCCCACACTGGGGCCGCAGCGGCGCCGTCCAGGCTTCCCATCCCACAGTTGGGATTCCTCCGGGAGACACATGGCTCTGGAGCACGGCCATGGGAGACAGGAGCAGCCCAAAGGGGGAGCAGGTGTCACAATCCTTCCCCACCCTCCCTGAGCTTTCCACATACGCAGCCAGTCTTCCTAAAACAGAGCCCTCCTGCTTTAAAAAGTGGCTGGATCCACACATTTCCAAATATGTGTTATTACCAAGCCTTTGGAAAGGTCGAGGAGGAACATGCTCTCTCACTCCTCAGCTCCTCTCTCTCCCTTGCTCTGCCTGCTGTTGGCAGAGCTGTGGCACCTCAGCCTGTCTCTTCTGCTCCAGTAATCCCCAGCCTGCTGGCACACGGACAGGGAGAGCGGCAGGAGCAGCAGACGGACGGCTGGGTCACAGAGCAGCAAGCCCAGGGTACAGGCAGCCTGCACCAAATGCCAGCCAAACCCTGGGAATTTGGGATCTGGTGTGTCACGGTCAGGTTGCCCTTCATACAAAGCCAGGACTCTCAACGCGCCGAGATGCTCCAGCCTTGCCCTTCTAGACTTTGCTGCCTCAAAGCACGTCAGGCTTTGGAACACGCACTGAATCTGTTAGACAAGCAGGAAGAAAAAGTAAAACCCAACTCAGGCCATCACAGACAGCTTTTATCATCCATAGACTGTGTGTTCATCCTGGAAGGCTACAGGAAATCAACAGGGGCCAGCAAGAGATGTGAACAAACAGTAAATAAACCCCAAAAAATGAGAATAGCCATCTCCCCCACCCTCTAGCTGCACACTCTCAGTGACTTCCCAGCCAGTACATATATTCTGCTTTTCCCAAAGCATTGTTGCTGGCTTGAATGTGTTAAAACACACTATTTATTTCTGGCTGGAGACTCTAAGACCTTTGGTGCAGCTTCTCCTCCTGTCCCCCACATCAAACAATGGTGGACTCTGCCCTCAGAGCAGAACAAGGCAGATTCAGAAGGGGCAGGGGAGGGGGAAGAAGAGGTCTGGGAGGTTTAATGCCCCAAAGCATCAAAGTTGGCTCTCCTGCACAGCCCTGCTGCCAAGGCTGGAGGAAGTGAGTCACTGCTGGGGCTGGAGGGGGACTCCAGAGTTTTAGTCACCCCCTGGAAGGGCCTGGAGCAGTGGACAGGCCCTGCCCAGGGATCAGCCAGTGCTGGATTCCTGTTTGTATCCCAGATGAATCATTCCCAACTGCTGTCCCCGTGCCTGACTGTGCTCCTCATGTGCTTCCTATTAGCTGAGGAAACAAGGCAGGCTGCTCCCGAGTTTGCCTTGGGGCAGTGGGGGAGTGCAGAGGGGAGAACCTGGGAAACCCAACCCTGCTTTAACCCTGCACACACGGTGCTGGTGTCTGGGAGTGGGAGGACACACCACTCACAGCCTCATTGGGGTGCCACTGACCCCACAATTTTCTTCTCCACTCAGCTTTCCAAATGCAATTTCTGCAGTCGACTTGACTCCCACACTCATGGCACTGTTCCTCAAAAGCCAAGCCCCTGTGCCTGGCAGAGCCAGCTTTTCAAGGATGTATTTTAAGGGACCACCAAAGGCACAACCCAGAGGAACCTTCCCATTCAGAAACTGTACCAACAGCAACGATGCAGCCAGGAGGGGACCACAGCACAACAGTCAGAGCAGGGAACAAGGGCTCTCAACAGCATGAGATGAGCCTGAGGAAAAAAGCTTACACAAACCAGATGGGAAGTCACAGGCTCCCTGTGTGACTGAGGGTAACTGTGCCTCAGTTTCCCCCTCTGCTAAACAGAGCTGAGGGTGACCTGGAGAGCTGGAGTAGCTCCTAAAGCTCTTTGGTGAGCTCAGAGGAAAGGAGTTCTGGACATGCAAAAGTGTGGCTATTGATTGAAACAGCACAAAGGGAACAGCCCCAGGCTTCCCTCCCCTCCTGCTTGGGTCACTCCCTGTTGGGAAAAATGCTAGGGCTGTGCTTTCCACCTCAGCCAAAAATAATCAGCAAGCTGCAGGGGGTAGAGGGCCAGGGGAGGGAGAGAGAATTTCTCTTCTCAGGCTGCCAGAGCAGAGAGGCTGCAGCACATAATGAGAAATGCATTCCTTCCCTCCTCATTCCCTCCTCCTGCAGCCACCTCTGCACACAAAAACCGTGTGGGCCCGTTCCAAAAGACACAGGAGTGTGAAGCCCGAGCCAGTGGTTCTCTGCTTCCTTTTGAGACAGGGAGTCTCCAAACTGAAATAGGAATTTTTCTGTGCATTACTCTCATTGCTGCTCTGGGGAGGCCTCCAAACCCCCTTCCCCCCCCAAGTATAATTTGGGGCAAGTGGGAACCACCAACCACCACATTGTGCTGAGTGGACAGAAGTGCACACGATGGCCTGACATGTCAGGGGTGTAGACAACCTTTGGACACAAAGACAAACCTTAACAAAAGTTAATTCTCGATGAGAATTAACTCCCTGAGCTTTCACTGCTAGATAAAATAAGTCTGTGTTGAGAGACAGCTGAAGTGTGGTGTTAAAGCACATCACTGCTTCCAGCTTTCGTTTTCCAGGAGATGTTCCCAGGGCTGCTGATGTGGTTCCATGTCCTGCAGAGACGGGCTTGCAATTTGCTTTCTCCAACATCCTATTGCTGACCCTTGTCTGTGGTTACTGTGCTCCAAACCACCTCGCTTCCTCCCCCGGGCCGGAGCCTTGGCTGCTCTCCAGAGGATGTTCAGGAGATAAATACGGGTCACAGCAACCCTCCACCTTAAACCCCGCAGCATCCTCGCCTCAGCCACTCCTTTTCCACGTCATTAGTGCCAGGGCCGTGGGATGCCAGGAACAGGAAGCCTCCAGTGGCAGCTCGGGGCTAATTGAGGTGCCTTTCAGGCAGCAGCGGTGCCAGGAATCGAACTGCTGTCCCCGGGGAGCGGCGGCAGAGGCAGCAAAAACCTTCCTCGGCGGCAGAGGAGTTTTTCCATTTCCTCGGTTTCAGATCTTGCCTCTGTTCTCCCCGGCGTCTGCTGCGGCTCCAGCCGCGAGTTCCAGGGAAGCCCAGCTGCCTCAGCAGGTACGGTCTCATTAGTGAGCAATTAGCTCCCAGCCTAATTGGGCAGCAGAATGGCTAATGAGCCCGGCCGTGGCTGTCTGTGCCCTCATTATCCCGTGCTCAGCCAGTGGCAATGCTGAACTTCTGTCCCATTTCCGTCGTGCCAGGATCAGAGCCCTGGCTGGAAGCTCTCATGTACCAGAGCTCCCTGTCTCTCAGTGCCCTCAAGGTGATGGTTTGTCTCACCTGTTTCCTCTGGCAGGCCTGGAAAAGCTTCTCTTGCTCAGCACTACACACCCAGATCCTCCTTCCCTTGTCTGCCTCCTCCTCTTTCACTCAGGAGGGTTTTTTTTGTTCTCTCTTGTGTGAGCACAGACACACACAGATATTCAACTATTTCTGTGCCTACCTGCATACTTATATACACACACACAAGGCTCGTGCAAAGAAACAAGGGTTGTGCTCACCTGCCTGAGGAAGACACTTGGTAAAAACATTTCCAGTGGAACCCAGAACACCAGCCTGTCTGTCTGTCTGTCTGACTAACCAACCCAGGCACCCTCAGCACCTGGAGAGGAATCCTTGCACCAAAACCATGCTGGAAGGAAGGCAAGGTTAACCCAAACCTTTGCTTTGCAGTTTTAATCTTCAGTAGTCCTAAGTATGTTCCAGCTGCAAATCACACAGGCCTGTTTTGATCTGCTCTGACCCTGGGGTCCAAGTTGGGGGCTCACCAGTTATTGGATTTTACACGGTACCAGGGGTGTTTTCCATCATTTCCATCCTTGAGGTGAACAGGGAGGACAGAAGCAGAAAAATGAGCTGCTCCTGCTTTGCAGCAGCCCCTGAGCAGACTCTGCCCATTGACAGGAGGCCGGGAGATCTTCATGAAGTTGTGTCACAAGTCTGAACACTCCAACTGGAAAGGGTCTGTCCTCACACATCTGGAAGCATCCTATGGGATGAGGATCATTTCACAGCTACAACAGCAGGTACAGCAGTTTTTAACAGAGAACCTCGATGCTGTTTGCCAGTTTAACAGGACACATGAAAACTGTTCAGTTAACTAGCAAAGCTCTTTGGCACGATGTATTTTTACTTCCCAGCATTTGAATTCAGAGATCTCTTGTGAAGAGTGGCACGTGATCCTTTAAGGACAGCAGAGAGTCAACATTTCCTTTTTTTTTTTTTTTTTTTGCTTGTTTTGGTGTTGTTTGGGCTTTTTTGAGTTTGGCTTTTTTTGTGTTTTGATTTTTTTTTTTAATTTTTTTGGTTGGCTCTTATTTTTTTTAAGTTTTATCCAGCTGCTGGACTCAGGATAATCCAAGTCACATTACCCAGATGTGAAATATGTCATAGCTCTACCTGCTGCAGCAAAGAACCGTGTTCCTTCTAGGATTGATTATGCCAACTTACTGCTGCTCCTGATAAGGCTTTCCAGTGGCTGCTGATGGTTTTAAACACAGCTTCTTCTGCCTCCAGGGTACTTCCTTATATTAGATTATCTCAACATATCACACCCGCTTTTTAGTCGCTTCGCTGCCTTCCTGTTAAGCACCAAAATGATTTTTTAACGGCTCTTTTGCCCTAGAAGGACTTGTCTGACCTTGTTCTACCCCACCAGTGGTTCTCCTCCTGGGTGCCCCATGAAACCAGCCAGTGCTGAGATCCCCTCACCTCCACGTGTGATTATGGGACACTTTGATGTCTCCAGTTTTCACTGAGCATTTTTACTTTTGAGCTGTATGTTTTCAGAACCTGCAGACTGCAAATCGGGACAAAACTTCTCCCTTTTCTCTCCTTTGTACAAATATAAGACCATTGCCTTTTCTGACAGTCTTGAAGCAGAGGGCCAGGCTGATCCCAGCCAGAACAAACCCCCTCAGCACAGAATAAACAGCTCTAAGGAAGGAGCTGGGGGGTACCTGCTGCACCAGTGGCAATGGTGCTCTCAGAGCAGGCAAAAAACATCCCTTAATGTTTTACACATATGGACAGAGAAACACTGGGCCAAAAGCCCCATTTTAAGTTCTGAGGGTTTGGATTTTTTTAGATTAAACCCTCTGAACACTGATACAATCTTTTGCCCAAGATGCTAAACCAGACCAAAATCCAACATATTTTTCATTTAGGACACATGGACAAACTTTTTCAACGTGGTTTCCCAACTTTATGTTGAGCCCCTTCGGAATCTTTTTCACTGAAGATCCCAGATAGCATTTAATAATCCTTAATGCAAACTTCACACCACTCCCAAGTCTACAGAAGAGGAATCTGAAGCACTGAGAAAGGCTGAGGCAGCAATGGCAGATAAACCTTTCCACAGAAACATGCTGTGAACCACCACCAACCTCCACTGGTGTCTTTAAAGGGCTAATTTAATGAATGGAACAAATGCTGAAACACAAGCCAGTTAGAGAAGCCTCTCACGTCTTCTCCCTGGCATGTGCTGAAATCCTTCCTTGCTATTGGGAAAAGAGAAGCACAGTCATGTGCATGGGATTGATTTCCCAGAAGTCCCAGACTGCATAATACCAGGCATTCCACGGGGGCAGGCAGCAAATGGAATATTGTGTGCATTTTTGACAGTCTTTCCTTTACTGTGGGCTCCCCACAGCGTTTCTTTTTCTTAAAAAAAAAAAACAAACCAACCTTTTGCACGGCCCTGTTTGTGTCTCCTGCCTCACCCACCCTTCCCTGGCTGATATTTTATTTATTGCATCCTCATCCTAACGAGCGAGCTGCTTCCCCCCAATCACTGCTAATTAGACTGGGTGTCTCTCCAGGGCTTGTGTGCACACAGACCCAGACAGAGCACTGCAATTCCCAGGGAGTGTTCAGTGTCCATATAGATTGTCCAAAGACCACAGCACTTGAACAGATTGTATTTTACCCACAAGTCCAGGTATCAGCAAGAAGAATTAATATTGCATTTCACTGAAAGCAGAAGATAACAACAGATTGGCCAAGCCTATACATTGGTGTGGAAAAAAGCAATACAAAGGAAGACACCTAAGGGGGAACTATTTCACTTCCCCTCTCTCTGGTCCCTTTCAAAACACTGATTACTCCTTTAAGGTTGAACCTTGTTGATCTCACAGTCATCTCCCTGCCTTTTAGAACTGCCAAAAAGTTTTTACCCAGCAGAAAAAGCATTCTTTGGATGTCCTTTTCAAGGTGAATCCTTGGGCTGGGGCTCTTTTTTGCAAGTTTGGGACAAAAGTAGAGGTGAGGTGAATGTAGAATGGGGTGGGGAGGGACTTGCCAGGAGCTGGATAGTGGTTGAGAGCCTTGAAGGAAAAGCCAAATGAAAAGGCATTTCTGGAAGGTAAGAGGATGGTACTGCAGCCCAAGGAAACGTCTCCAGAAAATGGGCAGTAAATCATGCTCACTGCATATAAGAAATCAATATTGCTGTTGGACCAGGGACATCAGAAATGGCAAAAAAAAGGAGTTTCACGCTGGAAAAGGTATTTACAGTACAGCAGATCTCAGACAAGCGAACAGAGAGCTGTACTTGACCCAGTGAGTTCAGCCATCACACAGGATTAACAGCAGCCATTTCTCATCCATTAAAAAAGATAAGAATAGCTTGGCCAGCCCTACGTGTCAATACAGACAAAGGGGGCCAATCTATGGGTGTTTTTATATATGGATACACGAGGAAGTCATTCAAGTGGGCTCATTTCCAGGGCAATAATTTAAATGCAACCAGCAGAAGCTACACATGGGAGCAACTGAGGAGCTGCCGAAAGCAGGGTTTAAACTCCTGACCTTCCAGTTCTGGGGAGGCAGAGGTGAGGGGGGAAGGAAAACACTAGAGGTGGATGGGGAGTAGGGGAGAAGGCCATAAATCCCTTCCTTCCTCCACAAGCATCCAGAGCGACACGAGTGAGTTGTTCCCCACCAGCAGCACTGCAGAAGGTGAGGTGCAGGATGGACTCTTGAGCAGACCCCACAGAGCAGTTCTGCACAGGACACAACAAAGGAGCGACCTGTGAGTGCAGCTGCAGCCAAACCACCTTCTGCCAAGAGAGTCATGGCAAATTCAGAGATGGAGCCTCCAAGCTCCAGCATTTCTGCAGGGGGTGGGGGAGCTGTGCCTGGCAGAACAGGGGGCTGTCCTTTATCTCCTCACCAAAGACTGGATCAGAAATAAGAGCTGGGTGCCACACACAGGCTGGGCAGAAGGCCAAGGGTCTTGCTGTTTCTCACTTTACAAACACAGGCCTCTTGCACAGGAGATGTTAAATATCAAAGGGCATTGCTGAAACTGCCCCACATTCCTGGCAGGGTGGGCAGGGAGAGGGTTCACACCTGGCTGTGAGGACAATGTAAGAACCAAAAAAGGCCCTCTTAGCAACAAAGTCCATCTGTGGAGTAATCAGGTGGTTTAGTTTTGGCTCCTCTGGATTCCACCTGGCTGGAATTCAGTCAGTCAGGACAGACTAAACCAACACCTTCACCAGTTCCTGACTTGCTGCTGCTTGCCCAGGGTCTGGGGACATCTCTGGAGAAATACCTGGCATGTGGATGGCTCTGCCCTGCTCCAGATAAAGGTCTGCAAAGCAGGCACACTGTTTTTCTTCCTGTGTCCCAGCACACACATCTTCATGCCCCTACTGTTGTTCTGTGCTCAGGCAATTCAAGTCACAAGAGGACACAAGTTTTAGCAGTCTAGAAAAAAGAGCAGGTGCAGAGCAGGTGCACGTGTGGAATTGTCTGGGCCAGTGACAGAAAGAGAGGATGTGAGGGACATCATCTCAGCTTCTCCACGCCCATTTTCCCTCTCCCTCCCCCTTCTTGGTGAATATTGCCAGAGGTACCTGCAGGGCTGTCAGTAATCTCTGCCCTCAAACCACTTACAGCTTCAAGCAGAAGAGATACAGACTTCCACCCTTTCCAAAATATCTCCAAGTGATCCAGAGGGGCAGTTTTTCCCATAAGCAGACTTAAAAATGGGGCAGAGAGGCCACCTCCCTGGTTTTGAACCACAGCAATGTAGAAGCAGCCGGAGGTGCTGACTGACTCTGGATCCTGCTGCAGGCTCCTGTCCCCGGGTCATTTGTTCCTGTCTGCTCTCATAGGAGTGACAAGGCACACTCCTCACTGCTGGCTGGGAACAAAACCTCATGGAGAACACAAAGCTAAACACTTCTGACTGAGCAACTAAGGCTGAAGAGATGCTCCTGGCACTGGATGGCCAGACTGCTTTCCATCTCTGAGCATCCACAACACTCGTGCTCCATGCAGGAGTACAGATTAGCTGCTGATCAGGTTGTAAAATTGGCCTTTGCAGCCATAAAGCAGGAATGCAGCATTCCAAACAAGCCTGGAGGCTCCATTGGGCTCCACTCCTTCGACTGCAGTGCTGCTGCACAACATTCAGCCTCGTCCTTGAACTTGTAACATGTTTTTCCCCTGCCTTTCAGGGCTGCCGGTGGGTATTTCACCGAGGCAGAAACAGGTTGTGTGTTTCTGCCTTTAAAAGCCAAGTTTGTGATGTGATTTCCCCCGTGCCCTTCGTCCCATGGGAGCTCCAGCAAGGAATGTAATGAAAAACTAAGTCAGAGCTTTCCTCAGCCTTCACGGGGCCTGTCACCAGCAAACAGCACTGGGGAGAGCACATGGCAGCAGCTGAGCCCTCTCCTGTCCTGCAGCTCCCCAGCAGAAGGGATGGATGGGGAAAGGTTGTGAAACACTTCCATAAAAAATTCCAGGGTTAGAGACACACCACAGTGAACAAACTCAACAGGGATGGGTTAGGAAAAATTAAAAAGGGGATCAAACTCAAAGAATTTCCTCTCCCCTTTATACAGTTTGGAAACTGGTCTGCAGAAAAGGTGCCAAGAAGGTTGTAACAGCACTCCCAGCCCTGGAGGGCACAGCCTGCTTTCCTTGGAAAACCCAAGACCAGACAACCTGATGGACACAGACTTCTGTCCTAAATAAGCTGAGAGGCAGGATTACAAGAACCTGGGACAAAGAGAAAATCTTGGAATCACCAAGGCTTGGAATCAACACCCAGACCAGCCCCTATGGACATTCTGCTGGCAGATCTGCACACACAAAGCAGTGCTACACACACACAAATTCAGCATATATATATATATACACCCCCAAATTCATCTCTATATATATACACACACACACAAGCTACACATTTATATATAAACACAGGCCACCAAAGGATGCAGGAGCCAGGCACCTGCTGCCATTCCCTGTCTCTCTCAGGGCTTCCAGCAGCACACTCTGTTGCTCTGAGCTCTTGTTCCCTCACCACTTATTTTCTGCAGCACTGACAAAGCACTGCTGGTGTTCTTAACACAGGCAAGGCCCCACTGCTACCCCCAAAGAGCTTGCCTGGCACCAGTAATTAGATATTGCCTAACATCACTAATTACTACCTTAATTAACTCACTTTAAATAATTCTTAGATATTGTCAGCTCGCCACAATCCCTTTACATAAAACAAAAAAAAGAGTTACACATAGCATTATCCATATTTCAGGTACAGACACACAGGTATCATCCATGGCCAGGAAATTTGGCTCATCCTACTGGCTGAGCTGTCACCCAAAGCTGCCCTTGCTGCTGTGATGCAGTTTGGGATTTGGGATGAAACATCTCAGCATGAGTTTCATGGTGTCAGTGACCAAGTCACAGCCTGGAGTATTCCTGACCATGACAAGCTTGGGACAGAAAGGGTCATGTTAGAGCAGGTCCAGAGCTGCAGAAAGGCTCCACAACTGTCTCTGAAGGGTTTGATTCTGTCAAACCTCTGATCTGCCAATACAACAGAGACTTTGCTACCCCAGTACTGCGGCCCTGAGCTGAATTTGGCAGCCCACTTCCCAAAATTCAATACAGATCAAGATTCCTCCCAGACAAAAGGTGCCAGGACAGAAAGCTCTTGCTGTCCATGGAGTGCCAAGAGTGGCCAAGCAACTGCACATGAGAGTCTGAGGGTCAGGGCTTTCTTTCCTGGCTGTCAGGGCTGTCATTGGCCATCGATCACCACAGCACATCTGCTTGACAAGTGGCATCACTGACCGGCACCTCCCTCTCGAGGGGCTGGCACAGCCAAACCAAGAAAGACAAAAAACACACACAAAAAAAATAGAAGAAACCTCTTGTGCCATCCCCCAGCTGCTGGATGGTGTGGGAGAAGAGGGCTGTTGATAGCTTGGCTGGTTATATTAAATGTTATTGCGTGGCTTGTTTATTTTTCAAGTTCAAAGGGGAGTCCATCTAAAAGAAATAAATAATCCCAGCACAGCTTCCTTGTGTTTATATCCCTGTGTGTGTAGGAGGCATGAAAAGCCCCCCGTGGAGGGAGGGAAAGCAAGGCTGCAGGAGGCAGGGCAGCTCACACAGGAGCCCAGACAAGAATTCCCTGACTGCATTCCCCCAGGATATAAATGTGCACACACACACTCATTGAGCAGCTCACTTAAAAGGTCTGTGTCTCCCAGCCCCTAATGAGGAACGAGCAAAATAAAATAGAATTGTGGCCACTCTGCAGTGCCAAAAGGTGCCCAGCCAGAAAGGGGGAAAGAGGAGGAAGCAGCTGGAAAGTTTTGGCACATAAAACTTATTTTTGCAGAACGAAAGAAACCCAGGGAAAGCCACAGACTCGCAGGTCTCAGGTGTGGCCCCAGGTCTCAGAGGCCTTTTCTCCCCTGCTATGAGGAAGCCCATCCTTCCCTGTTTGTGGAAGCCTTGCTTTTTCGGAGTTCCCCAAGTTTTCCGGGAAACAGATGCTGGAGGGCGAGGGTTGGATTCCCCTTTTTTTTTTTTTTCCCGAGCATCTGCTGCCATCCCGTGGCAAACGCTGCAATGGCACCGGGAGCATCCCGGGGTACCAGGGCACAGGGACAGCCCCGGAGACAACCTGGAGCCCCTCAGTGCCCACAGGCTGTGTCCAGGGGATGGAGCTCCCGGAAAAGAGGGAGGGAGGTGGACAGGGAAAGACCTGGGAGAGTCACGGACAGAAATCAAGCGCTGCAGGAAGCTCTCAAATCCCACTCGGGGGAGAAATCGGGACAGTTGTCTGGCTCCAATGCGCCTCACATCCCTTGGTCCTCCTTGGGATGGTGTCTCCTCTCATGGCACTGTCCGTGCCATCCCGCCCCCCAGGGAGGCAGAGGGAGTTCCCTGCCCCAGGGCCAGCATTCCAGCCGGGAAGGCGGCTTTGCCAAGTCCCTGCCGTCCAGCTGGGCACGGGAACGGCGCTGCCAGGGCCACCAGCCAACTGCTCGTGTTTACTTATTTGCAGGCTTGTAAATAAAAATCAGTCAGACAAGAGCCCCGGGGGCCCAGGCAGAGCCAGCCCCGGTCCCCACAGCCCAGAGTGTCTGTTCCACACGACTCAGAGCCGTCTGGCACAGGGCAGGGCAGTTTGCAGGGACACTGCACCCGCAGCACATTAAACTGCTGCTAAAAAAAGGGGCAGCCACATCCCCCGAGCTGTGGGGACAGGGCTGAGATGCCTGTTAGCATTCCTCAGCCAGTAAAAGCCAGACAATTCATTAAGAGAGAGACTTTATCCATTGCAAAGGCTCACACATAACAAGGAATAAGAAGTAGGAACCCAGATCTTCCCTTTCCAAATGTCACAGCAAAGTTCGTGTCCTGTGGTGTCCCAGAGCAAACACGGGGCTGTGCAACAGGGCACACACTGTGCAAACAAGCTCTGTGTCCTACAGACATCCCACATTTAGGTAACAGACTGTAAGCACTGCTCTCCATTACTGCAGATAAACGCAGCTGAACTCAACAGCCCTTCTCCTGCTCCGTGGTGGAACCAGCTGCTCGTGATGGATCCCTGCAGAGCAGAGGCTGGAACAGGTCGGCAGCAGTGAGGAGCACTGGGGACTGAGGCATTATCTCAGTGCCTCCTCAGCTCCAGAGCATGAGGGGCAGATCCACAGCGTGGAACTACAAGACCTCATTAGAACAGGTGTCAGTAACCCCAGCAGTCGAGGTTCAAATCACACCTGAAATCATGTGCAGTTATTAATTCTGCAGCCATCAGGATTCGAGGGGCTCCAAACCCGTTACTAAGTTCTCCTCCATTTGTATTTCACCAACACAAACAGTAGAAATCCATCTTTTCAAAGCTCTTTTGAAAGCACGAAACTGTAATTTAGAGCAAGCAAGAATCTTTTTACCTCTGTTTTTTCACACAGGGAAGCCAAGGCAGAGCAATGCCAGCGCTGGGATTGGTGGCAGAACCAGAACTGCACCCGGACAGGTTGGCAAAACACCCTCCCAGGCCTGTGGGACAGATTTGTCTTTCAATGGACCATTAAGTAATTTGTCCTGAATGCCAAAATGCTGTTTGAGAGAAATAAAAGCCGGGAGTTGCAGGGAGGATTACACGACTGAGATGTATCTGCAGAGCAGTTTAAATTGCCATCAACACCTGCCTGTGCCCATTAGCCCCTCGCTGTCAGAACACAGTGAGGTTACCTCAAACAGGCACAAGTCAAAGTGAAACGAAACGCCAGGCACCGCTCGGGGGTGGTGCTGGCAGGAGACACGCACGGAGGAGTCACACTTTGATGTGGAATAAGAAATATGTAAAAAAAAAAAAAAAAAAAAAAAAAAGAGTCACGTTCTGCACTCTGGAGCAGCCCAACTTCACCTGCTTTCCCTTTTAACCAGCCAGGAGGGGGTGGGATAAGAGAGTTTCAAGCTGACTTTGTCCCAGACGGCAGTGGACAGGCAGATGTCACTGCACTGAAGTGACTGGGAAAATATTCCCCTCCATCTCTGTCAGGGAGTGTGTCTTGAACTCCTTCACTCAACCCCAACCCAGGTCAGAAGAGACTGTCCCAGTGCTCAGGGAGTTCTGTCCTTCTTCCACCTTGTGTCCCACTATTAAGGCACTTTAGTTCTTTCCACCCAAAACCCCCGGTTGTAACTCCCCCTGCCCAACCTTACACAATTCCCTTTCCTTCTCCTTTATTCTCCCTATTTCTCATTCCTTCTGCCACACCTGCTTAAAAACCAAAAGTGGTCCTATCACCCCAGAACAATACATTTCAAATAAGCATATAAAAGACCTTTTATTGACATGAATAAATTGATTGGGACCATTACTTGGTGGCTGCTTCCCACAGAAAAAGCCTCTTAAAAGCAGCCCGAGGCAGGGCAGCAAAAATTTACATTTAGATGAAGGCATTCCTGTCACAGCACCTCCCAGCAGTTGCTGGCCCCGGGTACTGTCTGCAGAAAAAAATCCAAGGAGATTTGCTTTTAAATAACGTTGAAGGGAACGGGAGGAAATATTTCCACAGTCCTGGAATGCTGTGGTCTGGAATCACACGATCTGCACCAAGCAAAGCAACAGGTGAGAGCAGCGACACCACGCGCAGAGTTTGTCTGGAAACCCGTTTTTCCAGTGCAAAATTCCCTGCTTTGTGTGCCCTGGACACTTGCAGAGGTTTCTGTCACCGGGCTGTGAACGTTCCCTCACACACTGACACCGGGACAGACTCGGTGCTGCTGTGGGACGCTGTGAGACCACCCCGAATTTACACCATGAGAGTTTCACTCCCCCCCGGCCCTCGCTCAGTTCATCACATCCCAAGTCTTGGAGACATCCGAGGGATGGGAATGCTCCAGTGCTGCAAAGGGACCCCTTTTAGTGGCTCTGTTTCCAGGGTGAGCACAGATCTAGCAAGGATTTTCACTGCCCTTGGCATCCGTGTCCCCAACCAGCACAGAAATGGCAGGGAACAAAAACAGACCTGTGGGTTTTGCTGCTGTCAGTGAAATCTGTGCTCCAGATTTGTCCTACACAACAGCACCACACAACAGTTACAAGAGTAAAAACAGCAGATGCAAGTAGAACCCATAAAAATTATGTTTTACTGTCTTATCTACTCTAAAGGCATAATATCAGTCAGCTGGGGAAGAAAAGCAATTCCACCTCCCTAATCAATACCAGACAGCAAAACTCAGCACAGCCCAGGTGTTAATACAGCAGCTTGATGGATGAAGGACAGACAAACTACGAACCCTCTAGTTCCACCTCATGTATTTCAAAATGGACATCCTGACTGTTAAATTCTCTCTAAACCAAGAAACTTTACTGTATAAATTATTACAGCAGTTTTCAGAATGCTGGGTCAATAATTTTCTTCTTAACAACAAGTACATGAATGTCTTTTTTCTCTAGAATTAACATCAATTAATATTCCTCTTAACAATGAACGTGAGTTAAAGGACAGTTTCACCAGAAGCAGAATCCTTTTGCAGCGTTCATTGAATACATTAATCCCTACTTCCAATAATTGTCACAGACACTCCCTCTGTGACAAACCCCCCAGTGTTACCAAGTGCTGACCCTCACTGCAGCTCCTCAGGGGAACTGGGTGGAGTGTTCCTTTCCTCCCTTTGCTGCTGAGTGTCCCCCTGCACTTCTTAAAACCCTGCTGTTGATGCCCATTTTATTTGCCACTCTATAAAAAGCATTAAGCTGTGAAGGAACGGACTGGAGAGAAGGATAAAAGGGGCAGTTGGATGACAATAAAACAATTCAGCTTCAAGGGAGAAAAATCCCCCCCTTCCCCCCAAAAGCTGTGGGTGGGTGTTTTGAGAGCACAAATCCAGCCACGACCAGGGCAAGAATAAGATCCCTTGTAACTGCCCAGGCTTTGCAATTAGGGTTCATTCCAACAATGCCAGAGACATTTCCACCTTACAGGTTTGACTAATTGTCCACTCCAGCAAAACCAAGACCCCAGGCAAAGTGAAATACAGCTCCACTGACACCACACACAGCTGCTCTCCAAGGCCAGCCCATCAATTTGTTCTGTAATTTCTCTCCCATACACACGTTCCCTGGTGCAGGAAACTCAGCCTTGCAGCAATAGGAGACAGGAGTGTTCATGAGCAGCACCTGAGCAGGGAATTCCTCCTCCTGGTGACATTGCCACAGGTAAGGACACTGGACTAATATTTAAAGAGCTAACGAGTAATGAAACAGGGATTGCAACAGGACTCAGGAACTGGAAAGACACAACAAAGTCATGCAGAGGGACAGAGTGGGCAACAAACCCAATCACTTTGACCTTTTCCATGTCTTGGACAACTGTGCTCAGAGTTACCTGTGTGCTTTGGGGCACTGCTGCATTAATATCAATAAAGTTACTCATGCTTATGTTGAAGCTGGGCTTGATTTAATGCCCTAAAATTTACATACTCTGATTTCCAAAACCTGAGGTTTTGTAAAACAACAATCAAACCCTGTTCTGGATGTGACTCTCACCTGCCAAGTGTCCCTCCACTCACTAAATGCTATGTTTTGTCATGTCTTTTCCCCAACCTTTCCCATTACTCATCTGACCAGAAAATGGATGTGACCAATATTTATTGCGAAGACTCATTTCTCACATTTGTGAGCTCCAAGGAAGACAAGCTTATGTTGTGTCAGAACCCCGTGCTGCATATCAAGATTCAGGTGCCACTGGTGACTTCTGGAATTCAGTTTTGTCAAAACATCTGAGAGTTTATGCAGATAAATGGGGTTTTTGCCACATTCCTTCACTGGATTTTTCTTTAGGCAGAAGATGGGAAAGAGCAGCTGAATTTGCAAGGGGGGAAAGCTACCACTTGTACAGAGATCAGCATTTATAAAGAACAAAAAGCAATAACCTGGCTGAATTGTCCACTTGGGATTTGTGGTTTGCAATATGTTGGTTTTATCTTTTGCTCCAGTTTGATTTTTTTTTTATTTTTTTGCAAAGTCAACACCACGAGGAAAATCAGGTTTAATTAAAGAAGGAAAGGAGCAGCACAGCAGTTTGCAAAGGGTGATTTGTACACACAGGGGACCCCAAAGGCTCTGAAGGCTCTTCCCTCTATCAGACACTGAGTCTTTCTGATCTCTTAGAGTGAAAACCACCCTAAAAAAAGGACCCAACACAAACCCCAGCAACGCTTTCTCAGGCTTACCTGTCACAGCCAGGAACCAGAGGGAAAAGACTTGGAATTGCCACGCAGGAGCAGCTGCCTGGGATACCTGGATGAGCAGCAACATGGACAGACCTAAGCAACAAGAACAAGCCCCTGGGTTGGGGGGTCTGGGCTGCCCCAGGGGCAAGAGGGACCCAGGTGCTTTGGGGACTGAGGGACAGCACCAGGAGGGGCAGAGGGGAAGCCAAGATTGAGGAGCAGTGCCGGGGGGGTGGGGGACAGTGAACCCCAAGGTGTGGGATTCCCTCCCCAGGTAAAACACCGTGGCTGCTCTGGGAGAACAGGCTGTGCCCCAGGACTCCCTCCCACCACAGCAGGGGAAAGGCTCTTACCTGAGGGGCTTCAGTCAGCTCCTTCCAGAACCTTCTGGGCCAGGGGCTCCCTCAGGTGCTGAGGGGCCCCGCCCTCCCCTCAGGTGCCTCAGCCCGGCCCCTCACAGAGAGGTTTTAAGGCTTCAGCACCAAACCCAGCACCAGGAGCTCCTGCAAAGTGCAGAGATCTCACAAGCACCAACACCTGAGCGACCTTCCCTCGTTAACAGGCAATTAATTGCACCTGCTTCACCTTTTCTCCTCCTTAAAAATCCTAAACGATGCCAGCTGTGAAAGGCAGTTCCCCACCTGTGGTGAGGGGCTGGAGTCAGAGGTGTTTAAGGTCCCTTCCAACCCAAACCATTCCATGGCATTCTGTAAGTGATCCCACGGCCCAGGAAGGATCCCAATCCACCTGCCCTGTGTTCCAGCTGACACAGCACTACCTGAACTCTGGCACTGTGCATGTAACAAAGCCCCTCCACTGATGGGCCTCCAGCCTTTACCTAAGATCCCATTAACACGAGACCACAATATAAGAACTAACATCGTTTTCAATTTACCCAGCAATAAAAACCCTCTCCAGCCCCTCTCCCCCTGCAGAATTCATCATTTTAAATCCGGAAACTCAGAACCTCGTGGCAAGAAAGGGGCAGCCTGAGTCCATTCGAGTTCTACGTTAAGAATAAGGAATTAAAAAAAGAAATGTCAAAATAAATAGCACATGTTCGAGCCAGGCTCAGGGGGAAAAAAAAAAAAAAGGCACTTTCAGAAGCTATTTCCAGCAGACAAGAACTGACCTTCCCCTCATAAAATGCCACAGGGTATAAATAGAGCAGCCTCTCGTGCCATTTGTCACGGAGACTCCTCTGTCTGCTCTGAGCTCGCTGGAAAACAGGACACTGTGCTCACAATGCTCCCAGCACTAATTAGCCTGGAGTCAAAATACCTCTTCTACTCTATAATACTACTTCTGAAAAAAAAAAAATCACAGATCAAAACCAAAGCAGAAGCGGGTCAAGAATGCAGCCTTCCCATTCCCTTCTGACCAAGCAAGTAATTCTGCAAAGATACTCACCACAGCTCTCCGTGGCACCCCAACGTTTCCCTAAGTTTTGGGGATGCCAGTTATCACAAACTGGAAATAAGGAACCCTCACCAGCCAGCTCACACACACACACACATTGTTATCCCTGCTGGGTGCAGGACAGGGAGCCACTACAACGGACACAAACATGTCCCTTGATGTGATTGGAAGGCAAATTTTAGCTTTTCAGAAGACAACGAAGAGAGTTCTTGTGCATCTCCCTCCCTGCAGTTACCCCTTTGGAATGTGGCTCTTGCCAGCTCTGTATCAGTTGTGTGCAAGGCACAAAATAACATCTCTTTGCAAAAAAATGTGCACAAACCCTCCTCTACTGGGGTGTATATAGTGCATTATATTGAATTTCAAGCTTACACTTCATCAGGCCTCATTCTCCCTTGCAGGTTTTCTGAACACCTTAAGTTCACAAGCAGATTTAAGAGATGACAGTCTTTCCTACTCCACTGAAATTAGGGAATTGTCCTCTCTGGATCAGAAGTTCTCATCTTCCCATTGTTCTCTGGCTGAGGCAGTGAGAGCTTCTGCACACTTTATACTTCATTTATACTTCATTTTAGCTACTGGTTTGTGCTCAGCCACTGTACCCTGGAAATCCACGAAATCACATCCTTACACATCCATTCTTATCCATCTGACTGCTTAACCTCTGGAAGAACCTGCCAAAATTGAGCAGCGTGGCCCTAGAGCAGCAACGTGCCTCGGGGATGCAGAGCTGGAACTGGACACGATGGTGGGGTTTGTGTGCTGTAGGTTAAAACCAAAATGACCTCAAAGAAGGAAAAAATAAAGCCAAAAAAAACCCCCAGACAGGTTTGAACCACACGTGCCAGCATCCCACATTATCCCAGATGAAAGCAACTCTTTCTTTCCCCCCCAACTAACAACAATCAACAGACACATTTCGCTTGCAGGCAAAACCTGGCTGCTGTAGTGTAGCTTGGTTTTATTTATGTCCACAAATATTTCAAAAAAATTACAAAATACTCAAATGGAGAGAACACAGAAGTCACGATTTCTGGGTTTCTACTCTGTTTACACTGTGTTATCCCATGGCAAACTACTCATATATACATTAAGCTTCAAGATATATATAAATGTAGCAGTCAGAATGTACACTCTGCTTTAACGGTGCAGTGAAACAAGCTCAACCATGACGACATAGAACAAGAGAGAGACGTTTCAAAAAACACTAAAGCAAAGTCTGAAAAATAAAACTTTCAGAACAGAGAAAAAAAAAAAAAAAAAGAGAGAGATTTCTTAAAAGAAAACCAAAAAGGTCTGGGTTGTTTTTTAACAGGGCATCGAACATCGAGATGGCTTCAAAAGCCACTGCATGTGAAGTTGTAGTTAATCACTGGGCTGAAATGGAAGAATTTTCAGTGCTTATTTGCTGTATGATGTGAACAAAAGAACTCCCATAAATTATTAGAATGCTCTTCTGTGGGAAAAAAACCAATAAATTTGAACAGACTGCCAACTTCAGCTGAAAAAGTAAGGAATACAGAGAGAGGACCACTGGAGGCAATTAGGTTTTTCTTAAGAACTATGGCTAAAAATCAGCAAAGAGAAGGGTCAGAAGAAATGGCTGAAGTGGCTGAACTCCCCCAAATTCCACATGGTATAAAAAAACGAGGGCAGATTTAACTGAAATGTGCCTAATCAGACCTGTAAAGCAAACTGAGGCACCTTCTGCTGAGCAGAGCCCTCTTTCTGGGTACTCAGCTCTGAGCAAAAGTAAAAAACTGTGCTCAGAAAGAAAACATTTCACCTGATCACTGCCCACAGCAACTGAAGACTTCACCTTCCTTGATTCCACACTGACCTCACGCTTTGCCAGTCTCAGGAACACCAGCTGCTCCTCCTCAAACCTCCACACAGAGTTCAAACAGAGCAGCTGGAACTGGGTAAGTGTTACTGCAGTTCTTTAGCACTGAGAAATCTGGAATGGAGGGCAGGAAAAGATCAGCATTAGCTGAAATAGTCCTCCTCTCTCTCTCTCCTCACTCTTGCCTTAAGTGAGCCTGGAATAGATGCATAAATTTGATTTAAATTGCTGTCACTGACTGTCCAACACCAACCTTCGGGCAGGTTTGAGGTGCAGGAGGTGGGTGAGCACTGTGCCTGCCACACCTTCCATCAGAACAACTGATTAACTACAAGTTTAACACGGGTGGCTCAGAACAGTCCTAGGACACAACCATCACACTGAACAGGCTACAACAGCAGAGAGAGAGCACTCATGAGTTAAGAGAGAGAATGGGGGGAAGTTGTGCACCAGCAGAAAAAAAAATGACCAGCACGTTCAGATGTCCATTGGTCACATCACCCTCTGCTCTGGCAAAGAAAAAGTGGCAAAACAGGGAAAAAATGTTTAAAAAATCTGCCTAGTAAGCAGAGCTGTCTCCAGATTAATGCTCACTGGCCTTCTGTGTGCTCCTCTCCTCTCACCACCCTCAGCAGCCAACAGGAGTTATCCTACATGGATCAGCTGGGAGCCAGTAAATGTTACTGTCCATAATCAGGTTAATGCCAAAGCAATAAAAGTTCCTGAGATGCAGAACACTGGTGGCAGTTAAAGAGCTTTTGCTTATAAAACCAAAACTCAAACAGTCCAAGAGAAAAACCAGACTGGTGTTTGCAAAACAACTTTTAACGAGTTGCCTTAGTCCACTTTTCTTGAGAACTTCTCAAACAGGAGGCCAGAAAGAGCACATCCTCCAAAATATGAACATGCAGACAACATTCTGGCTGGGGACATTTTCAAAAAGAGACCTTTAGAACAGATTATTTCTTTGAACTTTTTGCCTACAGTCTAAACCCAATGTCCTCAGGTTTTAAGTTTCCAAAGGTCACAGGGAAGAAGTGCTTTGTGGCCACACTGAAAATGAAAGAGCCGAAGGAGGGATCCAAAGGGTCAAGGCTGGTTCCAAGGGACATCTGTGCTGCTGAGAAACCCAACTCAACAGAAATCATCTGCAGAACAGAGAGATGGAACACGAACAAAAAACCCCCAAACAACCAAACCAACCGAAAAAAACCAAGAACAGAAACAGTCATTTGCAACATTATCCCTGCAAATCCCTTTAATGCTTATTGTTGATATCAAACCAAATTTCAAGCTTTTACCCATTTGAAATTATTGATACCCATCACTCCCTTTAATTAAAGGGATAATTATATATATATATTTTATTAAAAAATCAACTCTGTATTCTGTCAATACCAGGTAGGAATTCACAATTTGTGATGTTACTGAAAATCAAGATAAACGTTTCTGGAGTTTTGTTTTGTTTTTGTTTCTCCCCTCTACCCAAAAAAAGTTAATATTTACAGACTTAAAAAGCCATGCTGCAGAACTGAGCTCTCTTTAAAATTATGAAGATTTCCTACAATGTATTAAAATAAAAGTAGATTTTTATTATTATAGCACTTGGATTCAGAGCTTGTTATGTCACCTACTTGCAATCCTTGTTTTTTTTTAAAATAGCTATAGATGCATTGAGTGTCTCTTCACGCACAGTGACTTGTGTTGTGAACCTGATTCTAGCACCTACTGAAAACAAACTAGTAAGAAAAGAAAAAAAGGGAAAAAAAAAAGAAAAAAAAACCCCAAGATTGCAGGAAGTTCTCTGAATATTCCACACAGTCCTGTATTTCCAATAGGCTTCTGAATACGTTGTCATGCAGGGAGACCCACACCAGTCTTGAGAAATCTTCTCTACAAATGAACACTATGCTGATAAGTCTCTACTTGTTGGGTGGTTGCTTCTGTTTTAAATATATAAAGAAATCTTTATAAGATATTCTTTTCCTTTTGTAGCTCTTCTCGTATGTAAAAATGTTCCACTCCTTCCCAAGGACTGGGGTTTCCACAGCCAGCGTTACAAATAAATAATTTATTACAACTGTTTGTCGCCTTCTTTCTTCAGTCGACTGCAAGAGAAAGAAAAAGTTGATTTAACCCAGAGAAGGGGGTGTCAGACACTTCAGAGCCAGCTCTGCCTTCCTGCCACCTCTCCCAGGTGCCCTGAAGGGAACAGAGGTTGCAGGTTTTGAGCTCGGAGCCCAAAAGTGAGTGTGCTGTCCCAGCACTGATAACTCCGTGTGTGCAGGGGGGAGTGATGACCTTCTGCTCCCCAAAGTGCCCCTGCCATGGGAGCACCAGCACCAGTGCCAGCTCATCAGCTCCAGCCTTATCTGCAGTCCCAGCCGTGGCAGACTGGCTGTCCCTGTGGCACCAGGCCAGCAGCAGTTCTGGACAGCAGCAGCAAGGAGGGAAACATCAGAGTAAAGCAGTGCAGGGCAGGAGATGAATATGCTGCTTCCCAGATATCCTGGCTACCCACACACACATGGAATGATCCCTGTGAGGTGCTGATGCTGTCAGTGGTCACTGTCAAACAGGAACTAAGGTGGTGTCACACACAACCACTCCACCATCAACACTGCAGAGCATTCAGGGGAGAAACAACTCCCAGGACTGATCCAGGCCTTCTCAGCTGGCAATGCAGGACCTGTATCATTCACACACTTCAACTTCCTAGTGCCCTCAGTCATTTCTCAGGATTGACTGAATCCCTCCCCTCTTCACAAAGCTCTGCCCACCCTCCACTGCTCTCAAGGAAGAGAAGGAGATGTGGAAACAGCCATCACAGCATCACACTAAAAACCCCAATCAGAGGGAATTCTGCAATGTAAGACTAAGCTAATCTTGTTCCAGTAATTTGGACCCTGCTTCCAATCTGCCCAAATCAGGTCTTAGTAAACCTTCACCTGCAACTGCACCAGGACAGTGACTCAGCTCACAGCGAGAAAGGCAGAAATTCAGAAGGAAAAAAGATTAAATGTAAAGAAATACAAAGGGATCTCCCACGTTTCCACAACGTGGGATCATCTCTCACCTGTAATAATCTTCCTGACTCGGTAGATGCCCACCATGCATGTGAGGATGCCCGTGCAACCACTGCTGCTCCATTGCCAGTCTTTGCAGCTCTGCGGACTGGGCGTGCATGGCCTGCAGCTGGTGGGCTGCTGACATGGGAGGTGGAATGGCACCAGGCAGATCCCGTGGGTAAGGAGTACCTAAGAGAGACAGGGCCCATTTTACAGGCACTTGTTTGCTACAAGGTGGGCAGAGCTGTCCCAACAAACCAACAGAACCGACCAACCGACCTGCTGCAGCTCAACTCCCCCCGCCAGGAAAACACGACATCTCACACCAAAGGCAAGCTTTGTAAAGGACCATAAAATGCTCTCACCAAAGACTGGATGTCGGAGCATTTCATGCTCGTGAGGTGGCTGCCCTAGCAATGGGTTGGGGATGGTCCCAGGTGGGTAGGGAAAACGTGCCAAATGGGGTCCAGCTGCTAAAGGATCCACCAGCGGGTGAACAGGTCCTGCTGAGCCTTGGAAAGAAGGAAAGAAAGCATCAGTCAACTGCCTTGGGATCGCAGAGATCGAAAGGATAACACAGCTAACACAATTCTCCCTCGGCTGGTACCTGGTCCAGAGCAGAAATTTGGGGTCATTTTGCCCTCTGTTCATCTCCAATCTAAGGAGACACGTGGATTATAACAGCATTGACCACTACTCTGGAGCTAAGAACTACTTAGAGACATACAACTGTATTTTAGGAGCCCCTCACTATATTTGAACCTGCCATCCAATATTAAAGCCAAATTACTTTTCAAATACACTCAGGAGAGATCTGGCAGTGGACTGACTTGGCTCTGTCTGTACCAGTCTCTCACTGCACTGAGAGGCAGAACGTACAAACCATATTTTTCTCCAGCTGGGGACTATCAGACTTACCTGGACAGAGGTGCTGAGTGACTGACTTACCTGACAACAGAACCCTGCTACAGACATGACCTATGGCAAATTCCTTCTGCTATCTGGGGCATTCAAACCTGCTTCCAACTGAGCCAGCCTGTGATTTCTGCATCACTCTCATGCCACGGCCACAAACAACAGCTTCAGGAGTGCTGACACTCAGCACTATCACTTCCTACCTGTAACCCCCCCAGCCCTTAACAATGTCACAACACCCTGCTGATCTCCTTGCTGTACAATCTGCATTCTGCAGCAGCACTCAAACTCCCCAGAGCAGCTCTCCCAGCACATCTGATGCATGATGCTGCAAGGCAAAGTCTGCTACATTTGCTTGCACAAACACTGCATTGGTAACCACCAGAACCTGCACCTGGTGCCTGGCTTGCCATGTTCTCTCCAGTCTGCCACCTAAAAAATCTGGAAACTTCTGCTTAGTGCCCTCATCTTCAGGACTCCAGACCTCTAGAGGAGTTGTTTTAGAAATGAGCAAGGCATCTTTGAGGCTATTAAACATTTCTGGAAAAAAGTTTCCAGATGTAAGAACACACCCTAAATAAAAAGATGCCAGTGCACAATATTAGATGATTCTTGTGAGAACTGTGACAGAGGATTTCAGCTCAACTAAAGCCACATGGTTAGCATGTTCAGGGGCTAAAGAGATGGAAGTTTTTCTCCAATTTGTTTTTTTCAGTTCCTATATGGAAACACCATGTCCAGTTATACCTCCCAAGGTAACAGCCACGAGCAGCAGCAGTGTCACCAGTTCTGTGACACCTCTCCTAGGGATTTCCCTTGCCCTGTACACCAGACACCACTGTAAGGTGCTGCCCTAGGACACCTGTATTTAAAAAAAACCAAACCACAAACCAGCAAACCTTTCCCAGAGACTCCCAGTGGAGTCTCAATGAGCATCACTGTGGTGTTACCAATCCTGTTTCACTGTTACTGGTTCACTCTCACAGAAACTACCTGCATTTCAGTTATTATCAGCTTACACAGTACAGAATCACAGCATGGACAAGAGGGCACAGTCTAAAGCTGTGCCAGGGGAGGTTTAGGTTAGACATTAGGATGAAATTATTTACAGAGAGAGTGATCAGACTCTGGAACGGGCTGGGCTGCCCAGGGAGGCGGTGGAGTCACCATCCCTGGAGGTGTTTAAGGAGGGACTGGATGTGGCACTGAGTGAGTAAGCAAGATGGTGCTGGGTCAAAGGTTGGACTTGATGAACTCAGAGGTCTTTTCCGACCTCGTAGATTCTGTGCTTCTGTGAAAACACGGATTTTGCCACTTGAACCCCGGGGTCCCAGCCTGCCTGTTTGGGGCAGACTGACGCTAACAGCTCACGGGAGGGGTTCCCTGGGCTCACCTTGGTGCAAGGGATCCTGCTGGTGTAGGTGTAGATGTGAGTGTATGTGTGAGTGCTGGTGGTGGTGGGGCGTGACATTGAACATCTGGAGCCGCGCCAGGGGGTCGTTGGTGAGCGATGCCATGCGCTCGGCGTGGATCCGCTCGGCCGCCAGCCTGTCGGGGTAGCTCATCTCCGGCCGCAGCTGGGGCCCTGCCAGCGCCAGTCTCTCCCTTTCCAGGGGGTTCAAACCCGGGTGGAAGGAAGCGAAGGGGTGAGGTCCTGCCGTGGGTGGAATAGTCAGTGCGCCGTGCCTGGCGAAATGCTCCATGGGGTTGGTGGCCGGGTGCAGCGCGTCCAGCTCCGGGGGCTTCACCTCGAAGCCGGGCTTCATCCTCTCTCTCAACTCCCGCTCCCGGATTTCCCGCTCCCGGATCTCCCGCTCCCGCAGCTCTCGCTCCCGAATGGTGGGATCCACGTTGTAGAGGCCGGGCATGTGGTAGGCCAGGAGTGGATCCGTGGGGTTGAGGGGCACGAAGAAGGGGTGGTTGCGGTTTGTGGGCGACATGACGTGAGGCCGCGCGTACTCGCTCAGTGTCCGTAACGCGGGCGTGTCCGGCCCGATGTAGGGGGGAACAGCAGCGATGGTGGTCGGGGGAGGTTCAAATGAAGGTCTCATGTGTGCTGGCCCGCTGAGCTGGGACTCGCCAAGACGGCCCTCGTGGGAGGAGCTGGATACCTTCTGCTGCACGGAACGGGGGGAGAGAAGTTTAGTCCAACACACTCGGCTCAGAACACTGCAGGTGCACACCTCCCATCTCTGCCTCAAGCAGCTAAGTTCAGACTCTGGCTCTCTATACCAACACTGGAGTTCGGATCTCCTCATAAAGAAAGTTAATTAAGTTCACTTCAACTTTAAGAAGCCTTCAGATGCCTTTTTTCCCAGCAGACAGCTCTCATGTGCCTGCACACTAGTGCAAGGGACACAAAGACATTTATTGTATCTGCACAGTGTTTTCCTACTGCAAGTGAATGTCAACACTTGGCTTCCTTCTCCCCAGCTGCTCTGGCTTCCCTCACACCAGACACAGAGCAGGAGCAGAAGCTCTCCATTTCCTTTAAGGAGAAGACAGTCCCAGAGTGGGCTGGATACACACAGCTCCATATTCAGGAACACCCAACTGCACAGGCATTAAAGTGCTCCTGGGATCTGCTTTCAGGTCAGACCCAACCACCAACTCCCTCCCACCGCTCTGAGCCCCCGCTGAACCTACCGCAGCTCTTTCTGCCTCTCGTTCCCGCTCCCGCTCCCTCTCTCTTTCCTTCTCCTTCTCTTTCTCTCTTTCCCTCTCCTCTCTGGCTTTCTGCTCCGCTTCCCTCTTGGCCTTTTCAATGGCCTCTTCTCTCTTCTTGGCCAGTTTTGATCCTGCCAGAGGCATGAAGTACAGGTCTGCTCTTGAGCATGAATTGTAGCCACGGTCCAGGTGCTTATAGAACCTGAAAGAAGCACGAGAGAAGGAGCTTATCCCTGGGAAAGATGCAGGAGTCTGGGATTTGAGAGCTGTATGTCAATAATAAAAAAAAATTATCACTTTACACTTATACAAAGCACTAGCAGCTTCCTTGAAAGCCAGGAGAAAATTAATTGAACCATGTTACTCCACAGACAATAGAGTGTAAAATCAGAGCACAATCAGTGCTTAACTGGTGAAACTTCCATACCTGGCTGACTGACTGGCGTGACTTGGGATATCCACCACAGTGGGCTCTGGTGATGGACTCCTGGGTGGAGGGGGAGGGCTTTCTGGTTCCTCAGCTTCATCTGGGACCTCCTCTTTGATCTGGATGGGTGGCAGCGTGCAGGCTGTCACCACGGGCACCGTCCCACTAGAGGCTGCTGACGTGGAGATGGAAGTCTGGAGCGGGATGCCGGGCATGGTGGGTGGCGTGGAGGTGGAGGGGCACGAAGGAGGGGTGATGGAAGGTGGGCCCCCCGGGACAAAGGGATGCTGAGAAAAGGGGGGCTGGGAGGATACCTGATGGAGTCCAGAGGGGGGGGTGACTAGCAGGAGGGGGAAGGCTCTGACTCTGGGTCAGAACAGGAGGCTGGGCTTGCGAGGACTGCAGTGGTTGGCTTTGAGGCATCAGCTGCAGAGGGGGAGGGTGTGCAGACGGAGGGTGGTGAGTCGAGAGGGAGCTCAGAGGTTTTAAAGCGGGTGGTGGAGGCAAGTTGGAGTTCATGGAGAACGGAGACGGGCCGGAGAGGTGAGGAGGGTGCTTGTGGGATGGAGCAGTGGGGAGCTGAGGGATGGGGGTGGTAGGGGGAGGTTTGATGTGAGGCATGGCCATGGGGGCGGGGGGCAGGGGCTGCTCCCGCGGGGGCTGCGCCTGCTGCAGCGAGGTGGCCGTGGGCAGGACAGGCTGGGTCACCTGCAGAGCCGAGTGGGAATGAGAGGGGGCTTGTGTCTGGAGGGGAACCTGAGACTGAGATGACTGAGCAGGCAGGGAAAACGGCTGGGAAGGTACGGGATGGGGCAGGAGGGGCTGTGCCTGCAGGCTGTGAGGGGCAGGCTGGGCCTGGCTGTGGAGGGGGGGCTGCGTGTGGGGCTGTGAGGAGGCAGGGCTGGGCTGGCTCTGCGACACGCTCAGGGGCTGCAGCGGAGGGTGAGGGGATGGGAGCCTCTGCGGGTGCAGAGCAGGGGCCTGCTGGATGTGGGAGTGAGGAGGAGGTGGGGCAGGGGCCTGGGGCTGGCTGGAGGGCTGGGACGCTGGCGGGGACACCTGCGGTGGGGCCGAGGCAGCGCTGGACACTGCGGGCAGCGACGCCGGTAACTGGGCCGGTCCGGGAGGTGTGGGTGGAGGAGCCTGGCCAGAGCTGCTCTGTGCCTGCAGCACCTGGGGCTGTGCCTGCAGCACCTGCTGCTGGGCAGAGGAATCCGAGTCGCTCTCATTGTCCTGAGGGCTGGGGATGCTGGGCGAGGTGCTCCGGTTGTCCTGGTCGATGTCCTTGGGGTCGCTGCTCCCCTCGTCGTTGACGCTGCGGCTGTCGGAGCTCTCGCCCTCGCCCTCACCCTCCGAGGGGGAGTTGGGCCTGCTGATCTCCTGCAGGGAGAGGGAACAGTCACCACTGCACCGAGGGCATCCCCAGTGTGCCACAGGATGGGACCTGTCACACCAGTGCAGGAACCCTTTGAACCTCCCAGCACAGGCAACGCGAATATCCAAGGGGAGGGTGCCAAGACAACAGAGCCAGGCTCCTTTCAGGAGTGCCCTGACATGCAGCAGGTTCTCCCTGAACACAGTGAAACACTCTGAGGGTGACCAGCATGGGAAAAGATTTGTCCTGTGAGGCTGTGAATTCTCCATCTTTGGAGACATTCAAAAGCCACCTGGACACATATCCTGGGCAGTCAGCTCTAGTGGCCCTGCTGGAACAGAGAAGGTGGCCTAGATGGCCTCCAGATCCCTTCCAACCTCAGCCATTCTGGGATTCTCTATGGAAATATGGAAAGCTCAAGTTCAAAATCCCCAAATCCTATGCACAGAGTGAACCTGGGCAGATACACAGAGACATCCTGAAAGTATTTCAACTGAGCTTTGATACCAGTGAATTAGGAGAACTCCAGTGGTAGTCATCTAACTTTTCACAGAACAGGAAAAAATAAATTTAAATTAAAAAAAATAGGGGTGGAGGGGGTGGAAAATAATCCAAGTGTACTCCTATATGGTTGGTATTGATATTAAAGTGAAAAACTACTTCTGGACTTACCCAGTATCATTCCACTGTTTTCAACAGAAGGAACATGTTATAATATTGGTTCCTTTCCAGCCCCAGATTAAGTTACAATTTGCTGTGGCTTAAATTGATTTCATGTTTTTGGTTTGTTACCAGGTTTGCAACCCCCCCCACACCCTCTCAAACCATTCTCCTAAGAGGAAATATTCCTCTGTGGGACTCACTTGAGTTTTGGATTTTTTGGCATTGGACCTGTCAGGTTCCTCTGTGTCTGACGCTGCCTTTTCCCGCTGCCTCTTGGAGTTCTTGAGAGGAGAAGACACCTCTTCTTTTATCTTCTGCCACAAGGGAAGCAGAACACAGCAGTTACCAGTGGTGTAAATGCAAAAGTAAATTGAGTGTATGCCTGTGATACCATATTTAACACAAATACAGGAGAAGGGTTCCTATGGAGCAGGAGAACTCAGAAGCTGAGATAGCCAGCATTTAACAACAACCCAACAGGCATCAAGCTAACAGGAAAAACGAGTGAATAAAGCATTCCTCTTATCAAGGGGTATTTTAAACAGAGCTGTGCAGGAGCAAGTCCACCAGGAACTCGTGCCAGATCAACCTGGCCCAGGTTACTCTTCTAACAGAGACTAACACCAGCTGTTAACAGAGGATGGAACAAGAACTTATGCAGGAGACAGGCACAAGATAAGCCTCATTAAAGTCCTGCTTTACTCCTGATATTTTGAGAGGAATATTTTTAGATCCCCTCAAATACAGTGCTATAGCTATTATAAGACTACTACCTTCTTTCGTGGCCTGGGACAGCTTTATACTTCACATAATTACCTAAACTAACTAACTTCAAATTCTGCCAGGTTTTCAGTTTTATAATGTGAAAATTTGCTCCATACTCCAGTTTTGACATTTTTTTTAATATTTTTTTTTTAACTTGTACTTTTTTTGCTTAGTGCCAAGTCTTGCTGCTTCATGTGGCTTTGTTTCTTTAAACTCCCTCGGAAAGACATTTATTCATTGAAACAGACTCAACTGTCAGCTTTGCTCTGAAAAATCAAACAAATACACCTCCAGAAAAACAGTAACAGAAGTAGCCTCAATTACCACACATTCAAATTCCTTTGTAAACAAAGACTAAGTACTGCTTAAGAAAAACAAAATCCTTAAAAAACCCAAACTGTCTACTTGTCTCAAATACAGCATTTCTGAGCTGTAATACTTCCCTGAGCTTAATGCCTCTGCATTTGCATCTGAAATGGAAGGATTAATTTCTCGTGAGAGCAGAAAGGTTATGTGGGGATATCTGAATGGTCTGATCACCACCCAACCCTCTCTGCACGGGAACTCAGCAGCAGCTCAGCTGCACCGGGACATTCTCTGCTTATCCACACGAGCAGGAATTTCTGGGTCACGGGGAGATTCTCCAGCCTCGTGTGTCTGACTGAGAGGCCTCAGGTGTGCTGTCCTAACACACAAAAGGCGTGGGAAAAGGTTACCTTGGTGGATTTTTTCACCGAGTCTGCCTTGCTGTCGTTGCTGGAGGTGCTGGCGGCGCTGGGCGAGTTGCGGCCGCTGGACCTGATGTCCTCGTTGATGGGGGAGGCTCTACCATCGGGGCTGGCTGGCTGCTTCTTCCGACCACTGCGTAGTGTAGACATCTGGGGTTCAACACAGACAAGGGTATCCAAGTCAGAATCTGCCCAGCCTCTTGAATTTCCTCTGCCTTACAGCAGGGGCGTGCACCAAGCGCTCGTGCCAAGAGCTCGAGCACCAAAAACCAGGAGCGCTGTTACAACTTCTCCCTGAAAGCCCATCTGGACTTCAAAAGGAGGCAAATCCTCCATTTGTCTACTCAAAACCAGTAAGTGCTGATTATTTAATTTAGTACTGTCTGTCAGAAGTAAGGTTAGAAAGATGTTTCAATGCACATTTGCAAGTCTGCCTACACACAGCAGTGAATGAGACAGGAGAGGACCCCCACGTTCCACTAAAAATAGTCTATCTGCTGGCATTCAAGCAGTCAAGCCCAGGTTCTAAACCCCCAGTTTGTGTGCTCCTAGTATGTAAAGGGCCACAGTCAAGTTTATTTCAATAATTAATGCTGTTTCCCTCCCAGTTTGGCAGTTTTTCTGGATGACTGGCTACCATAAAAGCAATGAGCCAACATTACCCCGAGAGTGGAGCCTCACAAGAGATTTAGAATCAATGGTCATATCATCATGATCACAAAGACAGGGAGGGGAGGGTAAGGAAAAGAAATCCATCTGCTGCTTTTGATCAGCCAAATCCAAATCAAAGATCAAATTAGCCAGAGCTGCTGTCAGAGCTCTCCCAAGTGATGTGCTCACAGGGAGGCTCCCGGCGTTCCACCCTGAGTAACAACTCAGGGACAGGGCACACCAATCACAGAGGCAAAACAGAGCTCTCTGCAGGGAAGACATCTGAACTCCAGTAATATGAGGAGACCACATGAACAGCATCTAATTTTTTAAAACTCTTCCCAAGGGCTTAACTCTGACAGGATCCAGCTGGAAGGAGGACACGTACTAGAACAGAATCTCTAACACACTGTCAAGTGCCCCCTTACAATGCCAGTCCACTGCCAGTCATTACAAACATGGAAATAACTGATCTGAGCTTGCAGAGACATTTCAGCTCCTTTTTCCAAAGAAAGCCTCAACCTCAGCAAAGCTCACACAGAAATGCAGCAGCAGGCCCAGTCCAAGTGAGATTAGCTCAGCTGATGCTAAAAATACCAAGGTCATGGGTTCAACCCCTGTATGGGCCATTCACTTCTGAAGAGTTGGACCTGATGATCCTTGTGGGTCTCTTCCAACTGAGATTATTTTGTGTGATTCTGTGGAACCAGCACGATGGAGAAAGGGTCAGTTGAGGAGTCTGACCCTTCTCCACCAGAGGACGAGGGTTAAACCTACCGAGCCTCGACTCCGCCGTGTCCTCATGCTATGCTTTCCACTGAGTCCATCATCTTCCTCTTTGACAGGCTTGAACATAAAGGGTGGAGGGTCAACTGGCTTCTCGATGGGTGGCAGCTCCCCGTACTTCTTGAAGTGAATCCGACAGTCCGTGCACAGCAGGATGTTCTCCCGGCCGCCGTGGTGCCAGTCCTTGGAGGCTTGGGGCAAGGAGAGCAACAGCTCAGCAACACAAAAGCACCAGGTCCCCAGAACAAGCACACTGGATTATTTAAAAAGCTGCATTAGAAAAGCAGCTGCTTTTGTAAGGGGTAACAAAGTTGGAGAAGTTTCTGGAGAACTCTGTCCCGTTCCAGTGCACACCTTCAATGTTCAGTTTACAAACCAGTTGTTTGCTTGAGAAACTACAGCTTTGAAAGCAAAGAAAGAAGCCTTATCTGCTCTACCTGGGAGCTAACAGGCAGCTGTTGTTCTCCAAAGCTGTGGTTTCTGCAAGAGCAGCGAGCTGTGAACCTCTCATTTCCTTCCCTATTCTGGGGCTCACATTTCCAGGCCGTGCAAATGCCCAAATATCAACCAACCTTCAGAGCACCCACGGGAACGGGGCTGATGCAGAAGAGATTTGGTGCAGCATAAAGAAGTTGTGTGTGTGACAGTCACAGCCCAATATTGATTCATTACATCACAAATTGATTACATAGATTGTGGATTATGGAGATTTATTCCTGTATAAATGTCTACCCCAGGGTTCTCCTTTGTCACTGCAATATTAATTTGCAATGGCAAAGCCTGATTAACTCTGCACGGAGGAATGCTGCATATTTTAGCTGATTCAACCCCACATTTTTTTTCTGAACAGCTGTACAAGCACACAAACTGCTCCTGCTTGAAGGAACCCACATGAAAGAGGCAGCAGAAGGGAAAGCCAGCAGTGAACTGGGACATACTGGTGGTGAAGCAGTGGCGGCAGGCGTAGCCCTTCAGCTCCTGTTCACTGTCCTCGCTGTCAAAGTCATCTTCACTGGCAGAGCTCAGGTCCACTGAACAAGTGAAGAACAAGGGGAAAAAAAGAGGAAAATGGAAAATAAAACACTCAGCGGGATTTTCTATTTCCTCTTACTTGGCTAAAATAACCATTAATAAAAATAGCTGGTGACTTCCTACAACCACCCTGCCTTGCACGGCCATTAGTTCTGATTTTTCAAACTAGGCAAGGCCAGACCTCATCAGCCTCCAGGTTAAAGGAGGATTCCAGGAACGTGCCAAGTGACACAACTCACAGAACCTGATTCAGTACCACGGTACATTTCCAGATAAATTGTCATTCAGATGTCATTCGTGGGGAGCTGGAGAGGCTGTGTTCCAAAAACACAATTTTCAAGAGAAAAGAGGTTTCTCTCTAGAACGTGTTCAAATTTAAAACTTAGTATTCTATACTTAAAACCTACTTTGCTACATTTAATGAGCAGACACTGTGGTGGCTTTTGTGTTTTTTATTTTGTTTCCAGACTTCGCCTTCCAGCCCAGCTGAGGACCAATGTCACGCTCTGTTAGACACTGGCTGTATTTAACCAGGAGCAGATGTGTTTGTGGGTGGAAGAATCAATGCTTACATATAATGGACCTGTTTGGAAAACATGCTGTGATTCTTTTGGATGAGAGGCACTAAAGGACACCTCCAGCTTTCCAATCCTTACTCAAGCCTCAGAGAGCTTCAACCCGTGGCAAACTCACATTTCAAAACCACGTTTCAAAGAAGAGGAGGACATGGAAAGGGCCCCTTTCCTTTGAGGCAAGCAGTACACAGCAAATTAGCAGATTAAAAGGCTGTGAGCAAAAAAGCAGCATCTGAACCACCGAAAATCTGCAGACACCACAAAAACTGTATCTTATCTTCTAAGCAACTCAGGAGTAAATCCTTTCTTTCTGAGAGCGCTGCGTTTTTCAAGCACCACCACTATAAATTCACAACATAACAGGTCTGTAATTTGTCACAAGCAGAAAGCCCTCTGGCTTCTTTTGTTCTAATCCTTAATTAGAAGAGAAGTCCTTGATGCAAGAACACTGGTTTTCTAAAGGTTCCAAGAGGGTGTTTTGTACATGCAGGTTATAGTTCATGGATTATAGCTTATGGATTCTGCAGTAGTTGCCATCAGCATTTGTCAGCAACTTGTTACCCTTCAAATTAACACAGGGCCCCATCTAATAACCAGCACCACCATAATCCCCACAGTAATTCCTGCAGGTGTTTAAACCCTGACTGCAAAACTGACCCCAGGCTAGGACTTGCTTTCTTTTACTGAATTGATTTTTATTCTCATCCTGCACTCGGATCCATATGGACAGGTCCTTCCAACCACAAGCTCTGTGATGTGCTGAGTATCTTGGATTGAGCTGCAGAGTCCAGATCCTCACTTCTTGTGCACACAGAAACCAGCAATAAATCCTATTGATTCAGCAAGGAAAAACAAACAGCCCTTTCCTACCACCTCACTACCACCCTCTCCAGAATTCTGTCCTGCCTGATCACCACATCCTCCACCTCCCCCACATTCTGGCTTCCACACAGTCCCCCTTCTTTACAAGGCACGTGAAATGTGCTGGGTTTAGTCCACAGAAAGACTCTAAACCTCACAGGGTAATTAATACAAAGCCTTTCATATAAGGATGGAAGTTTCTATCTCCATATGGATGTTGCTGATCATAACCCTGTGCAGTGCAGCACATGTAACTGGTTTGGGGAACTACTCTTTCTTTGGACACTTCTGCTCCAGTCAAGGCCAGTGTTCTCCCAAGATACCCTGAGACACAGTGCTGGACACAGCACCCACTCTGAGGTCCTGCAGAAGGTGTGGGTCACCCAGGAAGGATGGAAGGAACTTCCTTCTTTCTGTGATTCCCAATTCCCGATACTGTAATAAGCCTGGATAAAAATACAGCACAACACCGAGCAAAGAGCAGGGAAATTCAACACCAGGGCAATATTTCCATCCTTCCAGGATGCTTTTATGTTGAAGAACTGCACAAAGCACTGGGTGATCAAAGCCGCCTTCCACATTCCAGCATAATGGCGCAGGAACCGGAGAGGGCAACTGCCTGAACTCCATTTCCTTGCTCCGTTCCCTTGAAGGTACAGCACCATTACATGGCTGTTGCTGCCTGCATTTAGACAAAGATAAATGCATTGCTTTTAGCTCCCACTTACAGAATTCACTGGAGGGGGGCCTGGAGGGAGTGTTGACTGGAGTGGAAGCGGTTCGAGTTTTAATTCTCCGAAACACAGCCTGCCTCCGATGCCTACGGTGGGCTCGAGAACTTGCTGCTTCAGGGGTTTTCTTCCAATAGTAATAGAAGGTGATTAGTTCTCCCTGCAAACACAGAAGGAGTATGTTAGAGGGACATGCAAATCTGACTCGTCAGCTTTCTCCCTCCCTCGTGCCTCTCTGCGTGCACACACGTATTTTTGTAGGAACAATCACGAGGTACTTCAGCCAGATGAAAGAATTACTCAGTAAGACAGAAAATAAAAAAATCCTCGTTATTTTTTTGTCTGCTTTTGCAAGGGAGGAAGAGAAGTAAATGAGTGGTTTTTCACCCCTTGTCTAGAAAAGGAAAGAGGTTGGGAAGCACATATCCAGGCTCCACCTGGATGCTGCAGGCACTGCTGGTCCTGGGATTCAGAAGAGGGTGCCCTTGTCTCGCTGTCAGCATCCCCTGACACCTCTGCTCTGCTCAGGAGAGGCACAACCTCCCACTGAGTTCCGAGAACAGACATCACCACACTGCTACAAATCCTCTGAGGTTCACAGAAAGAGTAAGGCTCAATCCAAACAGACGCTGCCATTTTGTCAACCCACACTCTACATACAGCTATTTTTCCAATATTAAGAAGGTGAAAGTCAGAAGGAAAACGTGTTCAACAACAAGTCTATAACCGTAACACAACCCTACTACACTAAATCGTGTTTTAATTTGAATATATATGCCCACATCTAAATTAATTAAGCAGTTAAAAGAGCACACCTAGAGAAATGAGTGATAATTTCACAGCATAATGAATCTGGCTTACATTCAAAAAGTGGAGCAGCTGCCATTCAAACTGGAGGATGTAATGCTGAACCAAAGAACAGCATGTGGTTTTAATCTCTTTTCTCTTACTTTGAATCCCCATCATTTCCTGGCGACTTGTCTGCCTCTGAGGTAAAAGGTGTTGTTGCTTTCAAGTTGCAAGAGAAGAACGGAGAAGTTCTAACCAGCCTCTCGAAAAAAATCAACATCAGAACAAACATACCTGAATTGCCCACAAAAAGGGTTCCTTTGAACCGTGTTTTTATGTGATCAAATAACCTCAGCCTGCTCCCTCCGCGGGGAAATCCTGCAGCCCCTGCTCAGGGCAGAGCAGGGAGTTAACTCAGACCTGAATCCAAACCTTCCCAAACAAGCAATTACAGCCACAGCTAATACCTGCCCTCCTGAAACACCCTAAAGACAAAAGGAGGATGTTGTTCTAAACATTAACTGCTGATATTTAACGTGCTTAAGAGTTTTATCAATGACTACTTTAAAAATGGAAACCCCAGAAAGAAGAACACGACCACAGCTGTGATTTCTGGCACCAGGCAGAAATAGATAATTTTTAATCTGAGCTACTGCAGACTGGGATGATGCTGCTGATCCTCACCAGGAACCTAAACAATATTAATGTGTTATATATTAAAGTAACAAGTATTCAGAGTGGTAACTGGTGAGGAAGAGGAGAAAGGAGCAAGTGGGCAAAACATTACCTACAACTGTTGATTCTGAAGCACAAACGCTCTACTAAAAAAAAAATATTTAAAAAAATAAGTGTTTCCCAAAAAGAATTTCAAACTGGCTATGTCAGACTGGGACAGAACAAGGAGTTCTGACCCCAGCACCCTGCTCTGCCACTGCCTGTTCCTCGTGTTTGCTTTAGAAATACCATTTCACTGAGTGCACTCAGTGGGCTCAAAGTCCACTCAGCCCAACTGTTTGTCCAGAGGCAGGCACAGCTCTGCACAAAAGCTTATGCAATGCTCTTGCAAATGAAACGAGCCACTTTTAACCTATAAATTCATTTATATCAAATCTGAGGTGTCAGCACCAAGGAGCAAGTCAGTAAATCCCACATCTTTATGTCAGTGAATTAATGTGTCCTCTGACACTTGGCAACAGCAGAGTGCAAACCAATCTGTTCTCCTCCCATCATAAAATAGGGAATGGGAACCTATTTCAGCTCAATTTACACATTGCAAAGCCATCAGGTCCCAAGGGAAGTTTAACAACTCATATCATAAACCAAACTTTAAAAAAGAAATGGTGTGTATTTATTAAAGATGCTGACTTCATGATCACAAGGCTTTCCCCCCCGAGACCCTCCCGAAAGTGCAGCCACAACCACACGCAGATAAAGATGAAGTAAAAGTCTATTTATTCAACAACCAGTTAACCCAACCATGAAATCTGGAGAGATCAAACGAGCAAAGAATGTTCTATACTTCAAATTCAGTGTTGGACTGCACAGCAACAACACTCAGCAAATGACTCTGAAGTAAGAGAGAGGAAGCACACAGAGAATGGAAACGTCCCACACGGGTCAGACAGGTACCACAGGGAACAAATTCCATGCCAGATCTTATTAGCCACCTGGCTACCTAACGGGGCATTGTCTACCTAAGGGATTAAACGCTGGAGTGGAGTGAGCCTGGCAGGATTAGACCCAGCTCGCTGGTGGCTGCATGGGTGGCACAAGCTCGAGCACAAAGGAGTAAGTCAGGGAAGCTTTGGTTCTCCAAACAGGGAGTAAAAAACCAGCTTCCAGCAAAGAAGTCAAATGAACTTTAATCAAACATGCAGAGTGCGTGCTGCTGAAAGCCACGGCACATAAATTCGGGAACAAAAGCTGCTGCAGAAATCAATAGCCTCCTGAAACATTAACACAGGCCAGCATTGATCAAAGGCCCCGTGACAAAAGGCTGCCTTGCAAATTAGCTGCTGGTTTTGCTTGCAAGCAAACAGAAAAGCATGAACGCGCTGACATGAATGGCCTGTAATGATCATTTTGTTCCTGGTGATCTCACCTCACCTCACCACAAGGTCTCGAAGTCAACACATCCCACAGCTCGGAGCTGTAATTGCCAGCAGAGACACTCTGCTGGCTGGGGGAGGGCTGCGGGCAGCTGCTCTCCCTCGGATTTTCTGGGTAGCAGAAAAATCCCGGGGAACAGTCCTAACCTTAAACACACTGTGTGTCTCCTCTGAAGTGTTCTGTGCCAGGAACTGGGTATTGCTAAACCATGCACACTAAAATCACACAGGTTAAAGCAGACTGAGCCATCCTTCACTGCAGCATCAGATTCGTTCAGCTCAGGAGTGACACGCCCTAATGAGATAAATTAAGGAAGGGTGAGACCACTGTGGCAACCACTACCTGGCTGATGATGGAAGAGAAACCTGTGTTGCTGACACTGTAATTGTCCACTTGCACCTTTACTTACCTATAAATCTAGTACGTTAGAAGGAAAATCCCAATAAAATGACCCACACATCTACTCCAACATGACCCCTCCAACAAGCAGCTCTAATTCCTGTACTGTGCCACATCCAAGAAAGATGTTATTAGTGCCCTCCCAGATCAGCTCCATCATGGCCCAGCTTTTTCTTTACCATCTGTGTGGGGAGAAGATTCATCTCTTTTCCTGTTCACAGTAACAGCCTCACCTCCACCTGATGCACCACCACCTCTTTTTTCCTGCAAACACAACTGCATTTTTCCATGTTAACGTCTGATTAACTGTCCCAAGCAATTCAGGAAACATATAAAATGAAAGGCATTCTCCAGGCTTTTAATGCCACATTTCCTCAAGAACACCTACTTTCCTACCACTGAAGCTTCACAAGACAGAGGGGGTGTGTTCTTCACTAAAACCACGGTTCAGCTTCCATCAGTTCTGAAATACATCGAGAGTTCATGACAAAAATCTCCTGCCAAGGCCATTTCACCCCATGTTGTTGGTGCATATAGAAAAGTCACACTTTATTCTCCTTTTAGCTCCGTTCTAGGGATCATTTTTGAAGAGAGAGACGTGGTTCCTCTTGCAGGAGGACACAGCAGTGAGACTTTCTCAGCGATTCAGAGCTGACACAAGACTTTGAGTGTCCCCCAGCCCTCATCCCCCCTAACCCAGCACTCCTGCACGAGTAGGGGATGGATTCCTTGGCATGTGGCACCTTTCTCTGACCTCTCCCACTGTTTTCACCCAGGTGTTTGTGCAGCTCAACCCAGCTCCCCAACCCACATCCCACAGCACCAGGGCAGCCTCCCCAACCAACCTTTACACTCCCAGGGGCGCCAGCAAACCTGCAAGTCCTGGTTTCCCACTTCTTATCGGTAGTTTTCAAATGTAAAATACACAACGTGAGCTGTGCCCCGTGTTTGTGTTTAGTCTTGCCTTGGGTAAACAAAGGATTAAGGCTGTGTGTGCATTTCTGGATTGGAGAGGTTCTGACAGCCCTGCAGCAGCGCTGCTCCTGTGGAAGCCAATCACACACATCAACTTACCTTCAAGTATCTGTTATGGTATAACAGAGTGAGCAAACATAATAATTGCTGTTTAATTTCCCCAGAGCCGAGCTCTGCCAGGGGGGAGAAAA
This sequence comes from Corapipo altera, assembly GCF_003945725.1. Classification (NCBI taxonomy): domain Eukaryota; kingdom Metazoa; phylum Chordata; class Aves; order Passeriformes; family Pipridae; genus Corapipo; species Corapipo altera. The sequence goes on from NW_020884926.1 coordinate 2,806,136, forward strand.
AAAAAAAATCATGGGGGTGGGGAATAGCTTTACAGTAATTAAACAGAAAAGGTAAATGACAGAGCTCCTCAATGGCTATAAACCAGCCATGGCAGAGCACAGGGGAACAGATTGTCCAGCTGTGGCCTTAATGAATTCACAATCTTTCTGGACTGCATCAAGATTTTATTAAGTCAACTCAATTTAGCTAATGCTCCTTAAAGTCCTGCAGTAAAAACAAGTCTCCAGCGCTTCCCTCCTTCACTGGATCCTGGCTTTGACAGTCTTGCTCCAACATCTGCTCCAGTGCCTGTCTGCCACGGGGTGGGATCAAGAACCTGGAGTTCTGGATAATGGGAAGTGTATGGAATCAGTACAGACCAGTGTATCCATCTGGCACCTCCAGGCTGCTTCCCAAAACTTTACAGAGTAACCCCAAATACTGCCACGCACTGTTGGACTGGGAGACAGAACTGGAGGTGCCTGACCCTTCCATCACACACATCCCACACCCCAGAGCTGCCAAGGGAAGAGGGGAGTGGTGGCATCACCATCCCTGCAAGGGTTCCAAGAACACGTGGATGTGGCATTTGGGGACAGGGTTTAGTGGCAAACACTGTGCTGGGTTAACAGCTGGACTCGGGGATCTCAGAGGGCTTTTCCAACCTCAGGGATTCCATGGCTATTCTTCCTCATGAGCCCCTACCCAGGCAAGAGAAAATGTGGAACTTGTCTGAACAAGTTTAAAGGATTGAAAAAAAAATGCAGCAGGGCAGAGAGGAGCAGCTGTGTGCAGCTCCAAGGGCTGAACTTGGGCATCTCCACAACGTGAAGCCCTGTCTGGGTGCCTCTGCCAACCATGACAAATAGGTTTGCACATGCTCCAATTAAGCAGTAAAGTCTCAGCAGCTTGTTCAGTAGCACTGATTAATGTCCACCTTGGGTGCACAGGAATCCTGCATAATCCAACACATTACCGAGATTTTAAGAGAGGCTTTTAAAAACCAAGCAATATTTAACTTAACACTACAAAAAAACCCATTAAAAATCGTGGGATGCTCTCTGAGGGAATACTCTGCAGGCCCCAGTTCTCTGGCATGTTTTAGGAGTACAGCATTTTACCTCACAGTTCCTCTGGGCATTGGTTATCTTTTGGATGGCAATGCAGCCCTCTCTCCATGGTCTCTGCTAAGAACTCTATCTACAATTTTAGGAGAAGACTGGCTGCCCTAATACTCTGTTCCCTGGCTCAGCACACAGCAAGGTTAAGCTCCCTGGTTTCAATTTTTATTTGAAACTCCTGGCAAACAGGCTGGCCAAGTGAGAATCAGAAGAGGAGACAGGTGTGTAAGAAACCCAGGCTGACTTCCTTGGGTTTTTATGCTCTCAGTTTACTCCCAATCCAGGAACAGGCACAGAATTTCCTGGGAACCCAGCCGAGGCTCCATCTGCAGCTTCTGGAGTTCATTTGGTTGTGGAAAAAACCCACAATCAGACACAGCTTTGTGCTTTCTAATTGTTTCTGCTAAATGAGTACTGGTACCCTGCTTAGTCCTCTGCAGACCAGAGGAAGATCAAGCTTTGATCTCCTACAAATGATACCTGCAGAGCTGACACAGGCCTAGGATGCCACAGCTCCTTAGAGAACCGTGGCACTTTTGAGAGTGCTAAAATAAGCTTGGAGCCTGAAGATTTCACTCCAAAGTTCCTCAAGCAGTGAAGAGACTAAAATAATTTCACTGTGCATGTTACCTAAACACAGAGATCACGTCTGTAATCCCCCCAAGAGAATATATTTGCCCTTCTTAACTACTACTCTGAATTCTTCAACATAATGGGTGAGTGCAAATTAAACCCAACTCTTCAATAAAAATTATGCATGGGAACTGGAGTGGTAAGACTCACAGTAATGCAATCATTAGTAGCAAAGAGTCACTGCAAAGCCAGGAGAAAAAAGGAAAAGAACTACACAAGCTGGATGTAAATAATCCCTCCTGCCAAACAAGCATTATCTGCAGTAGCAGAGCAACACTCAACCACTGCACAGCATCTTCCATTTGATGACAAAGTCAATCAAGTTTTACAAATGAAGTCTCAGCACATCCTTTTGAAGTTTTACAGCGTGGAGAAACAACGAGACAGAAGATTTATAAACTGGCCAAGATCAATCCTGTGTGGGAAGTCACAATTGTGCTGATTAACCTCTGTGAGCAGCTCCAGCAGTGACAGGCTCTGAAATTCCTTCAGAATTCCAACACGGGCCTATTGGACAGGCTTATCCATCCTTATTAAGCACAGTACTGGCTGAGTGTTCAACAGTTCACTCTTCCTTCTGCCCTCAATACAAGCTGCTTTTTCTTACAGCTGGATATCCCCATTTCACTCCTACCACTGTATGGTTTTAGCAAACCACAGAGAAACCCAAATGCCATTGTCCAAGCCTGGAAATAAACCCCAGTAACATCTCTCTGTGCCACATCTCTCTTACAGATTTCATGTAGCCCATTTGTTCCTCTTCTGCAGTGTTTGTAATTAAGGCTGCATAGACCGGTAGGAAATAAGATAATTAACATTTTATGGAACTTACCCTCGCTATCTGCTCTATGCAAACAATTCTTTTTCCCCTCCCATTTTTAGGGATTTAAGCACCAGCTTTAACAGTTCTGCAAAACAAATGCACAGCACACTGGGGCATTGTTTTAAGCCTCAGTCAGAGTTAAAAGCTGCCGACCCTCTCTGCAGCTGCACCTCGTGCCAGAATGAAAAGAAAGCTTTTGTAATTACGGCTTCTTCCTCCAGAGACTCCTCTTTGTTAATCAACAGAGCTCCCAATGCCCACAGGAACTCACAGACTGTTGGCTGCATCTATTATTAATTATTAGAGCCACTCTTTAATAGTGGCAGTGGTGGTTCTCCAGGACTGGGTAACCCCTGCCAGGGTCACCAGGTACCTCCCAGGGGGATCTCTGGGGCTTGATCAAAGGAGTGTGAGTTAAGAACCCCAGAGCCTTACACATATTTGTGGAGGATTTCTTTTCTGCTCAGCTCCCCCTCTCCAACTTACATCACCCAAATTTCGCAGGTTAGAAATCTCGATTTGTCTTGACCACTTTGAACTCCAATAATTTAAATTTACCCTCCATCTCTTGTCTTCCACAGCCTTCTCTCCAACCTCTGCCCAGGCACAGCCCCCCAACCTGCAGCACAGGGGGGGCCTTCCATTCCTGCAGAGCCCAATTCTCCAGCCCTGGTGAGATGTTTTCACCCCTGACCACATTCACCAGGTGAATGACGTGGTTCTGAAGGATGGGGCTGAGATGCCTTTGCAGAGATGGCAGAAGCTGCTGTTTTCTTGAGCCAGCAGTTCTTCTGTTCCATTTTACAACCCACATCAAAGTCCTGGGGTTCCCAGCTGTTCCCTGCAGCAGCTTTCCCTGCCAGTCTCTTGTTAACTAGAAGTTCTCAATACTGGAGCTCACACACCAGGACAGAGTGAGATAAATACCCAGACAAATTAAATGCAGGCTGTTCAGGAAAGCTTTCAGGGCAGGGCACTATCTGCACTGGATCATGTCTTTCCCACTCCACGTACACTTTTCCTGTCACAATAAGAATTTAGCAGCACAATAGATAGAACAGGATTTTCTCAATGAAGGTGCCAACACTGACACATTATCCCTTTAACTGCGCTTTCTTTTTGCAGCGGCTCAATAATTAAGTTTCTTGGTTGTGATTTGCCAGAGTTCAGGTGTGGAACAAAAACCCCATTTCACTGCTACATCCCAGTGCTACCTTCCTCAAAGCCTAAAATACATCACATTTTCACTATTGAAAGCAGAGGCATCAGTGGTTCATGCAGGGGTGTGTTGGAGAGAAGCGAGCCGTGAAGCCATAAAGCAGTTCCAGCCACCCCACTCCATCCTGTAAACATTTTTCTATTTATCTGCCCTTCATTACAAGCACAATCTTATTATCTGTGCACATCCTCAAAGCGACAGCCGTCAGGGTCACCCTATAAAATATACATTGGCCACGTTACATCTAATGACTGGAGAGAGCCAGGAGATGAAGGATGGGAGGAGTGGAAATACTGCAGGATGTTCTAAAGGGATCATCAGTCATATCTGTGCATTTCCTGAGGTGATAATTGAATGACAGTGGCTGGGAGGAAAATCCATTTTTGAGCTTGGGAAAGGACTGTTAAGGAAAAATCAGGGGGTTTTTTGTGCTGGCAGCGTGTAATGGCTGCCAGAGAATGGAAACCTTCAGCCACAGCAGCTCCTCTGCCTTATGGATTCTATACAGGGGCTGAGAATTAGATCAAGTACAATCAGATATTCAAGCCAATCCAAAAAATATCGATAGATTTTGGTGCTGGTTGTTGTGGTTTGCATGTCAGCTTTAATTAACGAGAGACCAATCTGTGTATGGGCACAAGAAAGGGACACTCCAACCACAAGGGCAGCAGCCCTTTTTTACTTTCATAATTTCCTACTTTCACAATTTTCTACTTTCATAATTTTCTACTTTCACAATTTCCTACTTTCACAATTTTCTACTTTCATAATTTAAACAAAGTATTAAAAAATTTAATTGTGCTATTCAGCAGGGAACTCAATCCCCCTGCACCTCAGTAAGGTGTACAGATGCTCACTCGTTTTTCTGAGAACTGAAATGAAACTTGGGATTATTAAGGAAGTTTTTATACTTTAAAAATATTTTTATCATTGCCTGATTTATTTTACAAATGGAATCAAACTATACTTAAGAAAACATTTCTCCAGTTGTAACTGTTGGGGTTTTTTGTTCTGTTAGTCGACTGATTCACAGCAATAACTCAAGTTGGTGTTAAAAACAAACCATTCCCAGTGAATTGTCACTTGGAATCAATGCTCTGCATCACTGCAGCCCTGCCCTGGCTGCCCCAGGCTCACACAGAACTGAAGAGAGGATGGAAAATGCTGACTTGGAGCTCAAGCTCCTGGGTTTTCTCTCACTAAAATACTTGGGAGGGGCAATAAAATAACCCCCCCACATTCCCACTCCTCAGCAGCTAAACCAGACAAGCATTCCAGAGCTCAGGGAACTCCCCTTCAGTCCAGCTGGAAATTCCCCCAGGGATCAGAGGGATGACATCTCACTGCTCTGAAAAGGTGAGGTGCTGAAATGGTGAAGTGCTTTCACTTTGCAAAGCACCTTTCCTGACCCAACTCACCTGAGGAGCCACTGGAGCCCCCAGCATTTAACAGAGAACTTTTTGGTTATCTTTTCAAGCCCCACTTTAAACCCCCTGGTCCGTGTGTGGGCAAAGCCTTTCAGGTTGAACTCACACCATCACTCAACACCTCTGGGGCACCTTGGACCGTCTGGGAAAAAAGTTCTAATCCCCAAGTTGCTGCAGCCCCTCTGTGACAGTCAAATGTGTAAATCCTACAATGTTTTAGGGGCCAAAAGGACTGTTTTCCTGTTAACTGGAGCTGGTGCTTCTGTTTGCTTCCTTGTATGAAACTGTCTCATGGCTTCCCCAAGTCAGAATATATTATATTATATATTATATTACCACCTTTCAACCCAAGTCTTGCCATGCTCTATTACTGGAATCTGATATCATTCCCACTAGGAGTCCATCTCCATGATGTCAGACAGGTTTTATTCCTCCTGATTCCTTTGAAGAGTGGGATTTTGCCTCTGGATTAAGAACACAGCTGATATGCACTGCTCTCTGCAGTCCCACTTTCCTGGGCAGGCAGTGGGCACTGAGATGACAACGTACCACAAAACCAAGGAAGCAAAACCAATAAAGAAACACATGGAAATTCTGAAAGTTTGATCAGATTTTTCCATTTTTAAGTAGGGCAAGAAGGGCTGAGAGGGGAGGAAGATTTAGCCACTGGTTTCTCAAATGTCAGATCTAATTGCTTTTATTTAAATATAAAATCAGAATTCCAGGTCCACCCAGTCCTGTGACAACCACCAGCAAGGCAACTTTGCCACAAGCAGCACAGTTTTGGACTCCTGATGTGTCTTGACCACTGACCTGCATTCCACACTTCCATGTGCCAGATGTTTCAGGTTTTCCAAACACATCTGGGCCGGATCACACAAAGCCTGGCTTGTCAAACGTCCTCACTCCCTCCCCTGACACAGCTTCCTCCCTCTGCAGCTCGTGACCCACGAGGGAGCTGCTGGGTTTTAATAGTTCATTACAAAGTCATGTTAAAAACAGCAGCCATCAGAAAATACTGACAATTGTACAGGAGATAAACTTTGTAAAACCACCCTCTCACTGCTAATGAGGAATGGGAAGCTGTGATCCCCTGGAAACAACGATTTTCAGTCTTTTTTTTTTAAAAAATACACCTGGTTATTTCAGGATGAAAACCATCAACCCCCCTGACTCCACGCTGAAGACAGACAGAATTTGACCTCTTAATAAAAATCACTAGCACAGGATGTCCAACATCTGAACCAGCCAGATGGAGGAAGAAACCCACCCATTTTACACCTGGAAAGCATCAACTGAACTCATCCCAACCCCCAGCTTATCACTGCAAACTCACACACTGCACTAACAGGGGTTAGGGAGGATGGGGGCCTGTCCCACAGTTCAGGCTGAGTTATGGACAAAGCAACCAACTTGCAAACAAACCCTCTCATGCACAGTCCCTGCCATCAAGCCCTGATTTTAAACAGACTTGGTTCCTCTCAGATCTGGTCCCTGAACAGCTGTTTTCCTTTTACTGCTCTCTGAGAACAGTTCTCTAAACCAGTAGATTTTCTAGATTAACCATGGAGGGCTGAGGGGTATTTAAGTGTTTTCCTGTTTATCAGAGGAATATATGGAAAGAGGAATACTGAAGCAGGACATCAAGCAACCTCCCACCCCCCAACCCACAAAGAACTGCCACGTAAGCTGCTTATCCCTCGGTTATTGTTGCTTCCCTCCAGCCTCAAATTCCTTCTGTCAGGAAAAAATCCTTAGCAAGCAAAATTTAACCAGAAGACAATGCTAAAGGTTGTAAAGCAGCATTAGAAAGAGCAATTCGTTGTAGCTCACTATAATACCTACACAGTGAGCTCAAAAGTGAAAGAAATCACTAACTCTTCACAGCTCTCTTCTGCCCTGGTGTCTCTAGCAAGGATTAATCCAAGCTGCTCCCCTGGAAGGTGAATTTGATCCTCACAATTAGGAGTATGAAAAAAAAAGGGCACCAGTAATTTGGGGCATGACTTAGAGCTCTGTCTCCTGAGGATTTGCAAATCATCCCACGGTGAGTTCAGAGCTGGCATGAGCTGCTCCATGAATCCTGTCACCCTGTCCGAGGCCACATCCACTGCAGGGGTGTTGCAGGACAGGTGACAGGGCTGTCACAGCTCCCTTACCCAGTGAGCTGAATTCAAATGTGTCATTGTCTCGGCTGATGCTGTTAATTGCAGTAAACAGCAGGCTCAGTGTTACCTTTCTGTCATGTCCACTCCAGGGATGAGCTGAGGAAGAGCTGTGCAAGCAGGGCAGGAAGGGAGCGTGAAGGAAAAAGGAAATTAAAGCAATGGTATTTTTCCACCAACACAGAAATCAGCTGCCACCAGGAGCAGAGATCTCAGATGCCTCAGAGCTGTGATTCACACCCCCAGGCCACTGAACCCTCCCACAGCTATTGCTCACAAGTTGGGCACATTTCAGCTTCTGCTCCACTGGATGCCAAAAAGACAGCTCCGTGTCCCTGGCCCTGCACAATTCCCGTTATCCCGAAGTGCAGCTCCGTGCACAGTTACCCAGAGGAGCCATTACAGCTGAAGGGCAGCACTGGCAAAAGAACAAATGGCTACAGACCTGATGGGCTTTAATATGAAGTTGGATCCGTCCCTGAAGGGGATGTGAGCGATGGCTGCCTGTGACAACACCTCTCCAGGTGGTCTGGGCCTGCATTCCCGTGCCAGGGGAAAGCAGTGCACGGATCCCAGGAAAGCTGCCAGCAAGGCACTGCCCTGTTCCTCTGCCAGCCTGCCACTTCAGCAACATTTTCCCTACAACAGCCTGACAAGCTCGTTTAGAGCTGCCTTTCTGCCTCCCTGAAACACGTCCCTCCACGTTCACTTTAGTGCCCAAGAAAAGCTCAATTCCTTTGTGCAAACAAAGTCCAGTTGACTTCTCTGTTCATAGGTCTGGACTTGTGTTGTCTCTACCTGCCTTCCTGAGCTCCTCTACAGACTGAGACAGTTTTGATAAAGAGGAATATAATGTCATTTTTACCCTGTCAGTGATCTCCTGAAGACTAAGGTGCTTCCTTTACTGCTTTATTAGATATGTAGAACTATATAAATAGTGTGTGTATATATATATAACTATAGTTATAAATCCAATACATAAAGTGATAAATGATGATAACATATATAAAATAGCAGTATATAACATATATACATAATTATATACAACAATATCAGACATATAAAACATATATAATGATAGTTGTGTATCAAACAATGCCTGACAGCTCCTGCTACACCACACTCAGCAGGACACTTCCATCCCTAATAGCCACCAAAATTCCCCACTGCATTGTTTTTTTCCTTAAACTTTGCTCTTCTGGAACAGATTTCTCCCCCTGGAAACCAACCAGCCTGTGGTTCTAGACAAAGCACAACAGCTTCCATCTATTAGAAAGCTGCACTTCACTCTGGATTTGGTTTACTACAGCAAAATATACCATACCCTAACTGAATTCTTCAGAGAGATGGAGAGCCCCAGTGATACAGCTGGAAAAACCCCTGAGATGGATGTTCAGGGTGCTGATTTCACTGCCACGTGTGTCTGAAAACCAGAATGCCACAAGTGTTATTAGGTGGGGGCACATTGTCATTTGTCCTTTTCACTGTGGAAGGTTTCTGTTTGTGAACCAAGGCCAGTGTTTGACACGGGGCCTGGGCTCAGGGCCAGGCTCACCAAACAACCACGTGCAGGGCACGAGGAACGTTTCCTGCAGACATGGAACACTTGGAACTTTTGGGAAGGGTTTCTCTGTGCACCAGCACCTCAAACCTGCAGAAACAGGTCAGCCTAGAGAGGCCACATTGGTATCACATGGCAAACCTTTCTGTGAATCCCCCAGCTCCTGTCTTTTTCCTTTCCCTGTCCAAGCTGGTCCTTACAAAGCTTCTCCTACAAGCTTTGGAGCAATGTCTCAGTCTCAAGTGGTCTGATCCCCACAGGACCATTACAGAACAGGCATTATCCCATTTCACAGAGCAGTCAAGCCAGAGAAGGCCAACTGAAGAACAAGGGGATTAAGCCAGTTCTCTCTATACAAGACTAACTTCACAGAGCTGGAGCCAGCTTTCTGTGGGATCAGATCCCATTTTTCATCCACCAGCACCTTCTCTGCAGGGTTGCTCTGAATCCATTCACCCCTCAGTCTGCACTGATTGTGGGGACCCCCCTGACCCAGGGCAGCACCTCGAGCTTGGCCTTGAGCCTCAGGAGCTTCCTCAGATGCCTCCTGAGAGCAGTGACTCGGTGCAGTCAGAGCCACGGTGCATCCCCTTGGTTCACTCCAACAGGCACGGAAGGGAAGCTCTTTCCAGAGCCAAGTGCTAGAAAAAGGTTCCTCGTGGTTGGTATCCCTGCAGGGTCTGTAAATGCAGAACCCCTGCGTTTTCCATATGAAATATTCACCAACCTGAGGACACTCTCAGCTCTGTGAGCACTCCTCCATCAATGAGGAGCCAGGCAGTGCCGTGACAGCCCCCTCAGCTCTGCCAGGCAGCTGCTGCTCTGCACAATTCATCACCCCCAGTTACTCAACAGCCACATCAGGGCAGCACCACAGCCCTTCTCTTCTGTTGAACTCTTCCCTATCTGTTTGTCCAATTTTTGGGCTGCCAAGCACCCTGTTCAACCCACCCCAAACCCCAGGTGTCGCAGCCTTAGGAACATCCCAAGGATCAAAAAGCCACGGACTGAAGCTGTGATTAGAAACACATCCCATGGCCCAACCAGCTGACACAGCCAAGGCACAGATCCTGCAGGAACAGGGACCTGAGACACTACACAACTCTGGAAAAGAAACCTTGTGGCACATGGAAGACAGACCACAAACACTATTTTCTCTGCTAAAAAACTCACTTTACTGTGCTGGATCTACCCACATAAAAGCACAGGGGATGCTCTGAGTGTCTCCTGTATTGTTCTGTAAGTAATTCCTGCTCTCCTGGTTTCCCCCCTCGTTAAACTAATCACAGTAACCCTGCTAAAACTATCATTTACTTTTGGTCCATCCTTGCAGGTATCATTTGTGTGAGGTAAAGGAGTAATTTCTCTATTTATTTCTATGTCTATTGCTCAGGCCTCGTGTGTGAAATCACAGCCTGGAATTCAGTCCATTCCCACAGGCATGTGAGGATAATCAGGATTCCCTGGGTCTATACAGTACTGTCAGGAGCTGCTACTGAGCAAACAGGACAAAAAGTGGCATCTTTGGGTGGGAATAAAACAAAAGCAGCAAATTAAGAAAAACTAAAAGGAGAAACACAGAAAAAAACTAAAAAACACACTAAAAATACTGGAATCACTCAGTGGAATTTTTCTATAGTGATGCTTTTCACAGCAGCACTACCATCTCTTTAAAATGTTCCATGAATCTTTCATGGACAAACACACTCAAAGAGGCTCAACAAACACCTGACAGTCAACTCAGGCATGTAAGAATTTTGACATTGCTTATTTTATACCATGTAAAAATATCAGCAGCAGTTCAGGGCCTGACAACTGCAGGCTGCACACAGCAGGCAGCCCTGGCTGAGGCAGGAAAGGGGCTTTGCAGAGGTGAGATGTGGAATTCTTCACTTCCAACTCACTGGTTCCCATTTGGTCTGAAGCAGCAGTGACAGGATTGCTGAGCAGCATCCCCAGGAGCAAAGAGGCATCTGGGGGGAGCAGAGTGTTTCAAGGAGTCTGAATCCTACTCCTACTCATCTACATCCAAGACACACAACACCAGGAGAGAATCAGAGAATCACAGAATCAGCTGGGTTGGAAGGGACCTCTGAGATCATCAAGTCCAACCCTTGATCCAACCCCACTGTGGTTCCCAGCCCATGGCACTGATGCCACATCCAGTCTCACCTTAAAAACCTCCAGGGATGGAGAATCCATCACTTCCCTGGGCAGCCCATTCCAATGGCTGAGCACCCTCTCTGCAAAGAAATTCTTCCTAAGATCCAACCTAAACCTCCCCTGGCACAGCTGAAGCCCGAGCCCTCTTGTCTTGCTGATGGTTGCCTGGGAAAAGAGACCAACCCCCCCCTGGCTCCCCCCTCCTGTCAGGGAGTTGCAGAGAGTGAGGAGGTCTCCCCTGAGCCTCCTCTTCTCCAGGCTGAACAGCCCCAGCTCCCTCAGCCTCTCCTCACAGCACTTGTGCTCCAGTCCCTTCCCCAGCCTCGTTGCTCTTCTCTGGACCTGCTCCAGCCCCTCAATGTCCTTCCTGAGCTGAGGGCCCAGAACTGGACACAGCACTCCAGGGGTGGCCTCACCAGCGCTGAGAAAACCAGTGAGCACCTCATCTGCAGTTTGTGTAAAGCCTGAAGAAGCTGAGCTGCCTCAGTCTCCTGGTCTGGTCTCTCTTCAGTGACACAGAGAGAAACACTGCAAAGCCTCAAACTTCTGTGGAATGGGTACAACTGATCTAAAGCTGAAGCTCAAGAAATACTGCGACGTGAAAAAATGAGCAGATGAGGGAGCAGAAGCAAAGAAACACCCTTTGCAAATTCAAAACAAACAAAAAAACCCCAACAAAACCAAACAAATACAAATTGTTTCCTTAGTCAATCACAGCAGAGTTACCTTGAGCAGAGGAACATCCAACAATGAGAGCTCAGCTAGGCAGAAACTCCCCCAGCACCCGTGAAAATTCAGATTTTCAAAAACATTTGGAAGTGGAGAAAGGTGTATAAGTGAGTATCACACCTAACTGAATTCAAACAGTAAGTTCTCACAGTGGCTGTGTGTATATATTTTGGTATTGTTTTATATTTAAAAGCACACAGGCCTTCTTCCCCTGCACTCCCTCACTCAGCACAGGCTCCTGCCTCCCCTCAGGAAAGCCCTGAGACACAAAGCAGCAGGACAGGTTTTCTGTTACTCATGTTTCCCCAATCCATCACACACATGCTGCTGCAAAGTGGTCCCATAATTGAAACCACCCTAATTGTCAAACAGACCAACAAAGCCCTTGCTGTGGTTCACTGGCCAGTTTTTACTGTGGTTTGGTTACTCACCAGGCTTGGAAAAATTTCCACCACCGTGACCCTGGGCAGGCAGGAGGGCCCAGAGCAGGTGTGGAGCTGCAGCTCCACTGCCTCCCACAATTCCTCCTACAAAAGGGCTTTTAACCTATTAAAGGAATTAATCACTGGGTGCACATCATTTCTGTTCACAGATGCAGGTACCTGTAACTTATTTTTTCACTGTTTGCACCTCCAAGAGCAGATATTCCCCTGGCTAACAGATCCCTGGGGAGCAGGGAAGCAGAGCTGCCAGGAATCCAGCAGCCTCCGAGTGAGCCACGTCAACATTAATTATTATGAAGACAAGGCAAAATAATACAGAGCAACAAAGCCTGGGCAGCAGGGAACTTACCTTCCTGCTGCCCTTTAGAAACTCTGCTGAAGAAAGAAAATGGAAATCCCCCCTCTATCCTGCAGATGAAGGTGACCTTGGGAAGTGCGAGAGAAGAGGAATAAAAGGATGATCTTTGGGAACTGTCCCCAAGAGCCCAGGTCCCCCCCAGCCCTGTCCTTCCACCTGGGGACAACCAGAAAGGAGACCTCATTAAATATCAGAGCAAACCAGATCCATCCATGTCCATCCCCCTGCACTGCTCAATCTGCAAAGAATTCAACTGCAGACATGAACCCAAATGAAGAAACCAATAACAAAGAAACCTCTCCTCCTGCCACACAGAGCATCACAACTGCAGGGAAGCTGCAGAAGCTGGAGGTTGAATAACAGAGTATTTGGGAAGTAAGTTCCTCAGTGGGCTCTGCTGAGCACTGAAGGAGAGAGGAGATACTCCTGGAGAGAGACTGAAGCAAGAAAATCTGAAATTTCTCGTTCCTGAATTATGAAGTCCCTTCTAGTCTGGGATTTTTTGGTTGTGCTGTTTTGGGTTTTTTTCCCCTCATTTTGACATGACCTTTATGGAATGACAAACCAAGAGCAGTGCACCAAAAGCTGTTTATCCACAGCCTGCAGGATTCCACCCCCATTTTGAGCCCTGAGATGACAACTAAAGCAGTCAAACATAATGTGAAACCTGGTTTTATCTTTTCTACGTAAGCTCCCTTGAAAAGGTCAAAGCAAAACTTCAGCAACTCAAAGACATCAAAAAACTTAATGCTGGTTTGGCACAGACATAAATATAAAACCAGTTAATCAGTGGTGATTCAGAGGGATTTGTTACATATTACTTAATTGCTGAAGCAGTGAAACTTCTCCAGTGGTAATTTGTAAATGCCTCCTGACTCAGGATTGGGTAAACATGGGATAAGGACCAGAAAAGAGTGACTGGATGGAGGTGGGAAATGGGAGGGTGGTTTTCACTTAGACACATAACAATCCCATGGATTTATCTCCAGCAGCACTGTTAATGTGCTCCATGGAAAAATATTCAGAGGAATGGGGCAAGTGGGTCATTCATAACCACAAACAGCAGCTCACAATATTAATGTTTCTCTACAGTAGCCACACACCCATTAAATAAAACTTTCTCAAAGTATATGCATGATTTCCAAGTATCTCCTGGCGAGCTTTGAGTTACAACTCCCTGATTGTTCAAATCTAACAAGACTTTAGCTTGCTCCTTTTCATTCTTTAGCTGAAAATCATTTGAATCAGTTTTGAAAGCCTTTGAAATGATCTGAAATCAGTTTTGAAGTTTGGGACACATAGAATGCTTGGAAACAAAAAGACTACTAACCTTAGGAGATAATAAATAAGGGACAGATAGGGAGGAGAGTTTTATGCCCACAGTGAGCAGACAAATTCTTTATAGAAGCTCTTATGCTCACAAAAAAAGAATGTCCTTCTATAGCCAGGCAACAACAACAAGGGGAAAAAAAAAACCCCTATCCCATCAAATGCCACAGAATAAGAACATGAGCTGGAATTGTTAAATCAATACAACTTTAACACAGCACTGAAGGTGGGAGGCCTTTGTCCGTGTCACTTCTCCGTAACAAGGTGAAGGTCCAGTTATACAACCCACAGAGTTATTCTACATTCTGGGTCTCATTTAACAGTGGGAATTAGGATAAATGCATGTTTTTCATGTGCTCTTTAAGCACCCAGACTGTGCAAGGTTTATGGCACATGCTTTTAATCACATCTCAACCTGCAAGGTTTTGCAGAACAAAACCAGGGTCCAAACCCAAACCCTTCCTCTTTCTATAAATTTTGTTCTTCCAGTTTCTGAGCCACTGCACATCCCAACTGTACCACTGCAGTACAAGGAAGGAAACCTGTGCAGAGAGTGTTTGTGTGACAGAAAAACTGCAGAGGAGCCAGGCAAGCTCTAGTCAAGCACAACCACCAAAGGTGAAGACACTGCCCAGGCAAAAACCAACTCACTGTACAAACTAAATTCACTATTCACCCTAAAAGTCTAAAAGAAACTTCAGGGAAGGGAAAGGAATGGATGGAAAGTAACAGGCTGCAGGAACAGGGTAAGGAGAGAGAAAAGGGTTGGGTTTATAGTTTAATAGGGTTTCTTTTGGTTTTACTCTGCTTGGTTTGTTTGTTGGCTGGGGAGATGCCATGATTTATTTCTCCAGTTCCCTCTGACTGCAATTCGGGTAATGAAAGACTCGAGCTTTGGCAAAGAACCCCTCCATGGCCATAAAAATAAAGAAAGAACTGTAATTAAACTTACCAGCAACAAAGCTAATCAAACTCAACAGTAACAAAGGGCAACAGAAACACGTTCAGTGTATCAGATCTTCCTTATTGGCCCCCAGCCCAGAGTTTTCATTACATTTTTTTCCTTCCCACCCCCATTTCACAGCAGCATTAACCACCCCTGGCCCAGGATGCCTCAGCTTTACAAACTGCATTTGTAGGAGGTCAGCCTTCCATGAAGCCAAAAACCCAGCATGTGGAAAGTGTTAAGTCTTTCATGTAGCAGAGAAGGTTCTTCAAACTACTACTGTTCAACTCAAAAAATCTTGGAGCTTCACAGATCATTAGAGGTTTCTGAACCACAGAGAAGGGCAGAGTTAGCAAAATAAATCCAGAGTTCCTGTGGGATGTCCTGGTGCTTTACACAACAGGCACAAAGCAGGCTTGGGAGTTTAACAACAGGGAGGACTTCTCAGATTGCAGTTTATAACCTGGAATGTGCTCCCCTCTCTTTACAGCTCAGGGTCTGGAGGCATCGGACAAAACAACTCCGTTTGTGTCAGGGGCACTGGGAGGGAAAAGGGAGCCCAGAGAGTGTGTCTGGGGGAGGAGAGGAGCAACTCAACTGTTCCACCCAAGAACAAACTATTTCACCAAGGCAATAAAAGTACTTATCAGCACCTTTTTAATGCCAGATTTCTTCCTGTAGTTTGGTAGCGTAAAACAAACAATATTCCCCACCAATGTTCCTTGTACCAATGACCAGAGCTGGGGAGGATTTCCCAGCCATCAAGTACCCTCAGCATCTGTGATTTTGTCATCAATCTTGTAACACTTGGTCTGTTTCTTAACACTCCAAGATCTTAAATAAGAGGGGATTACTCAGGAAAGCAGCTCGATCACCTCCCCAGCAGAGAAAGCTTCTAAGTTCAGCTTTGCAAGGAAAAGAGGAACAGACAAATTCCATCCTGAAAGAGCTAAATCAAAAGGAAATGCCTGTCAACATTCTAGGGTTTTTAAAAAATAAGGCATGCAAGAAGCCAAAGGTTTTCTGTGGAATTTGCTTTGATTACTCAACATTTCATGAGGCACTACCTGTACCTTCTGAGCCAGCCTAAAAGAGAGAAGGGAAGGTGGGTTGAATTTCTTTACTGCAGAACATGTGATGCTGCTGCAGCAGAACGTGGCTCTACCTGGGACAGTGCCAGAGGCACAGGCAGCACAGGGAAGAGCCCTTTCACTCCAAGGAAAAGGCAAGAAAGGTGGACACATCCTTGCAAGATCCTTATTACTCACTAGCAGGAACGGAAAACCAAAAACCTGAGCATTTCACAGCTTTGAGCTTTGTTTGCCACATACCAGGAGACATTAAGGTGCTTCAAAAAATGCACCTCTTGGCAGGGAAAGAAGCCCCTGACTATAAATCCACTGCTGTGCACGTGCACAGGGCTCTGGTTGGCACTGCCAGCCGTCCTCCTGCCACCTGAGCTCCCTCCAGAACCGGCCTCTGCCCTCCCCTGCCTCTGGGAGAAAAGAAGCTCACCCAAAAAAGAACACCCAGAAGTAATCACAGCATCCTATGCCCTGACAATCTGAATTCTGTCACACTCCTAACACATCCTTTCTTTCAGGTAACAAACTAGAAAGGGGAAACCAAACAAAAGCAAAGGGAGGCAGTTTGGGAGTGTGATGGTAAATGTTTCCTAGGCTCCCACAGTCAGTGCTTCCCACAAACTGCCTTTCCCTGTGGCACAGTTTTTATTTTTAACCCTCCATTCTTAGTTTATTCCATAAGCTGTGTAGTTCCTGGGAATCTTCCCTGGCATGAAAAAAACCACACAACAACATCCCCCCCCAACAAGTAATCAAGCACTGCTTCATTTTTACAGCTGGTTCAGAACAAAAATGGCCAAATGAGTGCATCTGTCTGCTGGAGCTGTTATTGTCTTGCTCTGGCAGTACAGCAGAGCAGCACCTTACAGGATGTTTAGGAGTGAATAATGGATTTGGGGGCTGGTTCTGTGCCAGAAGAAGGCAGGAGATACAGTTCTTTCGGTGCCATCTGGGGCAGGAGCCACGATTAAGGCCAATGATCTGCTGTGCAAGAAGAAAGTTCATTTCATGCTCAGTGTGGCAGGCAAGACACGTTCAAAGCAGAGTTTACTCTCTGCCAGCAGCTCAGCTTTTTTACCTACTGCACAATCCTTTGCCCCAAATGGCTGCTTGACTGAACCCCACACAACCTGTGCAACTGAATTTCACGTGTCTCTGTGCTAAGGAACCAAAAAGTGCTTTGCAGCTCTGCAGATCGCTCTGACTCTCAACAAGTCCAAGCTATTTGTATTTATTTACTTCTTGAACTTGAAAATTCAAAGCCAGCTGCTGCAGTGCCTTTTGAAACTGTAATCTCCCTCTCACACACACTGTAAATACACACAGTGAGTACCACAGAGAGGATTACCTGGAGAGTATTTCTCTATTAAGCCATTTCAAAAATCAGACCCCAGGCAGGATTATACAGATCCATTTCTTCAAGGAGTTACTCAAATTTTATGGCTTTAGCACTGTTCTAGGACAGGATGTCCCACAAACATCGCTGCTGCTGAGATGCCTTGTTTATTCCTGCCTTTCTGAAAGCCATTTTCTAAAGAAGATCTTCAGTCACTCACTGGATGGGGAACAAACAACATGAAGGGTTTGATGTGTGGCAGCCCTGGTAAAGAATCCTGCCAGGCTGGGACACTCAACCATGAAAATAAACTCCACAAATTCTTTAACAGGTACCTATTTCATGTACCTGTGATTCACAGGACCTCAGGGATGATGTCTGAGTATTTGACACAGTCTGACAACTGCCACAGAGGAAGAAAAGCTGGGTTTCTTTATTCTTACAGGGGAAAAAAAATGCAGAATAAATATACAGCTGTTGATGAACAACATTTTAACCAGAGTCACACTTACCCTTCAGCACTGATGTAAAAAAAAGAATTCACAGTAAGGAAATAAACAAACCAAAACTCCTCAGGATGGTGAATTATAAACAGAAGGTAAGGAAAATGCAGTGGAACAGAGCTCTGAGGAGCCACAGCACCATTGTGTTCCCTCAGTTGTTGAGGAAGACTCAGACAATGTTGTATCCATTCCCCAAATAATCTTGGCTTGTATCTTTGACTACAGACCTTTCCCCACAAAGCAGAAACTGTCCTTTTTGGCTCTCTGACAGAACTCAATGCAATTGCCTAATGGCCCTCTTTTACTCACAACAATATTTTACTCCTACCTACCTCTAAACCTTCAGAGAAAAATAAACAATGAGTTCCAATCTTGTAATGTAAAATAATAAAAAAAAGCCACTAGAGTGCAGAGCTGATTTATTGCCCGTGCTAAACTCAATTCTAGAGTCCAGCTGGCACAGTGAATACACCTTCTGCTTTTATGCTCCTCATTTATGAAGGTTTCTTAGTAAGAAACTCGAATAAGCAGCCCAGTTTTTGAGCTGATGACACTATAAATTACCTTTGGACTACAGAAGTAAAACAATACAATTGAAAATTAATCCTCTTATTCTCTTAAGAGAAAAGCTTAAGAGATTTAAAAGAAAAACAGAGCACATGAGGTACTTTCTTGCTTTGGTTTTACTTGGTTCAGCTGAAATTGAGACAGGCAGGCAGGTGAAAGGGTATTTTGGCCTTTGGAAGATGGACCCAGTCGTGAACTGGTGACCACACACTGGTGGCACTGGGCCCTGAGAGGGAACAGGCCATGGAAAAGGGTTTCAGAGCCAGTGGGCACCTTCAGGACACGTTCAGTCAGAAGAAGAAACTCAG
The DNA here is from genome assembly GCF_003945725.1 of Corapipo altera. Taxonomy (NCBI): domain Eukaryota; kingdom Metazoa; phylum Chordata; class Aves; order Passeriformes; family Pipridae; genus Corapipo; species Corapipo altera. The sequence continues at coordinate 2,824,832 of NW_020884926.1, forward strand.
GGAATGCAAACAAATGGTATAAAATTGGTCTATAACCCACAGGGCTGGAACTGTGGCCCAGGTCTGTCCAGTGCAGGACACAGCTGGCAGCTCTACTCACCTGCAACACCAGAAACCAGGTTTAGAGGTTAAGAAAGACAATAGTGTGAGTTAAACCTCTGTGTCTCTTTAAAAACCTTTCCAGACCTTCTGCTTCATTATCCAATACAATTATGACATTTGCAATAGGTTTCACAGTTAAACTCCTGAAAACAAACCAAATCACAGTGAGCACACCCCCTGAACATCCCTTTGTAAACAGCTTTCAGCTCAGAGCCACTTAAATTCAGGAATATCTCCCTGTGAGCTCGGCTCCTGTGAGCTCAGCATTTCATTACATTCTTTGGCTTCACTTCTCCTGCTCCTGGTGAGCAGCACGAACTGGATGGCTGGGAGCTGCCTCAGCACTGCTCTACCTTGAAGTCAAACATTAATGCAGTGTTCTTCCTCCATCAGCCACGACAAAAACAGCCAAAAAAAAAAAAAAAAAAAAAAAAAAAAGGCAGCATGTTCCCTCCAGAAGAGTTTGTTATGCAAATCAGTCAATGGTTTCACTTACACAGGAAAAGCAACCAACTGCTGCCTCTGCCCCGTTTTTCTAACTGGACTGAAGCCCAGTAGGATATTTGCTATGACTAAAGGAAAAAAAAAAAAGTCTCAGACTATCATTTGAAAAATGTGAAGCCCACAGTCCCTGTTTTAACAAGAACAAACCCCTCTGACTGCAGTATCCACGCTCTGGAAGCACCAGCAGCAGCGAGCAGGGATGAAATGAAAAGAAGCAGTGGCTGTTTATGTTGGCAGTCGCTTCAAACTCTAATGGAAAATTTCAGCTCTGGCTGCACCCAGGCTAGAACAAGTTATTAAAGAAAAAGGTTCAGCTTTCAAACAGAAAAGGCTTCCATGGCTTGTCCCTTTCTGAACGTTCCTGCAGCAAAGACAAGTCAGGAAATAATATGCCTTGACTGTGCACTGTATTAATATCCCATCATTAGGGGAATATGGCATCAAATAAAATAGATTTCCTCTGGGAAAGGGGAGCAGTGACAGAGCCCACACCACAGCTACTGCTACAAACAAGCTCCACCACTAAATGCAAATATTAAAAAGCCAGTGTAGGGCTAAGTAATCACTTTATACCAACAGACCAAGAGATATTCATCTAATTATCCCCCTCTTTTGATCAAAGGAAAACTGCTATTTGAACAATTGTCTCGAGGGAGAAGCTCTACCTTTCCGGGGAGTTTTGCACAAATATTCCTGAGGCTGGGAGCTGCCATGAGGAGCACACAGTTTGTCCTCAGAGAGGACAGACACCTTGCCAGCCTGCACATATGGTAACTGCACTGACCTTTCAGCTACTACACATTTGCACTATATTTAAGAGCTACTCAGGAAGCCAATATTGTGTATTATGTAACACAAGATTAAGCATTAATGAGGCAAGAATAAAATTGTTTATCTAAACCCCAATCTAAAATTAAACAGAAGTTTATGCTGAAAGCTCACACTGCACTCATTTTGTCTCCTAACATTAACAGAGCTCAGCTTATTTAGTCTCTGAGGTAAATCCCAGCAGCATATAATTTGGAGAGGAAGATTTTACTATGAGAAGAGAGACTATTCTTCCTAAAGAAGTGATGCATATTTAGGTTGTTCTGTGCATAAACACAGCACGTTGCAGGTATTTTGATCTGAAGGAAACAGCTGATGTTCATAACTTCTGTTTACACTGTGTTTTAAAGCTAAATAAAGGAGCACCCAGCCAGAGGCAAGAGCTCTGGATTGCACTCTGTCATCTCTTGCTCAGCAGCCAAACCAAAAATCACACACCCCAAAGACACCTATGTGCTCAACAGGGGAATTCAAAACCCAGTTAGAGCAGGGGCTGTGTGCCTCCACAAAGATCCC
>NW_020884926.1:2826791-2831616 GCF_003945725.1 Corapipo altera
GCAGGAGCCACGGGAGAACCTCACAGCGTTCAGATGGGTGTCACCCCCAGTTTCAGGGGCCAACTAAACTACCCAGCACGAGGCTGGAGTTGCACAGCTCAGACAACACCTCTGACACGACACAGGCTGCAGGAACTCCAGCCAGAGGGAAACGATTCTGCTTCTTCTGGGACTGGGGCCTTTAAATAGTTCAAACAAACTGCAACCGCACCCCCGAGGCTTCCAGGAGTGTTTGTGAGTGACCAGGGCGGGCTGAGGGGAACAGGACACAGCTGCCCCCACGGCCTGGCCTCCTCCTTCTCCTGCTCTGCACGAGCTCAAGTTCATTCCATGTTTCTATTTACCTCCTGCTCGTAGCCAACACAGAGTTAAGCTATTTCCATGAACACAATGAGGCAATTCCCAGCCTCTGAGGCATTTAAGTACCTTTATCTCAGGCCTATCACAACTGCCGGGTGCTCCTAAAACTCTCCAATTCAAGTAGCTCAGTGTAATCACCTAAAGAATTCAGAGCAGAATGTTAAATACTTGGAAAATCCTGTATTATCACAAAGTTTCAGCAAATTATCCCAAAACGAGGGGGAGGAGGGGAAAACGAAAACCACATTCAAAGCCAAATCAGATACTTAGAAAAACTGCTGCCAGCTGTGTACCTTCCATTCTCACAACATGGGAATTTAACCTCCAAAATTTACTTCTTGGCTTACCATGCAGAAGAATCAAAAGTTCTGCCAAGCATGAACCAAAGGAGAGCAGCACAGTTCATCAGCTGGGTCAGTCAACCACAGCTACAACCAAAGGGAAAACTGTTCAGGAGGAAGGGGAAAGGATGGAAGGAACACTGGAATGGAGGAGAAGGTCTATTTAAGACAGTTCAGTGAAAACCCAAGGAAGTTTCAGAGATTTTATTTTAAAATCTCACAGGGAGGCACTTTTTCTCTGGAGGATGGGAAGGTTAACACTTACTGATATTCCTTTATTCCTTCAAGCTACTGGCCTGCCTTGATCCATGTCAGCATTCCCACCTCAGCCCAAGGCATGTCCAGGTAACAGCTGATTTCAGTTCCTGTGCCTCTTATGTAAAAAAGCCTGAAGGAAATGCTACAGCTCTTTACTCTCATGTCCACTGGGAACCTCTCTTGGTCATAAACGTGGGAATAAAAGTGAAAATTTGAAATAGGCTGGAAGAGGGAAGTCCTAAACAAACACACCTTTGATATGGAATAAAGGTTTTCTTTCATGAAGCTTTTGGCTTGGTGATTATTCCTTTAGAATAAACCATTAAAAAAGTTGGAAACCTGTGTGTTAAACTAATTAAAACACACATGGACAAATAGGTTTTCTTAGAAGATACTGCATGGTAACTGTGGAGGAATAAAAAAAGCCAAGGCACAACTCAAATAGGACATTCCTTAACACACTTGTGAAATTCAGTACAGGATGGCCTAATTCTCATCTCACCACGGCCACTTTACACCTTCCAGTACTACAAAAGAAATACAATGTCATGTTCATCTCTATATTCAGATTTTCTGCACAGCAGCCTCAGCTTGATTTCATATAAAACAGGCCTGGTCTCTACAAGGATTCTGTGTTTCCATTGTATTCCTTATCTTCCCCTCTTTTCATGTTCCAACCACAGGGTTTAAGGTGATATTAGGGAGAGCTCTCCCCCAGTGAAAGGGGCAGAAATTTAAGAGTTTAGAAAAGGCACATATTGTACAAAAATCATGATAATAAGGAGATTTAACTTTTAGTGGGGTTTGCAGAGGCAAAAACCCTGGCTCTCCCCCCTACAGGCTTCAGTGACCAGGAAGGTAAACTTCATAAATTAGATGTATTCAGATATTAGGGTAAGTCACTCCAAGAATGCCCCTGACACATTTCTAAGTATCTGGAAGGTGCTTCACTGCTTTTGTATCCACATAATAATTTGGGGGGGGGAGTTTCACCTCATCTTAATATGGAGGGCAAACAGGAGAGCAAGACCTTTTTCTAGTTATTTCTGGAATTGCCACAGGATTGCTTCACACTGCAATAAAGAAATGGCAGGCAAGGTATCTGAAATTATTCTGGTGATGAAAAAAGATGGACAAATAAATTCCACGGCCCTGTCATTGACATTACTCATTATTCCACTTAAAGGAAGAAAAGCAAAGCTGGGCAGTCCAGTATTTACTGCAGCCTTTATTCTGCAATGTCTTCCTATAGCAAAGCTGCTGTAAATTCTGGCTGAAAAAAACTGGGAATTAAAAGAAAGCAGAAGTGAGGCCTGTGGGCAAAAATAGGAAGCAGAGATTATAAACAACCCGCTGTAGGTCAAAGGTTATTTGTAGATCAGTTACCACAAGGGGCTAAAAAAACGAGCCCAAACCCATCAAGGTGATGCTTCCCATGGCTCAGACTTAATATTTAGTCTTCTCCGTACTCAAAAATTACACCTAATTAAACAAAAACATAGCACTTGTAAAATGATAGCTTATATGAGGTTTAACACCACTGGCAAAACTTTCAGAAAAAGCCTGAGGCCTGATATCCAAGCTCCAGTGTAGAAATCAAGGAGCACAAACATGGTCAGACACCTGCCCTCAACTCTGTTCTTCAGTTTTTCTTCTCCTTCCCCCCTGAAAAAACGTTTTTTCTCCTTCACAAAAATACGTTTTATATTTAAAACATAAATTTAGGTGTAAAAAAAAAAAAAAAGAAAGATATATTTCACAATTGCTGTAATTCAAACTTACAAGAGTACTTTTGCCTCTCAGTAACTTTACCACGAGCACAATTAACTTCTAAAGCAAACGCCAATTTGTTCTAAATCCATTCGAGGAGAGATTCTGAAGGGAAGAGGAAAGAACTGATTCAGCCATGTGCTGGATTTGTTAGATGTTGTAGGATCCACAGCTTTTCAGCATTCCTTCTAAGCTGTCATCTTTCCAGCACTAGGCCTTCACGCCTCAAAATCCGACACAATACTAAAGCAAAGTCTACCAACAGTCAATCAGTAATTAAGTTTTCTTTCTCAACGGAATCCATGAACATCTAAGTCCAGGAATTGTTTCATCCTCCCTTTCCTATTTGCCTTATTTAGTGTTACTATTTACCACCAAAAGACTGTGTTATCATAGCACTGTCTCACAAGAACATCTCAGAGGAGAATGGAAACATCCCACAGCAAGTGACAGATCGTTAAATATTTTTACAGTAATGCTCTTCCCCACTGCAAGTTTAAACTCCACACCTACAGAAGTCCAAACAACCAGTTATGCTTCAAATAAATATTTTCCAGATTGCTAACACATTGCTAGAAAATAACCTAACTCCATTTCCAGGGAGTTACCTCCTTTCTAAATTCAGAACAGAAATGAAAACCTCTCCCAGCTGTTAAATGACACCTGCAGAACAGAAACCGAAGCTTTTAGGGAAGCTTGATTAGGACTAACAGACAAGTAACTGGATCCCCCAAGGCTTCCCAAACCCTCTTTTCCTTTGAAGGAGGCGACCACTCCTCCCCGTCCATCTCCCTGGGAGGCCCCTGCCAGGATTTTCCCTGGAATGACAGTTACGTAAGCTTGATGAAGTTCAGGAGAGGGATGAGCCACGGATCGATTCCCCAGCAGAACTTCCACGGTCCGGGAAGGTGAAGGGTTAAAACCCAACCAGCGAATCCTGCGGGTCACAGGAGCAGGCACATACCTCAGGCTTCCCGATTCAATTAGATCTTGTTTTGTTTTAGGCTTCCTTTAATTACCCAATGCCATTTGAGCCCGGGCCGGGTGACATAAATGTATTATCCCCATCATAATGTCAGAATTTAAAATTAGATCTGGTCTCCCATAAATACACTTCAACCCAACCTCGGCGACTCCGTCCAGCCATGACGACTGTTTTATGTAACATCTTTCGTGCCCCGAGACCTAAAAAAACTGCGCTGAAATTTAAAGGCTACCTTGGTCTGGCTGTGGGTCTGCCTTCCATTTATCCGAAGAGAATTCCGGGTGAAAAGGAAAGAGTTCCGTAAGATCAAACAACGAAGCAGCAGCGAGAGAGAGAAAAAAGCAAATTACATAAAGTCCAAATGTACTCACGGTCTCCTTATTGGGAAGCAACTCCTTTCGGATTCTGAAGAAGTTCTTGCCGTACTGCCTCAACCCCTTAATAAAACGTTTCTGTGGTAAAAGATAACAAAAAACAGCGTGTCAGCAACAGCTTAAAAAAAAAAAAATTAAAAAAAAAAAAGGTAAAAACCCCAATAAGCTCCTGTTAATCAGCACAAGAGCCGAGCAGCGCCGGGAGCCGAAGGTCTGTCGGTGGAAGCAAACGCACCTACACGGCGGCTGCGAACGGGGTGGTGGTGGGGGGGGGAAAAGGGCTTTGAAAACACACCGAAAAATTCCGACCGCATCCCCTTCCACGTCAAACTTCCAACGTTCGGAGCTCGGGGACACCGCACCACAGCCCGTCCTCCCCGGGCTCAGCTCCCCGGCCGGGGAACGCGGCGGCGGCGGCCGAGCGAAATGCGCAGCGCCGGGATCGGGGGGCGCGGGAGCCGCTGGCGAGCAGGTGCCGCAGGGGTTAAATCCTCGCAAAGCCCCCCGCGTTCCTCCTCCGGGGGGCTCGGAGCGGCGGCCGAGCCCGGGAGCGCGGAGCCGAGCCCAGAGCCGAGCCCGGGAGCGCGGAGCGGAGCCGAGCGGAGCAGCCGAGGGCCGGGCGCGAGGCGGCGGCCGCCCAGCGTGTGATGGCGGCGGGGCTGGGCGGGCGGCACCCGCGGGGCGCGCCGCAAAAGGCGGCCTGGATCGCCGGCCCCCCCCCCCCCCCCCCCCCCCCC
>NW_020884926.1:2831716-2873836 GCF_003945725.1 Corapipo altera
CCTTCCCTCGCTCCGAGCAGCCGCTGCCTCGCATCCGCCTCCCCTCAGCCCCTCGCGTTTCCCCTCAGCAACACCCCCAACCCCGAATAACCCTTCGGCCTCCGGCACCGCTCCCTGCCCTGCTCCTCTTCCTCCTCCTCCTCCTTTTTCCAGCACCTTCGTGTGGTAAATCCACGGCCGGGTGTCACCCACCCCCTGCCCGCAGCGCTGGGACCCGGTGACGACCCTGTCACCTGCACCCCCACCACGAACCACCGCCAGGACCCTCAAAAACCTCCACCGGGACCCTCAAAAACCACCACAAGGACCCTCAAAAACCTCCACCGGGACACTCAAAAGCCACCACCAGGAGATTTAAGAACCAGCACCAAGACATTTAAGACTAAAAGTCCCTCTTCTATGGAAAGGCCAGTCCTCCCCAGGAGGACTTTTTCTATAGACAGCAAAAAAATAAATAAAAAAGGGGGGCTTTTTCCTTTCCTGTAAACACCATACATATGTATAAACGAGTGAACACCAAATTCTGCCCGCAAAAAAGATAAGGGATGCTGAGTATGTGGGCCCTAATATTCCAGAGAAGGGAGGGACTTGAGAATTAGTAATTCCCTGAAAAGAAACAAGAGGAAAAAAAGCTTTTCCTTTCCTGTACACATCATACACAGGTATAAACAACGAGCGAACATCAAATTCTGCCCACAAAAAAGATAAGGGATGTTGATTATGTGGGCCCTAATATTCCAGAGAAGGGAAGGAGCTGAGAATTAGTAATTCCCCAATAAAAAGAAACAGGCAAATACCAAATACTGACTGCAAAAAACATAAGGGATGTTGAGTATGTGGGCCCTAATATTCCAGAGAAGGGAGGGACTTGAGAATTAGTAATTCCCTAAAAAGAAATAAGTTGACAATGTATTTTGGATCACACCTTCTTAACAAACATCTGCTTGAAGGAGGTGGGCAGCGATTAGAGGCTTCCATGTTGTGAAGGGCATAAGGAATCCCAGAAAGGGTAATTCGCTGCTCAAACAGAGGACTCAGCACCTCAGCAGCTCCCACCACAGTCCTGGAGAGGAGTGAACAGGCCCTTTGGAACCTCAAGCACATTATTTTGCAGATCTGCTCCCACAGGGTTCTGTCCTCACCCAACCCTGACCCTCAAAACCAGCAAGACTGCAGAGTCCACCAAGAATGTGCCTGGGGGCACAGAGATGAGAATTAACCACCAGTTGTAAAGGCTTTGAGATTACAGTCCCTTCCAGTGTATGATTTACTCAGACCCACCTGCTCCTTTCAAACCACTTTCAAATCACTTGGGATTTGAGCACTGGGGGCACCTGGGCTCCTGAACACGGAGAAGTTTGCTAAGAGCAAAGCACCAGCCCCCCCCAGACACAGGCAGAAGTCACACAAATATCCAGAGAGCAAGATATTGAGTGCCTACAGTGTGTAACTGGTCCCTAATGCACAAACAAACTCCTCATTTTTACCATGTGAATTTTACCAAGGAATTCTCATTACGCTGAGGGGAAGGTGGATCACGCCCCTGGCACCACAAACCTCTGGCTGGTGCCCTCACACCACTCCCAGTATCCCAAAGAGAGATATAATTCCTGTCTGCAGCTCATCACAAAGAATGAAAAAGCAACTAAATGAAGAAACGTTTAAAAGCAGACAATCCACAGGGAACTGGAGGATGCAGCTCAGTTCCTGGCTCTGCCATCACTGCCTCCTGGGCTGTAGCAGAGGGATGGTGCTTTTGCAGCATCAGTTAACAGCATACACAGGAAAAGGTGACAGGAGAACCTGTAGGGAATAAGAAGAAACCAGAGCTGGAACACTCCAACCAAGGATGAAACAGCACAGGGAAACAGGAGAGTGCAATCTAAAATGAAATCATCCAAAATTCTCTATTCCTCGTTTTGCCAAAGACTTATTATGGTGCATCTGAATTCTCAATGGACCATTTAGTTTATTTTTTTAAGATTCTTTAACAAGAACTATTCTATATTTGTTTTGTGTTGGGATTCAACTCTATTAAAAAAGCCTTTGACAAACTGTTTTCCTTTGAACCCACGGGATATCAAAAATCCCTACTGGGAATGCAAGCCTAGCACAGAGCCCATCGGAATAACAGAATTACAGGGACCTTGAAATGCTATTCCAAATTTTCCAAGGAACGAAGTCAGTCCTTCTGACATTCTGAAATCTTGGCCAACTATGGTGCCACCTTTATTGGTGCTGTGCAGCATTATCCCTGGGCCACTGAGGCAGTGGGAGATACCCAACTACAAAATAGTTGTGCGCCCCTTGGAAAGCAAAGAGATGAACTTCTTAATGCACAAAAAGCACACAAAAATCAATTTGAGAAACTCTGAAGTCCTAAAGCTTAACAAAACAATAAAGGGTTGCTTAAAACGATTTCTTTTTCAGATTTTCCTTCCTCCTTTACATGAGATTCTTCAGCTTTTCCTCCCTGTTCCAGTCTTCCATTAATTCAGGCATCATGCTCTGCTCTCCCTTGGCCTGCAGCAAGAGCAGCTACTCCTTTTCTCCAAGCCAAGGCCAACAGAGACCTCGAAATGGTTTTAAATATGAAAGAACCAAACAGTTGCAACACCAAATCAGAAGTGACCTGTTGCTCTGCAGCGCCTCGCAAAGCAGACTGCACAACACTGATTAAATTTGCTCTCCTCTGCACAGATGACATGCACCAAATTCCGTGTCTGCCTGTTAATGGGGCGGGAGATGTTGAGCTGCTCACAGAAGGCATCTGGGAGCGACAGCTGCTGAATTAAAATAGTCTTACAGTACAGGGCTGGTGGAATAACGAGGCTCAAACCTATGGATAAGTTTGGATAGAGACGTGGAAGCGGCTCCAGAGCACAAACGGTTTAATTTTTACAGGTAGAGAATTCGGATTTTTTTAGGGCAAACATTTCAATTTCGCCACTTGTGTTTAACTTTCCAGCATTCCTTCTGACAGGGTTCTGTCAGCACTGCTGTTTGTTCTGTTCACTGATGACAAACTGTGGCACAATTAAAAAAAAAAAAAAAATGCTCTGGATACCGATGGCTGGGAAGCAGCTTTAGGAAATCCCATGGCTTGCAGCCGGTGCTGACAGACACAGTTATATTTTATGAAGTGGTTTCCATGGCTATTGACCAGCCACAGCACAAGGCCTCCTAATACCATTTTATAATTTGATGCAATGCATTAGATCCTGCAGTATCCCTGCTCCAGCCTGTAAACAGGGAGCTATAAATAACCCAGGAAGAACAAGGAACAAGCATGTTAATGTTTGCGTGTGTGTTACTTGCAGGGCCCATATTTTATCCCGGGGAACAAATATCATGACAAGATACACAAAGCCATTATGTTGTGCCTAACAGAGCTCAGCTGGCATGTTTATCAACGGGATGGCAGTGCCAGCACAGAGCTGGAGTTCAGGGTGTGCGTCAGGGTTTCTATTATCCAGAGATTACAGCCTGGCAGGAGAAATCTGCTGCTGCTGCTGCTGCTGACTGAAATCCTGCACCCCAGCTTTCCACCGGGAAATGAGGGGCCCAGTTCACCTCTTTACTGCAAAGATCTAAACCAGAGCCTGCAAGAATAACAACTCCTGCAAAAAACAACCTGGTTAAATCAATTTTAGAATTTCAAACGGAAACCTCACGGGCTTCAGGAAGGCAGCACAACTCTGAGAAACCTGCAAATTCATCACTGCTGCTAATCTGTCTCTTCTGAGGTGATGCTTCAGTCAAGTTTAGATCAAATGTATTTCCACTAAGAAATTCCACGAAGTATTTCATTCCCTTCCTATGATTTCCACATGGTTAATGAGTGAAGAACATTGTGCAATGCAATATATTTACAAACACACAGAGCCTTTTCTGTTCTTTCTCAGTCCAGGAAATAAGGACTTTATTTCTCAATCTTTCTAAAAGAAAAAAAGAAGCCCTCCTTAGCCTATGTCCAAGAACAGCAAGTTCTTCTCTCTCAACCTTTTCCTTTATTATAAGCAAATAAAATGGAAGATTTTGCTATAAGGAAAGCAATAGGTTCAGTGCATTTTGGGAAAGGCCTGAGGTTTTTTAGGCAGATACCAATGGAAGTTGTCACTACCTTCCATATTTAATATGCCTTTTTAAGTTTTATAGTACATACAGTAGCAAAATTTATGGGGTTTTAATAGTTAACAGCAAATAAACACTAAATGCATGAAAGCATCTTTATTTCTTAAGTTTCACAAGATGAAAAATTATGGCAGCTGTTCCAAAAAGAAAATGAGATTTGGTTATAGCTGCAAAACTTCTGCTCAACGTGCAGCACGTTTAGAGACTGCTCCAAACAATTCTGTCAGCTGAATTTCAGTGCAGAGCACATTTTATTAAAAGCTTGGCTGAGTTAACATTATATTTCGCTCATGTGTGTACAGAGCAAATAAAGGCATTTGCTGATAAGGTCAGTGATAGACACTGTCCTCTAGAAACAGAAGTATTCCTGATAGTTTCATTAAGAAGACTCAACCTGAAGATGTCAGGTCTCTCTTACAAAAAAACTTGTGTTATTCACAATTTTTTTTCGCCAAAATAGACCCGCCAGGAGTAGGAAATGATGCCAATATTTATTGTATCAATCTCTATATTCTAGAGTAACAGACAGTAACAGACAGGACTGCTCAGTAACTGCATGAAGGGCAAAGAGATACTTTAAGTGAAAGAAAAAGCAGCTGTCACACACATCCAAGCTGTTCTCAACATCCACCTGACCACTGCAGGCACAGAGCATGTCTATTTAATGCCTGTTTAACCTCTCCTACAAACTGCTTTGTTGCCTGAACACTTACCCCAAAAAAAACCCTCCAACTGCCCCAAGGCACTGCAGGAGCTCTGGCTGTGGCCAGGAGGGGCAGGACTGCAGGATGGGAAGTGCCAGGCATTGATGTGCCCTTGCCATGCCCCTTGCTGGCAGAATTTCTCTCTCCAATAGCCCAGGCCAGGCACTGGGCTCTTGGTTAAAACTGGGGGAAAACCCTTTGTGGTGACACCTCTGTTGTAGGGGAGTGTCTGTGCCTTGCTGACCAAACCATACACACAAAATATACTCACTCCATGAAATAACTTATTCCATTTACTGCATCATTCAGCAGATTGTGACCTTAGTTCAAAATACATCCTAAACCCAAAGTCAGCTTTCTTTTAATAGGATCACAGAATGGTTTGGGTTGGAAGGGTCCTTACAGTCCATCTAGTAACAACCCCCTGCCATGGGCAGGGATGCCACTCACTGGAGATCAGTTAGATCATACAAACTGCTCTGTTTATTTTTCTTATCAATTTTTTTTAAAGTGAAATAATTCTATTCCGTCAAGACGAAATGATCCTTTAACCTTTGTGGTATTTTTGAAAATAAAATCCTATTTTCACCAAGTTCTCTCAGTCAAAGACATGGAACCCCCAAAATATTTTGCTGGTATTTGTTAGATATCACTCTAGACTATGAATGTTCCTGTTGGATATTCAAAGCCCTTCTTCAGAGTGCATTGCTGGTCACCCCCATGTGATAAAAACCTTAACACTCCCTCAGGCCATCTGCCTGCAAGATCAAGCATCCTCTGTAAACAAACTGACAAGGAATAGATCAGCTGAAAGGCTTCGAGGAGCCAAACAATTTGCTCTCCCTCCCAATCGGATCGCTTTGTCTTCCTGAAAAATTATACTGGAAAATCAGAGCCTCCCTCAAACCGAGGGGTTCAACAGCAAAGCATTGCAGGGACAGGCTGTGCCCTGAGTATCCACAGAGTCATCAGGCAGACTCCCTCGAGGGAATGCCAAAAGATCCCGCGATGATAATGACCCCCCTTCCCTGGTGCTGCACTGCTCGGCTTTTGTTTGGAACAATGGATCTCCCAGGGTACCTCTCGCCCCGCTGAAAATGTTGGTATTAAGTGAGCGTGAGCACAGCTGTGTGTAAATGACATATATAAACAGATTAGATTTGTGTGTTTATACTGGATGCAAACACATTAATAGCACATTTGCATACCCAGTTGGCTAAATGAGATTGCATGCAGAGCGGGATTACTGGTTACAAGCACATTTATTTAGAATTTTCAATAAAGTATTTATATTGCTGTTGGAGAGGTCAGAGTGGATTCACCATCCTTTCTGTCCTCTCTGCCTTCTCAGACCTGCACAAACGCTCTTGTTGATGTGCTTTCCATGGATTGCCCACCCCTCCTCACCACTGTGCTGGGATAAGGACTGGAGCCAGCAGAAGGAGCTGAGCTGAGGTGTTTATACCTAAAGGCTGCCCCAGTTTCCTTCCATTTCGTTTATCCAAGGTGATGTTTTAAGAGGGTGAGAGTTCTACATGTGACCACAGCAGGAACCATTACCTAAATGCCAGTTTACAAAACTCTACTTTCCCTTTTCTCTGTTTAATGCCAGGGATCAATGCAAAAGTCTGTATGAAAGGCAACATGGTATTGAAGGTGACACAACAGCTCTCAGACATTTCCAGAGCTGGAGGAGAATTCAGCTATTGCTTCACCCCAGGCCTGGAGCTGTCAGGGTGCTGCTAACCTTCTGTGCTGACCCCAGCTGTATTTTCCCATCAGGATTTTATCAGAGCTATTTTTATAAAGACAGAGATTTCAGGTTCACCCAAAGCACCAGGCACTGCCTTGATTTGGGTTCTGCACCGTACCTGTGTGTGTGTGGGAGCCTCGATGGGAAAGAGAAAACAAAACAGGGGGAAAAAAATAAAATTAAAAAAAAAATCAATTCTGTCTAAATGAAGAGCTTTTATTTTTGCTCTAATTGTGCCCTGACTATCAGCTCCGGGTGCTTTCAGAGCACATCCCAGATGATGCTCCCAGCCCAGCCAGGCTCTCTCTCCTTCACATTCCCCAGGAAAGGTCCAGTCCTGCCTGCCGGGTTCACCGCCCAGCCCCGCCGATAAATCAGCCCCGACCTGATGCTCCGGCCCTGAGCCGGCTCCGGCCCGGGTTGCCAAGCAACCTGTGCAGGAGGGATGCAGGGATGGATGGATGGATGTCTGGGAACTGCTGACAAACGGCCAAGTGGCTGCAACAACAGACTCCTCTGTGTCGGGAGCGTGTTTGGGAGAAGTGCCTCCCCCGCCTCTGCTCCGGGCGTGATTGTAAAACCCAACTCCAAAGGCTTTTGTGAGGAGCACACACTTCCTGCTCAATTCCTAATTGTTAGGGAGCTGCGGGGAGGCTGCGATCACACAGCGTATGGCAACAGAAATGTGATCCTGTAAACGAGATAAAGTCAACAGCGCACCGAGAAACCTGATCTGAGCACAGCCCACAGTGGCACAGCAGCAGCTGATGCACGATCAAAACCAGGCTGGATATTAAAGCAGCAGCAAGAGGGAAAAAAGGAAACCTGACTTTCCTTTTCCCGAGCTCTAGAAAGGGTGTTTGATAAACAACCGTGACTCCTTGGAAGAAACAATTCATGGATTATTACAGGCATTCTCAGCCGTGTTAACACTACTGCTGATGGTCCCACATTTCAGGGCAGGGATGGAGAGGCAGGGAGAGATGAGCCCTCTGGTTTGGAGAGTGCTCAGTTTGCCATTTCCTTTCCTCTGATAAAACCAGGGTGGGAAGAGGAGGCGTTGCTCTGTCCCTCCCAGGTCGGTGGCACTGCACAGAGGGGCGAGTGGCAGGAGGATCTTCCAAAGGGAGCAACAAGTGCTGGGCCTCCAGCAGGCTGGAAACATTCCCTCAGGACTCTCCACACCTCTCCCCTCTGGAGCTGCACAGAAAGCAGCTCCTCACTCAGCCCAACGTCATCATTTCCACAGCAGGGAACCAGCCTGGCTGACTCACCCAGGCTGAGATTTAAATGCCCATGACAGACCTTCTGCTGACAGATGTAGGATCCACCTATGCAGGTGGGACAGGCAGATCCAGGTCTGTGCAACACTCCAGCTGCTCCCACGGCCTCCCCAGACATCTGCTCTTCCATGATCTTCAGAGAACAGCCCCGTGGCACGGGGCCATCAACCAGGTTTCACACAGCCAGTCTGAGACTCGTCCCTCCTGTGGGCACAGACCTTAAACCCACCAACCTGGAGACTGCCCTCACTGACAATAAAGAGAGCTGCTTCTAAAACATTCTCTCTAGCTTCTTGTCTCCTGGAATCAACAGTTTCTCAGTCCTGCAAACGAAGCTAAAATGTTTTTACAGAAATGATTTTTTTAAAGGTGCCTTTTAAGAGTTAAGCAGAACAAAGGTCTGGCACATTTTGTGACCCAGAGAAGCAAAACACTGTGCTGCTGCCAAGAGACAACAGCAAGCTTTTGATTATACCTCAGATTGCCTTTTCTGTACACAAAGAGATTCATTTCTGATTGTTATTTTAAACTGCTGTTAAAAATGCTAATATACAAAAAGCCTTCTTGTACATCAAAACCAAAGAGCAAGTAAAAAGAAAGAGCTGGACAATGTGTTCCTTTTCAAGGACATGCTTCTTTTCCCATATGGCATCTCCAAATATCTCCCTTTTATACAGGTAAATGGAAGAAATTCAGCACTTAACCTGCAAACTTCAATCTGAATAGAAAAGAAAAAAAGCTATTTGTTTTCATTTCTCAAGATTATGCTCACCCAGACTTGGTACAACTGCATTTTCTAAAAAAAAAAAAAAAAAATAATTTGTAGTTCCAATTGTTGTTGGGTTTTTTTGAACGTGATGGAACTGGTAGAAGTATATAGAATCCAAAAGCAGAGGCAAAAATACATACAACAGAGTATGTAACGTGAACCAAGAGAGAAATCATCACTTGTGGAATATAAACAATGTCCTACCAGACCCCCTCTCCTCCTGAGGAACAGCTCTCAGGCATCACTTGGGAATATTAACCTTTCTTTTCCTCACATCCTCTGAATCTCAAATACCTGTACCAAGGACTGCAGTGCCAGTGTATTCTTAAAGTTATCAATATTTCCTTGAATTACACCAACACTGGAATGTTCCTTATGTTTCCTCACCTTCACTGGGCAGAAAAAAGCCCAGAGGAAAATGTCAGATTGATCAGCCTCCCCCTGAATTTCCTTCTCCTCGTGCTGTTGTTCTTAAAAGCAGCATTTTCACTCCATGTACAGCAGTGAAGGGAACACCACCCTGCCCAGTAACACCCAGAGGATCTCCATTAAATCTCCATTAAATCATCAGTGCTAAAATGCCCATTGCAGGCAATGCCACGGGTGGGTGAGCACAGACACACAGCAGCCCCAGCAGCCCAGAGCCTCGTAACTAATGGGAGAGTTAACACAAAACATCAGAACATTTCCATTTTCTCCATCTTTTTCACCAGGAAATTCTCTTTTTGTGACACAGGTCATGCAGAGTGAGGGGAATACACATGGACTGTTAGGCAAGTCTGGAGTTATTCTCTCTTGCTGTGACATTTTTAGTCCTTTCAGTCAATTTGAAGCACCAAGCACAGAAAAACACCACTCAAACCACCTGAAATATCCTGTGTGAGCCTTTCAGGGCTCGAGCACAGTATTTCTCATGGAATTTCCCTATTGCAGGAATATTGTTCCCTTGGGATTTCAACCATTACTATCAATTATTGTGGAGATGATTTTCTGCCTTCAAACAGGGACTTTATGCAAACAGCAGCAGGAAACAAATAAAAGCACTTCAAGAGCCCCCAGACTTTAGAGCAATGAACAAATCCAGGAATAATGAGACAAAATGGTGGCAAGAATCCCCAAGGAAATTATCCATGGAGAGAGGCAGGTATTTCTGCAGGTGGCTTCCCAGCTAAATCACTGAACAGCAGGGCTGTGACAGCAGAGATGCCCAGGCTGGAATTCAGGCACTTGGATACAAATTCCAGGTTTTTGACCCTTACAAGAATGACATAAGGCAACCTCTGGAAACTCCCTGAATTTCTCTCAGGATATGTCTGCCACTGGCTGCAGTGGCAGTGAAGAGACCCCTGAGTGTGCAAATCTGGAGAGAAATAATACTGGTGATGACAAAATTAAAGTCCAGGCTGGGGGACACATCCCCAGTGAGGGGGGAATGGTGCCAAATGTGAAAAAGTGGCCACAAATAAGAGAGGAAATAGTAAAGATTTAAAAATGAAGGACCAGAAATGCAGCTGCAACAAAGGTGAACACTGGAAGGGAAACTGGGAAGGTGGATATTTGGGGGGAGGGAGGCAAGGGGGAAGTGGTGCTGAGAATATGGAACTGCCTCCCCAGACACACAGAAGTGAAGAATACCTTCCCTAAGAGAGAAATGAAATATGCACCCTAATAAACCAGAGGTGCCCTCATTGCCTTCCCCAGTTTGTAGCAAATGGGATGTTTGATTTGAGCATTGGAAGTTATTCCAGTGCAGTGGAGGGGAATACACTGCCAGGTTATTTATCAGCTCCTCTAAATGCATAAGGCCTGAATGATCCATCTCCCCACGTAGCCTAAAAGCCATATAAATCTGAGGGATGCTGTGAAAGGGAAGGGGGGAGGAGGAAAGGAACAAAAGAATAGAAAAAAAACCTCCACGGTGGAACAAGCACAGGGGGAACAAGTGAGATATCAAGAGGCCAGCCAGTAAAAGCTGAAGCAAAACCACAAAGCCAGAAGCTCCTGCACTGAGTCTTTAACACAATATATTCAAAACCACAAGGCACATGAAAGTACAAACAACACTGGGCAAGGAGCACCGAGCAGCAGCTTTTAAGTGCACCCTCATGAGCACTGATCAACAAACACATCTGACACTCACTTAACCAAGGAGGGGAAGAGAGAACCTCCCCTGTGCAGAGGGAGGCACAGACGGGGTTTGCAGGGGCTGCTGTGCCAGGGCTCAGCTCTGCCAGCCACACCCTGCTCTTAAAAGTGAAGCCACTCAGTGACTGTTCCATGGTCACTGACTGGGAAAAGGTGGCATTTCATCACTCAGATCTAAGTTTCCTTCCAGATACACCAAACTCCTCACGCTGGCTCTGGGAGCCAGGCTCAGAAACGAGGCCTTTGCAGCTCTAGCAGAACTCATGGAATCATGGAATATGCTGAGTTGGAAGGGACCCACAAGGACCATGAAGTCCAGCTCCTCCCAGCAACCCCACCATGGCCCTGAGAGTGTTGTCCAAACCCTCCTGGAGCTCTGGCAGCCTTGGGGCTGTGACCACTGTTCAGTGCCCGACCACCCTCTGGGGGAAGAACCTTCTCCTGCTACAGGTTACAGTCTCCCTTTGGATCAAATCCTTATCTGCTGTCAAACCCTTCCCATGGCACTAGAATCATTAGCTCCACTGGCACTGCCACCCTCACAACTAATTAGGGCTCTTGGATGGATGCAGGAAATGATGAATATTTAGTCACTGTGCACCTACTACAGAACCAGCCTATTATCAAACAAGTGACACCTCCACAAACTTAAATTAAATAATGGCTCCCATCGAGGATTCTGAGCCCCTGACAGGATGGCAAGTGATTTAAGTAACATGAAGCTGAGCAACTGGTGATGGATCATGGTTTTCCACTCGCCCTGTTACAGCCTGTAATAGAACAAATGATCATTTTTCAGCCTAATTGAATGTGGCCGCCCCGCTTATACACAGAAGAGACAAAGCCTGATAATTTGCTTCATTAAAATGCATTTTTATGTCATCTGAAGGATTAAAAAAAATAATAATAAATCGGTGCTGTTGATAGGGAAGATTAGAAAAACAAAATTTATCATGCAAACGGCGCTTGCAAATGAGGGGTGTTTTGGCATTCTTGTTGTGCAAGAGAGATAAGCCCTGAGCTCTAAAGCACACAGAGCATCCACACTGACAGTAATCAACCCTTCTTCAATAGGAATTATGTCACCACACCAATTTGAGGAGCATTTTGTCATTTGCTGCTGCAGTGGCCACTGGGCCATATTGGTAATTCTCAGATAAGCTGTGGGGGCAGAACCACAGGGAATCTCGTGACAAAGTCAAAAAGTTTGGGTTCTCTGGGCTGACAGGCTCCGTGTTCAAACAGAATCAAATCAAGGCTAAGGCACAGACCCAAACTATCAGGGAAAAAAAATTTAAATAGGAAATATCATCTTGTCAAGTTGCAGACAATGCTTGTCATCTGTCTGCACTTGTTTTGTTTTAGGGGGTTTTTTGTGTTTTCAAAGGGATCTTGTTAGGAACAGCAAATTGCCATCCAGACAGCAAACAACTCTTTGGAAATAAAACAACCACTTGCCATATCAAGGAATCTACTCCTGGGCTCTGTGTATTTAATAAAGTGCAATTCCAACATAAGTGTTACAAAAGGAAATGCTTTTACCTATATCACCTTAGACTAAGCCAAAATTACCTGGAAAGAAGCTGGAGATTTCTATCATACACTTAACAGGAAAAAAATATCAAAGCACTTCACCATTATTTTGCTACTATATTCTAATTGCACTTTTAGGTATTGAGGAGGGAAGGATCCTGGAGATAATTTGAATTTCTTACCACCTGCAAGGCAGATAAACCCAACCAAACTGCTGAAGTGACAGAGGATTGAAATAACTTTAAATCAACCCAAGAACTCTGGATGTTGCCATCAGTAAAAGCCAAGAAACCAGTCACCCTTCCTTAACTAGTAGAAAAGGTGAATCCAAGTTTAAATCACTCTATTGATAGCATTTCCAAAACAACAACAACAAAAGAATACCTGAAAACAGACAGCTGACCACCATTTCTCATATTTAAATTATAAAATCCCTTTCAAAAGCATAGAGAAGCTCATGCAATCCTGCAGGCTGGGGTGATGCACCCCAAGGAGCACGAGACACAAATCTACCCCAGGTAATTCATTATATTTGCATTCAGAACGGGAAGCAAACGGTGCAGTGTTATCTTATTAACACTATCAGCCTTTTAAAAGTCACTTACACTGTGAATAAATACAGATTATCTTAAAATATTCAATTCAGAATCTGGAAATTACGTTTTGTACAAAGAAAGGGAGAGTAAACGGGTCAGTTTTACAATTATATCAAGATGTAACAACCTCCTACCCCCAAAATAAAAACACAGGGTGGGAAAGACTGACCACAACCACCAGAGATGAGTTACAACCCCTCCCCTGGTTTTCCTGCTGTGGCAAAAACACTGAGCCCAGAAAATCCAGAATTCTGAGGATCCCTCCACTCTCCAGCTGCTCTTTCTAAGGCCATGACTCAGTTTCCTTTCGGAGAGGAACAGGATATAACACGCTGTTATATTTAAACCAAATTCCGGATCTCCGGGCAGATAAAATCTGAATAAAAGGTCAGAGTGTTGGAGGCAGGAGCTGTGCCAGTGACCAGAACATCACCTGATGGGAGCAGGGAGAGGGACCAGCTGGGCTGTTTTCTTCCCAAGGTCCAGGCTTTGTTTGAGCTGCAACCCTGCCCTGCTTCTCCAACGGGAGTGGGGAGACATCCCCTGGACCCGACTCCAGCCCTGTTGCTAAGGAACTGCCAGGCCCGGCTTTTTTGGCCCCCCCTCCTTTACAAAACCACCCCCCTGCCCTGTGGGGTGACAAATGCCAGCACTGGGGTCCCCCAGCACCTCGTTCTCCCTCCAGGAGAGATGATGGAGAGCTCAGGCAGGGGACAGGAGCTCTGTTTTTAAGATGCCCTTGAAAACGAGATGAAAAACACGCTTTCGACAATCAAGCGCCGGCTCGTTGATTAATCTTCCAGGCAGCAGATTCCTTCCCCTTGGCAACAGGGAAACTGCTGGATTACAAGACCTTTTTTTTTTTTTTCCTCCAGAAACCAAACCAGCAGCTTCTGGAGGCACCTCTGGATTATTCAGTTTATGCTGGAGTGGAGAGTTTCACTTCTGTCCCCGCACAGAAACAGCCCTTTGAGCCCCGGCAACTGGCCAGGGGAAATATTTGTTGTGTTGTTTTTTTTTGGGGGGGGGGATCAGCAACCTGGTAAGTAGCTTAATAGATGAAAAAATATTCCACGTGAAGGCAGAGAGACCACGAATCAAGAAGCATATGGCAACTGAACAAAGCAAATCAAATAATAATTAATTAAGAAAAAAAAAAGATATTGTTAAGAAAACACCAACTTCTCTGGCAGCTGGGGGAAGATCAAGATTAGGGAAAGCAGTGAAATCACCCATTTTGAAGCCAAGGTCACTGACAGGATTTATAGGTTTATCCCTGAAGAGCCTCTGCTGAACATGAAATGCTGAAATAATTTTGTTTTAAATCTCTCCCTCCCCCCCATTTGGGCTCCCTCATTTGCTGGAGGCTTTTAAAATTCATTCCTTTTCACAGCTGGTTAAACAATGGAATCTTTTGGCAAACTAAAAGGACAGAATTGATTGCCCTACACAAACTTTTCTGCACGTATAATTGATTTTTAATTCACTGCCTTATTTCCGAAAGGACTCGACAATAAACTCGGTGCTGCATGTGCAATATTGATCCCTCTAAACAAGGGCTCGGCTCAAACACTGATGCAAGTTAATCACAGGCAAAAAGATGGTTATCTTTCATCTAGAAACCTGTGTTGAAACAGAGTTCACCTTTTCAGGCTATAATACACCTTGTGTTTTCCAGCTGGGCCACAGCTTATCATTTTGTAACCCTGCCAACTGCTAAGTAACTGTAATTTTATGCAACCTTTAAATAACAACTTTTTTTCCCCCCCCCCCAAGCAGAATAATTTCATCCCTCATCGGTTACTTTTTACTGGGAGGGCTGATGGTTCTTTCCCACTTCTTAGAATAAGCTACAGACAAGACCTTCCCACACTTGCCTGAACTAAAATCTTATTTATTCTCCTTAAAGTACAGGCCCAACTGGGCCATGGCAGTTTAAATTTGGTGGGTTTTTTTACCTCAGTGCTCAGTAAATTCCAACTGCTACTGATTAACACACTTGCAAATGGCTGGATTTCCAAGTTCCAGAAAATATTAATTTAGTGGAACTGTCCCTCCACTGTAAAGCTGTAATGCTTTATTTTCTGTGCATAAAACATTAAAACTGAGCAGTAAGTGATATTTTAACCTTCTGAGCCCACTGCCTGAGTCAGATGCAGCCCTGCAATGCCACTCAGCTTTTCCAATCCCCCTTGATGATTTCCCCCCCACACTCAACTATTCCAGAGGTTCTGTTTCAACCTGGCCATGAATTCCATTTCCTAGAGCTGCCACAGAAACAGTCAATAAAATTCATGGCATTTTTGCCCCAGTAAGCAGCTCTGTCTTCCAGCACATCTGAAGAGCTTGGCTTCAAAGGAGGAAGCCATGAAAACAATGTTTTCATGAGCAGATGCTCCAAAAAGGGCAGGTGAGAGACATTTGAAGATGATTCCAAGCAAATAAGTACGTGGGCTTTGCATAAGTAATTTCTTGACCTGCTATGCTGGATTACAAACCCTTGCAAACACATCAGGAAAAGAGTTTTCCCCTATCTTGTCCTCTTTGGAAGAAAGATCTCCATTTGTATTTTACGATAAATGAGTTTAAAGCTGAAGCCAGGTGTGGATATTTTAAAATTTATGAACTTGTAAATTGATGTACACGGCCAATTAAGGTTTAGCACCAGCAAGGATTAACTACCCCTGCACATAAATTTAAGAGGTTGTTTGAATCAGGGTTGTTTACCTCAACTACACGACATCAAGAGCAATGTAAAATATTTAAAAGGCAGAATATTTCATGATAAAAGCTGGTGCTCAGGGATGTCACAGGGTGTCAGTGACAGCTCTGCACGGAGATGCACAAGTTAAAAAAAAAAACCCTCCTAAGGAAAACTTGGCAATTTCCCTCGGAGAATTGAACATCTCTGAAGAGATGGAACAAAGTGCAGAGGGAAAAGGAAGAACTGCCCAAGAAATGAAGTGTTGTTTTATCCAGATTTCCTGAACTTTGGGAGGCTCAGCCCTGAGTTTCAGAGGCGGTTCCATCAGCTCTTCATAATCAACATCTGCCTGGTAATCAGGAGCACAATTCCATGCAGGAAAAGCATCCCTGTGCAATAAGCTGCAGCAGAGCAGCACAGGCCCTGCCTGCAGCAAGCATGCATAAGTAAACAGAATTAATAACTACCCAAGTGTGGACGGGTGACTTAATCTGTTTCGATTAGATGCAGCTCAGCCTGAGGCCTTTGTGTTATTTAAAATGTGTTCATCATGTTTAATTAAAAACCTAATAAACTAGAGCTTCTTTTGGTTCTGATTCGTCTCTCTCTCTCTCTCTCTTCTGGAAGGCCTATTGATTTCTTTAGCACTTTTGATAGAAAGAGAGAGGAAAATAAAAAGCACATTCTGGACAAAGAGACGACGAGGTGAGATGGAATCAGGGCTGGTGGGTGAGGAACAGTCAGAACCAGCTGCTTTCCTTCCACACTTCCAATGCATCAGGAATGCCAGAGGACAAAAACCATTTAAATTAACAAAACTTAAGGTGACCATGGTATCCTTTACAAATTACAGCCATTTGATAGGTTATTGATCTGAAAGGGAAGCTCATTTTTGGATGTGGAGCAAGCCCAGGGGTCAGAATTCTACTGAACGTCCCTGGAAGTGTAAAAGCAATTTTGCAGAGAAGATTTTTGTCCCAAAGATGTGTGGAAATTTCATAAGGACAATTTGTCTTGGGAGATATTTCCACTGAAACCACGCCAGGAAATATGGACATTGAGTTTAACCCGAACTGAAAGAAGTTAATGATCATGGTTCCAAATCTGGAAGCTGCAGAAGGCCCAGAAATGCTGCAATCAGGGCAAGCACCAGAGTAAACACAGGCACTGTTAAGTTTGCTGTATTTATTCTCCATAAACACCAGGTCTCCATGTTTCAAAACACAATTTCCAGGTCAGTTTTGAACTGATTTTGAACAGAATTTCCAACTGGAGAAGAAGAAGGGACCAGCACCATTCCATTCTTAGGAGGGATTTCTGATTGCTGGCACCAAAATTAAAAAAAGATTTCTGATTGCTGGCACCACAAGATTAAAAGAGACAGCTTTTGAGGTGGCCACCAGCTCAGTGCTCTGACTGTGCCATCCCTTGCTTCGAGTGGAGCATTTTGATCTCTCAGTGTGTTCAAAATAAATCCCAGTGACATCCAGTACCCCTTTTCCCAGGTACCCTGACCTCGCTCCAGCAGTGCCAGACATGGAATTCAGTGGTAGGAAACTTGTAAAAGGTGCCAGCTGGATCAAAACCACACGACTTGCTCTGAGGCTTCTCCCCAAATAACCCACCTCCCTCCAGGCTGCTCTGCTTCCTGCCTGGCACTGCAGCCTCACACTGAGGAGATGCCACCAGGTGATGCTGCTCGGTGCTGGTGAGTGCTCAGAACGTGCCTAAAGAAGGTTTTATGTATGACAATTGCTCCAACTTGTCCACAGGAGTAAATCTATGAGCATGACAAGAGAAACCAACCCCTCCTCATCAAATCACTGCTGGGAATTGATGTTGTCAGGTGGAGAACTGAGCCCTGACAAACAGGAAACAGCTGCAGCTTCTCAGAGCTGCATTTAGAGCCATCAGGAAAGAAGTTGCTTTGGCCACTTTTGCAGGCAGTGTGCAAGACTGGGTTTCACACTGTGCCTCTGAATTTACATACTGGGATTTAAAAAAAAAAAAAAAAAAAAAAAAAAAGGTTTAAAAATAGCCATAGGTTTAGAGAAGCCAGGGAGACAACAAACCTCTGTCTTCATATTTACAAAGCCTTCCATGTAATTCGATCACTGGCCAATTTTATCCTCTGTTTAATTTGATCTAAACCTCTGCAACCACATCATCAGCAGTAAAAATAACAGGACTGCCATCCTTTATTTTAATCAGGTCTGATATTGCCAAGCAGCTCTTAGATCACAGTTTGGTGACAGGGCAGCAAAGCTGTTCTAACTGATGAGAAAGGTTTGTCTTTGGGCAGCAGAGGCCACAGAAAAAGTTAAAAAAAACTTGAGAAAGAACCACATTTTCAATAAATTTGAGTGATGCACGGTGTAATGTCAGAAATGCTACAGAATACAGAGAGGCTGTGCTGGACAAAGTGTTACCATGTGCACAGCAACATCAACAACAGGAATCACCCAGCACAGCAGAAGTGACTCGGCCAAAATCCTTGTGCAAGTCACAGACCAACCAACTCACAGGGCACTTCTGACTCTGGGAAATGTGGAGTTTTAAGAACTGCTTTTGTACTAAGCCAGTTCTTTCCCTGAATCAATGTGACTACACTCCACTGCAGTGGTTTTTACCACCTGCCCAATTCCTGGATGTTGCCCCAACACTCCTTTCTTTCCCAGCCACACAACCTTTACACTTTCCCTGCAACAGCTCTGACACTCATCTTAAAAATCTGGCAGAAAATTAAACTTAAGAATAACAAAATGGGAAGTGTGACCTTTTTTTGGGGGCCCAGAGGCAAGGCAGGGGGAGAATATGATGGGATTAGAAAGGCAGGAATGGAAAAACTGAGACAACAAAAGCCACGAGCTACACTATTATCTTCATTATTATGACCTACATCATTATTATGATGATGATTATTTGAGTTGGTCACGTGCCACAAAGCCCTTCTCAGTTCAGGTTATCTGACCAAAGCTCTGTATCAGGTGTGGGATCTGCTTATTTATCCAAGTTGTAAACTTAAGTAAGTAGATATTTGCTGGGCTACAAGAAAAGATCAATTCTAAGTCCAGCACAAACAGGGACATGGATTGGACCTGGGTCTTCCTCTTCCCTCAGAATTGTGTCTCTTGGATTAGAGGCCTCCTACTGCTCATCACTTGCCATCAGGAGATGGAGGGGCCACACATAGTTATGGTTCTCAAATTTAACAGTTAAACCCACATTTAACTGTTTTGGCCAGATTTTAGGTTTGATAGATCAGTGTTTTCTGAAGAACACTTCAATACAGAATTCCTAAGCAGCCTGTGGATCACACAGAAAGAGTTTTTCCTCCATTTCAAAGAGCCAACAATAAGGAAACTTCCCTTGCAAGTCCCAGAAACGCTCCCAAGTGCAGAGCTGCTGCTTTAATCCGGAGTTTTCTCCAAGCTGCAGGGACAAACAGGCTGTGGAGCCGTGCAGGTGGAGCTTAGCTGGCTATAAATAAGAGCACAGTTTGATCTTTGGCTCTGCCGAGGCTGGAGGGCTGCCAAGTGTTTCTGGAAACTTGGATGGAACAGAACAAGAACAAATATGATAAAATGAGCTGGGCCTGACAATGATTTATAGAGTCAGTGATCATTGCTCTGTGCTCACAGTCTGCACTTCTGGAGTAATGTTTCACTTTGCAATAAACTTTGTTTTTTCCATTCCTAAGGCTCTGTTCTCCCTCTCATCTAACAGGGGTTGAGCATCGAGAACCCCTGAGCTGCAGCAGCTCCAGCACTCCCAGTGCAGCTGATGGAAAAAAACAAGGAGAGGGGGGGAAAAAAAATCTACACAGGAAAGAAAAAAAAAAAAAAGGAGGTGTTGGCCCTGTACAATTTAACCATGAATGTATGCAGAGAAAATGGGTTGAAATATGAACACAAACTTCCTGAACACAGGGCAGAGCACTCCAGTATTTGTTCCAACAGTCAGTTCCCTCAACAAAACTCACTTTTATGACGAGATAACTGTAAAACTTATCAGCAAAGAGCGACTCAGGCTTTTCCCTGCCAGTGTCAGCACATGACCCTCCTTCCCTCCCTGACTCCAGGCAGCCTCCTGACCACAAAGGTTCTTTGTTGGATCATGGAATCAGCTGCAAACCCGGGTTTATGGGGCCTGGCTGAGCCCTGACAGAGCTCCTGCAGGAAGGTTTGCACAAGGAGAGAGCAAAGCACCCGAATTCACTGCAGCAACTCCCTGAAAGACTCACAAAGAAACAAGAGCTTAAAAAACTCTCCCCAGCCAGTGCTTGAATTATTAAAAACACCAAGAGACCACCAGAGTTCCCCCCGTTAACCAGCTCTGCTTTATAACACCAATCTCAGCTTTAGTAGAAACTGAACAAGAAAACAACCCTTTTATTTTTGTTCATGCCTTCAAACACTTTATCAGTTAACCACCTTAAAAATTCATCCATTCAGGGAGAGAGAGAGAAAAGAAAAATCAACCAAACTTTCCTCCTATCACTTTTCCACGAGTAATTCTATCTTGCACTGCACCTTATTTTTTCACTTATATATTCATGTCTCCATATTTTCATTTATATCCCCAAGTCTATATTTTTTCACTTATATATTCATGTCTCTCTATTTTTTCACTTATATCCCCATGTCTCTCTATTTTTTCACTTATATCCCCCATGTCTATTTTTTCACTTATATCCCCATGTCTCTATATTTTCACTTACATCCCCATGTCTATATATTTTTTCACTTATATCCCCATGTCTCTATATTTTCATTTATATCCCCAAGTCTATATTTTTTCATTTATATCCCCATGTCTCTATATTTTCACTTATATCCCCAGGTCTATATTTTTTCACTTCTGTACCCACGTACATATTTTTCATTTATGTCCCCCAGTCTATTTTAATTTATATCCCTGTGTCTACTTTAATTTATATCCCTGTGCTATTTTAATTTATATCCCTGTGTCTATTTTAATTTATATCCTTATGTCTATTTTAATTTATATCCCCATGTCTATATTTCCATTTATAAACCCATCTTTATGTATTTTCTAATAAAGTTCTATGCATTGAACAAGACTCCACTACTAACTCAGACCTGTGCAAAATTTATCCAGTGCAGCACATAATATTTGCTCATAAAGACAACCTTTTTAGGGGAGGAAAAACAAAAAACAAAACCAAAAAAAACCCCCAACTAACCAACCAAACAAAAACCCCCAAAACCAAAACAAAAAAAACCACAAAAAAACCAAAACAAAAAATAATAATAATAATTAAAAAAAATATTAAAAAAAATAATAAAAAAATTAAAAAAAAAAAAAAAAGAAAAGAAAGCAAGAGAAGCAACATGAACTTTAAAGGCTGGAGGGAATAAATCATTTCCTACCACTTCATCCTCAGTCCAACACTTCTCAATCAGCTTTGGCACAGGTTTCTTCACCAGGCGCTGCAGGGCCTTCCCAGCATCGTAGTTGCTTTCATGGAGCTAAAAAAGGAGGGAGACAAACAGATCATTCCATGGAATTGAGCAGGGAGCTGATATTTGGGAGAAAAGCCACCATAGGGAGCCCATGTGAGATGTTCTCTGCCTAATTGTTTTTCCTGTGGATGTCTGAAGTGAGATTTAAACGGGCTGAAGGGTAATTGGGGTAATTTTATTATAAAAGAAACGCCATTAAACCAAGGATGTTTTCCCTTTCCTTCCTAAGCCTCTCCCAGATAATGTTGGAGCCCATAAAGCACTGAACATTTTTTGGTTCACTTGAACAAAAAAATATTATTTTTACATTAGCAATTCCAAGAAAAATTATAAGGAGCTCCAACAAAGTGTTTTTCAAAAGGACTTGTATTTTACGCAGCGAGTTTTGCTCAGATCAGTAAAATCAACTGGAAAAAGTAACACACAGGAGGGACTGCAAGTCATGGGATGTCAAGTTTACCCATCCAGAAAATTCCCTTTATTTTTGTTGCACTGCAAAGATCACCATGGTGTTGGAAAACAAGTGTGGAAGGGAACAAACACCTACAGAGAGCAACCAGGGATGTCCAAGCTCACCTCACCCTTTCAGAGTCAGAGCCTACAGTGCACCTGAATTTCTCCCCTAAATTCAGTATCTATAGGATCAAAAGTAGACAGGAGACATGAAAAACCAGGGTGGGGTAGAAAAACAACTGCATGGAAAAAAAGCATTAATGGAGCCCATGAGAATCTCTGTCTCTTCACTCGATAGGAAACTGCAGATTTAGGGCCTGTCCTGCCTTCCAAGTGGGATTTTAAGCACTAAAGGACTAGGAAGGAGTTTGCTCTGTGTCTTCTGAAAACGCTCTCAAAGAAAAGAAATATTGCTGGGATGACAAAAACTGAATTATCTTCCTACACCATTTGCATCCCAACTTCCCTGCACAGACAGGAGGTTGTTTTTTTTAAACACAGACAGAGCAGAGCAAACCCTCAGAGCTGTTCATGAGCATCACAGAATTCTACAAAAGACCCTCAAAGGTTTCTTTGCAGCAGGGAACACCAAACCAGGGCCCTTATATTGCTTCTCTTGTCTTAACTCTTCAGCAAAACCAGTCTCTAAAGCCAATCCATTTGGAGGATAAAACATGTTAGAAATCACATTGTTTTCTTCAATAAACAAACCCTTGCACATGAACTTTGAGGCATTAAAAGTAACAGCTCATTTATTCCATTTGCTGGTGAACTCTCAGTTCAATACAGTTTTGGGCCTCCTTCAGAACACCTGAAGAGCTGAGTCCCCAGAACACAACTGGATCAACAATTATTAGTGAACACTGGGGTCCAAAATGAAGAGCACCAGGGGAGCTATAAAAGCAGAACCTTTGAAAAGACTTCTCAAAAATGAAGCCACTCAAAAGCCACAGTGAGGGGGCTGAACACGATGCCAGCTGAGTTCCAGAAGACATTAGTACAGGATGGGTTAAATTCACACAAACTGGCTCAGATCTTCTCTCACCAGGAACAAATCTCGAGCTGCTGAAGGTGCTCTTCCACCTCCACCAAGTTACTGGGGCATTCTTTATTTTTGAATACTTAAGGGAATTTTAAAGGAAGTGAAGTACTTCTAAAAATAAAAGGTCACTCCAGGGCACAGACTTCTGCCCTTACACACAGTGTGTTTTCACCTTCCTTAACTGGAGGCTTGAACACTCTTTTTTTTCCCCTTATCAACAACTAAAATAACACCAGCAAACAGGGTGTTTCTGCACTGCTTGAATAATATAATGGGGACAAAAAAGAAAAGTAAGCCAGAGTGGATTTCTATTCATGTTCATCTTTCAGATGGCACCTCCAGGGGAGCTGCAGGTACTTGGGGCAGGAATTACAGGCAGAGTGACCACAGCAAACAAGGCTTCAACTTCCAAAAGTGATCTAAGCCCAGGTAAGAGCAGAGAGCTGAGCCCACAGTGCTCAACCACCACCACTGACTTAAAAAAACCAAAAAAAACCTAAGTAAAAAAACAAGTTTCAAGCCCCCTGTGGTATCTGCAATACCCACTTACAGGCATGGAAATAAGATGTTGCCTTTTCTACTGGGTACACATTAATTTTCCTCCTTGTTTGCACTCCAGCACTGGGAACAAATCCATCTTAAAGCAAAAAAAGCACTGTTTGTTTTGCCAGCTCACCTTGCAAATGGTTGGGTTTTTTTTTTGTTTCCCTGTGCATTGCACTACCCAGAAGATTTTTCACTTAGGCAATGTGACAGTGTTGAAGAGAATGGTGCTTCTGTTTCCCTTCCCTCTCTGCTCCCTCCCCAGGCAGGAGGAATGCCAAAGCCTCTTTGGAACTTGGAGGGCATCTTTATTTTGCCTCAAGGACAACACGTGGTTTTTTTTTCCCCTGGCAGCCCTTATTGCCCAAGCAGCTCCATCTACAAACAAAATCAACCAGACAAGCCCAGAAAGAATGGCCTGGCCTGACAGAAAAGTCAAAGTTTACAGGCCACCAAGACTGTCCCAAATCAGTGACAGAAAATACAAGCATTGAATTTTAACCAAGTAATTATATTAATAATATAATAATCACCAAACCCATCAGCACAGGCACGAAAGAAGAGTCACCTAACAGAGAAGACACAGGTGTGAAAACAGACCTGCTAAAGGTTTAGAGTCTCCTGAAAAATGTCACTTTTAGCAAGTAAAAAAAAAAAGGGTTTTAAATGTCAGGAGTGGGATAATGCAGCAGAAAGGAAAAATATTTTCTCTGAGTGCTGGAGTTAAATTTACGTGTTTCAATCTGGCTCATTCTCTGCTTATTACTTGCAGTCATTTAATGTATCTAAGCACTTTATTGGCAAGATTCAAACATAAATAACAGCTAATGATGACTGCCTCTGGGTTCATTAACTTCTGGGTGAACTTCTCAAGGTATTTCTATAAACACTGGGTTATTGTCCTGTCAGGTGCAGAATCACCACTTTGAGCATTAACTCTGCCATCTCTGCTTTGCACCTCTCTGATTTTATGTCAGCCCACAACTGCAACAACAGGAACAGACACAGAGGTGCTTTAAACCAGAAAATACAGCAACTCCTGCATCACAGGATTAAAGAACAACTCTGAACGTGCACATGTCCAAACCCCTCATTTATATTACAGCAGTCATTAAACAACAGCAGATCCCAGGAAAGGCCTATTACCATCCAGGCTGCACATTCCCACAAGGTTTCCAGTCCCTGCTCCCGAGCAGAGCTGCCATTCCTGTCTGTGATGCTGCAAATAAATTCTCCTCTGGCACGGCTCAGCTGTCAGGCACCTCTGGGCTGTAATGAACCCATGAATTACATCTTGCAGCTCTGACATCTCTGGGCTTGCTCATCAAAATATTGTTCTTCAATTGTAATTTATAACTTAATTTAAATGTCCCTTTTACTGTGACCTTTTTAGCTCAGAGTGCCATTGCATCTGGCAGCTCCTGCTCCAGCAAGGCATCCTTTGGCAATTACAGTCATTAGGAGCTGCCTTGAAAAGCCCATCTGAGTTGGGCTGCATTCATGGCACAGTGTTAAATAATTGCAGTCCATTAAGAACAGTTACATTCCAGGATCCTTTTCTCCAAGGAAAAATTGCTGCTGTCTAGTGGGACAGTATCATTGAACTAGTTGGATATGACAGAATCCCAGACTGGTTTGGGTTGGAAGGGACCTTAAAGTTCATCTTCCATCCCCTGCCATGGGCAGGGACACCTTCCACTAGCCCAGGTTGCTCCAAACCCTGTCCAACCTGGCCTTGGACACTTCCAGGGGCAGCCACAGCTTCTCTGGGCAACCTGTGCCAGGGCCTCCCCACCCTCACAGGGAAGAATTTCTGCCAAATATCCCATGTAACCCTACTCTCTGTCAGTTTGAAGCCACTCCCCCTTGTCCTGGCACTCCAGGCCCTGTAAAGAGCCTCTCTCCATCTTTCTTGTTGATCCTTCAGGTCCTGGAAGGCCACAATTAGGTCACCCTGGAGCCTTCTCTTTTCCAGGATGAACAACCCCAGAAAGGATTGTTCAGCCAGAACCCACTTTTGTGGGGATACAGCCACATCTTTGTGGGGATACAGGCACATCTTTTTGGGGATACAGCCACATCTTTGTGGGGATACAGTCACATCTTTGTGGGGATACAGCCACATCTTTGTGGGGATACAGGCACATCTTTGTGGGGATACAGTCACATCTTTGTGGGGATACAGTCACATCTTTGTGGGGATACAGGCACATCCAGCATTTGTAGGACAGCACTGGAATTCCAGAGTTCGCCATCTCCCAGTGCTGGTTCTTCCATGGAATGGCCACTGGTCACAGACAAATCACATCCCAGGATGAGAGAGAAGGGAAAAGATGAGGAAAATGAAAAGCAGGATGAGGATTCCTGCCCTGTGGCTGGAGCAGCCCCGTCTTTGGGTGGAATAACTCCAACCCAACACCTGATTTAACACAAAATGTGATTCAGGCCACTTCCTTCAGAAGCAGAGCTGACAAATCTCAGTTGGATGTGGATATTCCTCATAGCTATGGGCATCTTGCCCTACTGTGAAAATGGAATATGCTCCATTTCATTTTTATCAGCCCTGGCTGATACCCAGCAAGACCAAGGGGCCCTTCAGCGCATTTGGTGCTCTTGTCTTGTTGGGTATCAGATCAAACCAAACCAAAAAAAAACCCCAAAACCTCAATTTCCATCTCTCCCCCCCAGTTCTAACCTTTTTTAAGCATCTAAACAGCTCCAGTGGCTTCCAGATGATCTGAGATGTTACTGATAAAGGTTGAAAAGCCTGGTATTTGTGATGCAGTCACTTTGCACACTCTGGTACTGCCAAACAGCCCAAAATCCAGCTGCAAAGCAGCTGTGGGGCACTGCAGGCATGGCCAGTGCTCCACACACACCCAGGGCAAGAACTTGCAACAGCACTTAAAAAAAAACCTTCCAGAAAACACAAATATTTTGCCTACTCCCCAAAAACTTTAAAAGCACTCACAGCAGTAGGTTTTTGGCCCTTTTTATCTGCCTGTTTCAACAGTTTCTGTAGAAAGGCTTTCTGACTCATCTAGCAAATAAAGTGCTGAAGTTTTTCCCCTAAGAGCAAGGATGAGGATGAATGGAAATTCAAAGTGGCCAAATTGTCTCATGAACTAGAGGTGGCTTCATCTCCCAACGTGCCCAGGCAGAGAGCACTGGCCCCTGAAGTGCTCCAGTACCTCGTTTGAACCATGAGAGTAAATGTTAATTAAGACTCATCCAAAAGGAAAACTGGTAATAATAAGAAATGCTAACATATATTTAAATAATTTTTTTTTATGCTTTCAACCTTGTCTGTAGTTAATGAACAAGAAAATCTGGTCTAAGGGCAAGTTAAAACAGGGAGTAATTTGTCTGGGTGACATCTGAGTTAGAACTGCATTTCCTTAAACTGATATTACACTGTCATGTTTGTCACTCATAATGACACATTCCCATGTAACAGTGTGATGAGAAGGCAGAACAACACTATTAGTAAAGAGAGATTTACACAATATTAGCATATGATTGTTCTGTCTTCCCTCCATGTAGTCCTACCTGAGCTTCAGTGGTGCTGTTTTTTCCCCATGTGAGGATAAATTAGAGTTGCTGGCTCTGATTTCCCCAGCAAAAATATCACAGCATCAAATGCCCAAAAGCTCAGAGGTTCTACTCAAACACCAGGTCTGCACATGGGCATGGCCAGATTCTGGTCCAGGGGTTGTTGTTCCATAGAAATGGTTCTCACCCTCACTCCTGGATCAGAACAACAGGTCAGGCAGAACACTGGGGATGAAATATCACTCTGGAATTTTTCCAAACCCAGCACAAAGCAGTGAATTAACTCCTCCTTGAGCTGGGATCTGTGAGAACAGAACTGCACAACCTCTGACCAGCAGGCACAGGTCAAAAGGATAACTGAGGTCAGGAGTTCCTGACACAGAGAGGATCTTAAACCACATCTGAGGCTGAAGCAGAGCTCCTGAGGGCACAGGCACAGAGATGGGAGGGAGGGGAAGAGCTACCCCAGGATTTAGCCCAGCTCTCACCCCACACAACCCACCAGCAGCAGGCTGAGGTTAAATATTCACCATGGCACATCTTCCCATGGATTGGCAGAGCTGGGGCATCACCTTTCCAACACAGAACTTTCTGAGCTCATTTCTCACCACATCTTGTGGTGAAAGCCTTGCAGGAGCTGCTGTGTCCTCCTCCCCCCTCCCAGCCTGACCCCAGAACTCATCCAGAGGGCAACAAACTCCAAAAGGAAAACTTGATTTCCCTCCTAAGGGTTACAATGACAAATGTGGCAGCAAATCCCAACAGCCAAACAAAGGAACGGGAGCTGGAGTTTACCTGGCACGTTAAGTGAATAATCATTTCAATGAGGCTGAGATATAAATATATATGTCTGTATGTTGCACTGTGCCTTCCATGATCTTCATTTCTATCTGGTATAATTAACAATAAATCATTCTAGGGGTTTGCAGCACCTGTTATTACATAAATAAAACACCAGCAAAGGAGCTTGTCAAGACTGATTTATGTGAAGTGCTGCTCTGAAGTTTATTGGATTTCCATAATAAGAAATCATACCCTATCAGTTTCTTTTACAGTCATCTTCTGGGTTGCATATGATAATTTCTAAACAAAAACACAACTTAGTGCAGGTTAAGAGTCTCACAAATTATTTATCAGATAAATCTGATCTGTTTCAAATAGACAGTGAGAGATAAAAAAAGAGGTGCCATTTTGTCAGGACAACAAATTTAACTGTTTTAAGTCAGTCTTTCAAAAAAAGCAGGTTCTCAGAAATAAGTCAAAGTTTCTTAAAATATCCCTGACAGAACTGTTATTTATAAGGAAACCCTTTGGGAGAAAAATTCAAAGTGGACAAGGAAAGTATTTTCAAAAATAGATGTGCAATACAAAGAGAAAAGAATTAGAAGAACACAACCAAAATATTTTGGGACTAATCTAATTCAGAAGCAAGAACTCTACAAGTGCAGCTACAGACTCCTCAGGCTGCTGAGTGATTAAAGGGGGTAATTAAAGTAGATGGCAAAGCAGTGAAGTTAAATGAATTTTCTGCATTAGTCTTTTATTATAGATAAGGGGAGAGAAACTCCAATTCCAAAAGCTCTTTGATGATTTTTGACCTTAACAGGAATTTGAGTCTCTGAGAAGGATGTTAAAGAACAGCTCAGCAGGCTCTGGAGTGGTGAGCCAGCAGGATCAGGTGGCATCCATCCCAAGGAAAGGCAGGAACTAAAATGGAACACAGGTAAGAACCTGAAGAGGATGTGCAAGAGACTGAACTGCAACAATGATCAAAGAGCATAAAAATCTGCATCACACAAAACCTTTAGGAAAGGAACCAAAGGACTTGGATTTCTACACTCCCCTCAGTTCTGGGAAGTACTGAGAAATAACACCTGACTTTGCAGAAGTCAAAGTGAGAACAACAGGGAAGGATTTAATTTGGGTGCAGAATTTGATCTTGGATTTCAGCTCATTACACATTCAAGTGTGTGTATTTGAACAAGAATGAAAGTTCTGGCACTGTTTACTTAGTAAGTATTACAAGGGAACATTTGAGATCTTAATACTGTTTTACTCCTGCCTGTTGCAGGATGAGAACTGATGCACCCTCTGAAACACATGAAATCAAACACAAGTGGAAATAAAATAAAAAAACCCAAAGCAGGTGGGTTTGATAAGCTAATGCTACCCAGGGAACACTTTCCCTGTTAAGAATGCAGGCATTTGAACCTCAGTTAACATTCCAGGCTGGCTGGACTGAATGGAAGGACCAACAGCCAGGTCAGGGGCCAGCTGAGAAAGTCACAATTCCAGCTGCTGGACCTGATCTGAGCAGCTTCCCACACAGAACATTCCCTGGGATCCCCTTAAAGGCACCACCCAAAAGTTCATTGCTGAAGTTCCACGGCTCAGAAAACAGGCTGGTGTTTGAAAGGAAGGTTGAACTACAATCAAGCTTCATATTGTGATCCCTAAATCTGTTTTATCTCCTGTTTTATGCACTGAGGAGCCCAGAAACAACTGGGAAGGCTGTTCCTCCCTGCAGGAGTTGTACTCACTGTGTTGAGGGCGTTCAGGGTGGTGTCGTCACGGGAGGCAGCGACACAACCGTCCTCTGTGGATCCTCCATCACACATCCCTGCAAAGGCTGCCATGCTCCTGTGGAGTTTGAGGGCAAAAGAGTTTACATTCCTCAGCTGCTCTTTGATGCACACATCATGAGAGGCATAAAGAGTGTATTTACAGCTTAAATCATGAATTTCAGGGCCTTGTGATACTGTGGGAACGAGGAGGACGAGGCACCAAACGCTGGTGGTTATGGAAAGCTGAGTCACCTCAGCACATGGAATAATTGGTTCATAATTAAAATCCAATCTAATTGGGTTTCATCAGTTAAAAATCTACACTGCAGTAGTACCAGAGCCTGATGAGCATTAAGGAAGATACAACCTCCAGACATGAGAACAGAGTCTCAGCAGAGACAGCAAACTTTTTGCTGTCATCTTAGTTTCATTATGTCAAAAAAACTAAACTGAATTGCAGATTCCCCAGTCTCTGGATTCCTGCAAGCTACAAGTAATTTACTAAGACTCTGAATTACTCTGAATCTACCAGGCAAACCAGAGATGTGTATGGAACTGAAATGCAAACTAGAGCTCCAAACACTCAGTCTCTGAAGGAATCCTGTGCTGTCACAGCTCTTCCACTCAGAGCAGTTCCTTCCCTTCTTCCACGATGCCCATCCCACACTGGATCATGCCAGCACACACTGCTGGCTTTGCATTTGAAAGCCAAAAGCCACAGCTGATGCAAAGATGCCTTGTTGGCCCAACAGCAAATCTGAGCATTCTTGTCTCAAAGGAAACATTTCAGCAGCCACATTATCCCGAAAGAGAATAAAGGAGGGATCGGATCCCACTGCACAGACACAGCATCCCACATTCCCCCTCCAGCACGACCCAGGCACTGCAGGATCGTGGCTGGAATTACCTGGCTGCCCTCAGGTACATCAGCAAGTCACAGTCGTTGACTCCTGGCATCCACACGAGCTCTTCGTGCTGTGTCACCGTGTCACCGTCCGGGGAAGGGAAGGGCTGCAGGTCAGGGAGCTTGGCCTGGGTAAAAACGGGGTTCAGACAGACATGACAGCTCTTCCTAATGTTAGGAAGCTTGTAAATTCTCTGCAATACTATGATCTCATAGATGGAAGATACTCAGGCAACAGGTGGTGAAGCTGTTTGATCCAAGTTTTCAGAAGTTTATCAGGAAACTGGGTCATCAAGCCCCAACCTACTCCCTTTATTCAGCATTTCTTCCTCCAGAAGGGCAGCTCATTTCCTGACAATTATGCAGGTTAACACCACTTCCCAGCCCACCACACAGACTAAGCACGTCTGCAGAAATATCAGGGCTTGGAAGGAAACCATTTTGTACTGCAAACACAGCCCTCTGCTGAACAGAAGTCAAACACTGATGGACAATTTATCCTCAGAGACAGAGATTGCATTTGTCACAAAGATGCTGCTACAACTCTGCTTGCCAGGCTACAACACACTCACAGAACATACTAATAAGAGAGAAGGCAAGAATGTAGCTACCATATGTGTCCCATTTTAAATCAGTAAAAAAAAACCCCACACATGTGATACTAAATTTAAAATTAAATCCTCGGTAAATCATTTAAACTCTAAAGAGAAACAAAGACATTTCCTGAAAGCGAGATAGCTCAGCAAAATGAACCCTGCCACTAAATAAGTATTACACTACTCTATCCAGAGACCCAATTAGCATCTTTAGTCATCTACTGCTATGAGATGAGATAGCTGAGAGCCTCTTCAGAAACAGCTTTTAAGCCCTATAATTACCTCCTATACTTACAACGCTAAACGTATTTGAGAGGCAACATTTCTACATAACCAGTAATTACAAGTCACAGGTTCAGATGTCTTTCATGTTCTGCTCTTTAATCTGTACTTTATTTTACTTCTTGCCTGGGAAAATGGATATGTCATTGAACTTCTCTTCTGGAAAAGGATAAGCCAGCATTATCCCCAGCTGAGGTTTCTGGAGGAGCGATGCACTCCAGCAGCCGGGGGGGCTTTGCACAAATCCATGTTCAGCCTCCTGTACCCTTGGAATGTGCTTGGTTACTGGAGTCACTCCCAAAAGCAACTTCCTCCTGAGCACAGAATCACTGAGGTTGGAAAAGACCTCCAGGATCACCGAGTCCAACCTGGGACCCATCACCACCCTGAGCACTGAGTGCCCCGTCCAGTCTTTCCTGAAACACTTCCAGGGATGGGGACACTCCACCACCAGGGCATTAATTAGCCAAAAGCTGTCACAGAAGAACACTGAGAAGAGACCCTCTGTCCTCCTGTGCCAGGGAATTTGGAGAACTGCAACTCCACAGCACATTTATCTTCACTGTGTCCTTGTTTGCTGTGATGACACAGGGAACACTTTGGGGTATCTGTGCACTAAGTAAAAACCAACCCAACAACAGCCTCCAGCATTTGTAACACACACTGTTTAAGGAAAAAGAAGGCAAGAGATTCACAAAAAATCTACCCCCTGGGGACCTCAGGGTTGTTTCTGGGTTCTGCTGCATGTCCTTTGTGCTCCCTGAGGGGGGTGGAGGGAATGAATCCATATCCACTCCCTGAGTTAAATCCCGGGGTGCACAGGAGACCCTCTTACACCCTCCACAGACAGAATCAAACAACAGGACAGAGAGCAGCAAATACCACCCTCAGCCTGACTGCCCACCAGGGCTTCCACAATCAACCATTCCTGGATCTTAAGATGACACCTTACACTAATTACCAGGCTGAGAAGAACCCTCTCAGTGGTGACATTTGTCCCGATGTACACGGATGCTCAGCAGGTGAGGGAGAGAACAATGCAAGTTTAAAGCATTAAGCAAGCAAGGATTTAACAGTGTTCTAAATCAGTGGACCTTCTCCCTGGCTCTGGGGTTTTTTCCCCCCCCATCCATAAATGCATCTGGTAATTACACCTTCCAGCACAGGTGACTAATGCCTGCCAAAATATTAGATGACAATTTGAGATGAAAGTTGTTTTGAAGGTACCATTTACAGTGCTCTTATTATAACTATGCAAAAGAACAGCACAGGTTGACTTGCCAAGGACGTTTTTCCTCTGAAGCAAAACATCCTTAAGAATGTTACATAAATATTTACTTTCACTTGCTATTAAACAACATTTTTAAAAGGGTCTGAATGAATATTCATCACTTGGATGTGAAAATCCAGTACTTGGACAGTGCAAAGTCAATTCTACAAGTAAAGGAGAGGATTCAGTTCCCAGTGACAGATCTGGCTCCATGAACCACAGTAAGTTGTATGTTAATGCTCTTTAGGAACAGATTATTTTCATTCCTTATGAAGGATTTCCCTCAAATTAGCACTAAAATATCAGGCACAACTACAGTCTTAACCTTATTCTGCTTCCCAGTGTTGGAACACACTCACCTTTCTCAATTCCTATTTTAACAATCCAAAGGACTTAAGGCACTTTTTAATTTCCAGTAGACACTCACAGTGCTTCAATCTTATTCAAG
This sequence comes from Corapipo altera, assembly GCF_003945725.1. NCBI lineage: Eukaryota > Metazoa > Chordata > Aves > Passeriformes > Pipridae > Corapipo > Corapipo altera. The sequence goes on from NW_020884926.1 coordinate 2,864,478, forward strand.
AATTAACCCAACAGCACTTCTGCTAGTAAAAATCATTAATATATCAACATCTGTCAGAAACCCCTGGGCTCAGGGATTCTAAAGTGAGTCATCTAAAGATGATTCTAAAAAACTCGCCGGATTTGAACACATGTAATTTTAAATAAGCATCATCTGAACAGATCAAGAGGCAAAAGCATGTCCAGATGTTGGGACATAAACAAAACCCCTTACCTGATGGCTGGGTCCAACTCTGATTTCACCTTGGGTACTGTTTAGCCTCCTAAGATATAAAAAAGAAACCAGCAATGAGAGAAAGAATTGCAATTAATAAAATTCAGGGTCACGTTCTGTCTTTTTTTTTCATTGCATTTCCAATGCAAATGGAAGAGAAGCAAAAATAAACGTTATTAAGAAAACAAGGGGGGGATATAGTCAGGTGTACACTGAGCAAGCAGGAGGTGTCCCTGCCCATGGCCAGCTCCAAACCCTGCCATGCAGAGTCACCTTCCAACAAACACCTGACTTGGACAAATCCTATGATCCTTTACTTGTTTCAACCCCAAACCCAAACCAATGCAGACAACATGGCAAGTTTTATCCCTCAGCAAAACCACCACTGGGCAGCCCAAAGCATTAAATCCCATTTGATGCCAGAAAGGTCACTGGAGGGTGTTTTTTTATGTGATAATATCATGTCTTAATGAACACTTTCACCTCAGCATTTCAAAAATGTTGTTTAAATAGGTGCATGAAGTTCAACTTCCCCTCACTGACCATTCTGAACTGTAAATCACCAGTGCCCAAGTGTGGATCTGAACAGGTCTTACCCAGGGGAACCTGTCAGACAGGAATAAACACTGGGTTTGTAACACTCCATCCCCTGCCCTGATATTCTGGCAATGTTACCCCTCCTAAGAAGCAAATCCACTCCAAAATATAATGCCAAGAGCCTCCTGACAACAATGAGAACATGTCAAAATGTTCCCCCCCCCAAATGCATATTTTTGTGAGACACGATCTGACACTGTTCTCTTGTTTTCAGGTTATGTAAAGGAATGACTGAACTAGGAAATCAATTTTATATTTACAAAGTTACACATTAAATACCAGGGTACGTTTTTTTTCCAGCTACGAGGTGTCAGAATTTTTCCCTGTGAGGAAGGAAGGGGAACCTGACGAGAGAAAATGCTGATGGCTCTTCCTTTATTCCCAGGATTCATTTTAAAGCCGTGCACATCTCTGCTAGTCAGTGCAAGTCAAACCTAAAAACATGCCTGAGCAGTGGCTGCCAGCTCCAGTTCTGCACCCCAGCCAAGGGCTGCACCAGCAGGTTTTGGACCTGCACAAAAAACTGGGCTGTTTTCAGTTTAAATATGAAAAACCCCAGCACTCCAAATATCCCCCCAACTCCCAATTTCTTCCAGTGAATATGATAAATACAGCATTTAATAACCAGGGCTGGAGGATCCTGTAAGGAACTGCAAAGTTAAAAGGAAAGTTTTGGATGGGACTTCTGCTCCCATCTATTCCCCTGGAAACTCAGTGGGGTTATCCAACCATTTCCCACGTGAAATGTGGAGAGAAACAGTTCTGTGTGTCTTTCCATCACCATTTTCTGATTATGTTCACACCCTCCCCTGCCCCAAAGGTGAGGACAGGGCTGAGTGAAGCTGCTGTGCAGGCTGCTCTCCATCCCCCTCGGATTGTAAAAGGGCACAAAGCCGAGGGCTCTGCAAGGGCACACGAGCTGTTCCATAATTTTCACTGTTTCCACGTCCCCAGGAATGGGTTTCAGCCAGAAAAGAAAATTCTCCTTATGGAAACCAAAAGGCACTGTAGGTTTTAAGCTAAATTATATTGGTGAGAGCAAATACAATGAGAATGGAATGGCATCCTGTGTTTATTCCGTGGGAAAGGGGGAAAAAAAGGAGCCAACACTGTATATGAAATGTGACACAAAAGAAACTGCTGTAACAAAGCAGTATCCATAGCAACAACAACTTAATATTTCAGTCCTCTTCAGCTGCAGTGGATTAAATATAATGACAAGATGTTCCCTTTGAAAAGTAACCTGTTGCCATGACAACGTTGTGTTCTGCAAAGTAAACAGGGGCTGGTCAGAGAGGAGATGGAAGCCTGTGCTGGAATATCAAAAAGGCAGGAGCTGCTGTGGCAGAGCAGGGCAAAAGCAGCAGGCTCTGATCCGGGAGAGGCTTGTTCCCAACAGCTCCCGGAGAAGAGAGAGGATGTTCAGTTCAATAAAGCTTTGTCCTTCCCATTCTGAAGCAACAGGGGAGGTTGGAGGTTCAAGGCCAAAGGCAGCAGCGCTGACAGAAAACAGTTCAGAGGTGAGGATGGGAAGGGACTGGAGGCAGCACAGGCTGGTGCAGAGCTTTCATTTACCAGCTTTAGGAAGAAGAAAGAGGAAGAAAGGTTGGGCACAACAGTTCCTGCACAATTTCCACTCCAGAAATAAGCTCAACCCTCTCTGTTTATCCCCTGCCTTCCTGTCCACACCAGGCTCGCCCCATTTAAACCAAGGGTGGCACCACTGGCAGCTCTGTCCATGAAAACGTGGCACTGCAATGCCAGAAAGGACTGGAATTCCCAGATGGAGCTGCCACGAAGCACAGCAGGATAACCTGGGGATAACTTGGGTTCAGGACTTGCAGCACCAACCACTGTTACAGTGTGGCCAGAGCCAGGCTGGGAATTCCCAGCAAAACTCTCTGAGTTTGGAGGCCACGGCCAAAGGCACTTGGAGATTTCTGCCCAGACTCCTCTGCACAGCTCTGCCCTGCCCTTGATGTGAATCCGAGTCAGTCCTTCCCCAGCAGGAGCAGTGAAGACCTTTGGCAGGTTCTGAGAGGAACCACACACAAGGGGGACCTTCGGGGTCAGGGATCGCGTGCACGAGGTGGAACCTTCGGAACGGTGCCACTGCTGCTTTCATGATTCCCTTTTTGCTGCCAGGGTTCAGCAGGAGACATGCTAGGCAGTAACTGCACGGTTTTGAAGTGACTTGCATGCCTGAGAAGGGGCTGAGGGAGGTGGCACTGCTGCAGCATCACACTGAACCCACTCTGTCCTTCTTCCCTTCATTACACCCAGCAGCAGACACGGTTCAATGTCCTTCTGCTGTGGCCACTCAGTGCTCTCCACCACTGCCTCTCAAACATCTGCCACCAGCCAGCAACAGCTCAAACCCCAGGAAAAGAACTCAGTGGTACCATTAAGTTTAAAAAAAACCAAACAACCAACCCACAACAAAACACCAAAACAAAACCCCAGAACCCAAACAGCACACACGGGCCAGAGTTCTGTGCTACCCACTGAACCACTCCGGGCATAATCACTCCTGAGACTGTGTAATGAGGTGATCCCTAATTAAATCAGAGGGATGCTTCCACAGAAGAAGGATTTTGAGCTGGCCAAACGGCTCAACCACAAACCTCCCCTCAGACAGTGTTTCTGAATCCCTTTGAAGCTCTCCAGAAATAAAAGTTTTGAAAACCAACTTGCTGGTGGGACGTGGGCAGGTCACCAACACCAACTTCACAGCACAAAAGAAGTTTCAAGCATTAAAAACTGGAAGCTTTATCAGGCTGGAGCAGCTCTCCCCACCCCGGAATCCAGCTGTAGGAGGGTCAGGGCTCTTGGAATTGAGCCCAGGACCACCAGGATGGCGATTCCTGTGCACTGAGCCATCCCCAAGGGAGGACACGTTGTTAGCTAAGGAAGTGTGCAAAACCAGCTGGAAGAGGTCATTAATTTTATATGACCAAAGATTAAAAGAGAAAAGACACAGCTCAAAGGCAGAATGTGCAGGGGGTGGGGCTGTTTGCTTGTTTTTAATAAGCAATAACAAGCTCTAGCACTGAACAATGAATCTGATGAGACTTGGGGTTATTTACGAAGCCTGCTATGAAACTCAACGGCTTCACTAAATAAAACCATGTCAGATATGTGCATTATAGACATAATAGATTATATACTGCAATTACACACTTAACAGAGATGTAACCAAATTATTACTGGCCAGATAATCAGTTACATCAATTGAGAGCACGAGGCAATTCTTAGATATTTGTGATTTCTGTAAAATTAATACAAATCTCAGGTAGTTAGGAAAACAAAAGTCTCAAGGAAAGGTTGTGGGTTTTTTTTTTTAAATCCTTTAATTCATATAATCCAATACCCAAGACGAAGAAACCCTGCTCTTCAGAGGCAGTTCTAAAAACATCTGGCAAGGATCATTTTGTTCCATCTCCAGAGGGACAAAAACGGGCGAGAACAAAAATTACTCCACTCCAACTTCAGCTGATTAAAAAATAGTTTATCAGGAGCTGAAGGTGGCTGGCATTGCAGGGAAGAGCATCTGCTTATGGTCACTGTTGGGAGACAGGAGACTGAGCCAACTGGAGCCCCAATTTTGACCTAAGATTATCTTATGCATGTCATGTTCATACACTACAAAAGGGACAGGCAGGCTCAGGGCACTCAACCTTTAACCAAAAAAAACCCACAACTACCACAAATACCTGAGGTTAAATATCTAAGAATAACAAGCTCCCTGATTTTCACCTGTCCAGCTTGCACTTGGCCCTTAAACCTTTTTTTTTTAAGCAAGATTTTCAAATCCATTTCACAGGAACGGTGTCTTAACCCTCAAAAAATATCCTGGTCAGCCCCTCGTGAGCTGAAGTTTCATTTAAAATCTGTTGTAACAGCGGGTTATAATTAAATAAATAAAAAAATAAAAAAATGCAGGAGCACTTTTATGTTCTGAGTGAAATATCCACCCTGTATTTCAGGCAAATGAACTTATAAGGGAATGTTTTCAGTGATTGCTCAATGTCAAGCAGGAATGAATAAACATGTCCCAACACTTGGATGTTGGGTGCAGGCTCAGACCTGCTCCCTGACTGCAGAGCCACAACCTGCAGGAAGCTGGGGGCTGTCCTGCCCCGTGCTGCTGTTTGCACAAGGAAGTAGTTGCCCAAGTTTGAGTCAGACAGGAAAAGCTCTTTTCAAGATAACGTTATTTTTCATGTTTAAATAGGAGGGGGAAAAAAAAGCCTTTAGAGAGTCCTCAGCACTGTGCCCCACTCAAAAGGTAGGATGGAAGTGACCATAATTCAGCTAAATTCCTGCAGAGGAAACAAGTGTTCTCTGCACACTGGAATTACCTGGGTGGGTGATATTTGCTGGCAGATTTCATTGATCACCTCTCCAAGACTTGTTTTCCAATATTTGTTCACCTTTCAATAAGGAACACACCAGTATTTTGATCATAAGTTCAAAAAAAGCCAATCATACAGTGGAAACTTGCATGGTTGTGATGCAAAGTTGCACAGTGCAAAGGTTTTTATCTGGTTACATGGGATTTTAAAAGAACCAGAATGTTACTTATTCAAAAGCAACATTTACACTGATAAGTAAATGTGTAAATGAATTCACCATGGAATGATGTTGCTTTAAGTCTTTATCCTGCACAGTTTCTAAAATAGCCAGGCAGTACCTTTGCACTTCCAGAGCAAACATTCACCATTAAAACAGAATAAATACCACAGTGGCACCGTTTTTTTTTATCTCAGTTTCTGGGCAGGACACTGGAATGGGGCAGCAACTTGAGCAGGTAATTTTTCCATAAAGCTTCCTCAGGTCCCAGGCAATGATCCCCCATTTGGGCTCTTGCTTGAACAACACAAACCTCCAGCTCCCTTGAACAGCAGGCACAGGGAGAAAGAACAAGGTGAGAAGCATGAAGAGTGTGAAGCATAAAGGAAGCTTGAAGATATCCCTGGTTCTGCCACACACCTGGAAATGCAAAGCTCTGATTAAAACAAACTGCAGCCTGAAGAATTGAGAGGCAGGGGGAAAGGTGATCTGAGTGATTTATGCCTTGAAAAAAGCTGAAATGAAGGCAGAACGAAGGGAAGAAACCATCAAATACTGGGCCATCACTTCTTCACCTAAAGGACAATATACAAGCACTTCCCATGAAATATTTGTGACTTCCAACAGCTCTTTGGAATGGCACTGAAAGTCACCAGAACACCCACCAGTAACCTCTGAAGTGGGGAGAATCCTCTGGGCATCCAGCCAGCCTAAAATTCACCTAAAATCCACCACCTGGAGCACAGCCCAAGCTGACCAGGGAGGAAGAGGCTTTTCAGGGCACTAAAGATCTTGCCAGTACCAAGACTGCTCACATCACACAGCCTTAGTCCTCCTCACACCCAGGGTTTTCCTGGTTTGGCTTTTCTGGGGGAGGGTTGTGGGTTTTAGAGGTTTTCTTTAAGGTAGGGGGAGAAGGAGGTGGGTTTTTTATCTGTGCTGTAGCTTTTTTTTTTTTTTTTTTTTAAACAGGTCCTGTACTCCTACACACAGACCTCAGGAGCTGCTTTGGTTACAGACTCCAACCCCACAGGTGGTAACACAGGTGACAGACATTTGTGCTGAAACACGTGGAAAGGAAGAATTGAGATCTCAAAAGCACTGAAGGTCTGCTGTGAGAGGAGCATTGCCACAGGGAATACAAATATCCATACATTTGCTAGAGGCAGGAACCATCTGACTCCACACCACGGCACAGGCACCTGAGGCATCCTGCAAAGGGGAGGTCTGGGAGCCAAAACATCCAACATCACATCCACAAGCTCTTGTGCAAGTGATCAGTGAAGAATGACACATCTGGCATGTTATTCCAGCTGTATTTGTTTTGCCAAATGTAACGGTCCTGTTCAACAATCAGATTTTGTGGCTGTTATAACCTAGAGGTACTTATTCCACCTGTGCTATGGTAAATCAGTCTCACAGTTTTTAAAAATAAGCATGACCAAATGATCATTTTAAGCTTAGAGCTGGCATTATTCTCAAACCTTTCTTAAATGCAGGCACAAATTGCCACTGAAAACCAGCAGAAAGCAGATTGCTTCATACCCTTCCCATACCTCAATGCATTCTCTTCTGCTTTTAAGTCAACACGAGAACAAATGTTCAGGACACAAGTGCCATATCCCTGTATCCCTGCAGAGCACTGTTGTATTCCTGCCTGTATTCCAGTAGCTCCTTTATTAGGAATAAGAATGTTTCCAAAGCTTAGGCCTATGGAGACACCTCTTTAAACTATGAAGTGATCCAGCCAGGCTGAGTTCAAGGGAATTGGGCTCTGTCATCATTAGCAGGGCTTTGCTTCAGCCAATGGCAAAAGTGACCAGTGATCCACATTAATTAGGAGTTCTTGATTTTTTTATGCTCTACAGGTAGAAAAGGAAATGGAAAAGGGAATGAAACTTGGGATACAATACAGATATGGACATGGCACTAACTTGGGCAAAATTCTGCTGGCTTATTCATCATTCATTCCTCAGCTGCTGACAAGAATCATAGAATGGTTCTGGTTGGAAGAGACTTTAAAGTTCATCCAGTTCCACCCCCTGCCATGGGCAGGGACACCTTCCATTATCCCAGGTTGCTCCAACCTGGCCTTGGACACTCCTAGAGATGGGGCAAGCCACAGCTTCTCTGGGCAACCTGTGCCAGGGCCTGCCCACCCTCACAGGGAAACATTTCTTCCTAATATCTATTCTAAATTTCTGCTCTGTTAGTTTAAAATTGCTCCCCCTTGTCCTGTCACCCTCTGCCCATGTGAAAAGTCTCTCCCCCCAGTGACACACACTGTGCAGGTGAGTGACAAGGTGTGCAAGGCTAAAGGCCAACCAGCCTTCTGCTCTCCAGCTGCAGAGATGTCACCGTGAGCAGCACAAACACACCTGTCACCTTTAAATCCACACACTCCAGTAACTCCCAGACAAGCTGCCCTGGTTGAAGGATTTCCCCTCAGCACCAGCCCCTGCGGGGTGAGGTCAGTTCTGCAGGACAAGGGGCCGACAGAGGATCTCAGTTCAGACACTCCTGAATGAGAACACGCTGCAGAATCATATTTGCTCCCCCCAACACACCCAAGTCCTCTCAAACCCATCTATATTTAGCAGTGACACTGATGGCTGCCCCACAAGGACCTCAGAGCCAGTCAGGACCAGAGCCCAAGCCTTACATTTTACTCAGACCAGCCTCAAAAGCTGTTTTGCCAGCCTGATAAACCACCGTGGGTGCTGCTGACGCGGCTCTGCTCCCTGACACAGCACAAGCTCTCAGCGCTCGAGGCAATATTGCTGCAATTTAGATGCACAAGTGTCACCTGCATGTGACTGCCAGGCAAAAGAGACCCAGGCTGGGCACTGCTCCTGAATACCTGAGCAAGTGTCAGCAGGATCGCTGCCCCTCCATCACCAGGAGAACCACCCATCCTGGGAGCGACCAATGGATTGTGCTGCTGATCCACGACCCTCCTCTAACAGCAGCCAAAACAGGCCCAAACATTCCCTAATCCCAGCTCCGGCAGCGCTGCGGCTGCAGGGAGAGCCTCTGCAGCTCCCTCCAGACCCGGCATGCAGACAGCACCACCGAAATCCGAACTGCACCACGAGGAGAAGGGGAAAAAAACCCACAAACCCAAAAAACAAGCCCCCACAGCTCCAGCGTTTCAGTCCATGCCCCCCTCGGACCCCCTGGCAGTGCCCTCATGCACCGTGCGAGCGACGCCGCTGAGATTTATCACAAGGCTCTGAGGAACATGCAACAGCAATGGAATGATTTTCATAAACATTGCAGAAAGTCACAAACAACAGCAAAAATCATCACTGTTTCGGGGAGGCCGGAGTGATGTATCCTACCTGCAGGGGCTGAATGGATCATCCATGACTATGACAGGCGCCTGCGGGTTCGGATGTATCCCTGAACCCCCCAGTTAACAGCTAAAAACTCTGCCTTTTCCACTCTACCAACTCAAAATGGAGGCAACATGCAGGCTGAGAGACCTCGGCGAGCTTTCACTGAGCTTGTGCTGTGACCTAAGCCCGCACGCAGAACGCAGAAACTTCGCCCTCGGACTGGCGGCACTGAGCATGTGCTGTGACCCTCCCTCAGCACGCCCGGGCTCTCGGCGCGATCAATCCCAACGCGCTGTTTCCGTAAATAAAGCTCGGAGCGCTCGGCAGAGCCGCGAACACCCCGCACACACACAGATACAGACACACACACACACACGCCGAGCTTGTGTGCAGGGAAGTGGGGCCTTGGCTGGGGGATCCCTCACGGCCAACGCCGGAGATCCCGCCCCGGCCCCCGCGGCGGCTTCTCCCGCGCTCCCCGAGGCGAAACGAAACGCGCTCCTGGAAGCCTCTGGTTTTTTGTGTTGTTTGGGTGTTTTTGTTTTTGTTTTTCCTTTCACTACTAGGTCGTCATCAGCTTTTCGACATTAAAACTCGCGTCGCGTTTTCACGTGGAGTTTATGTGTTAGAAAACGGAGC
>NW_020884926.1:2873846-2880996 GCF_003945725.1 Corapipo altera
ATTTACAACCTAAATGAACTTATTTTACCTGCAAAGTATGAGAAAATCTAAGAAATATCAGTTCCTTTACGAGCTAAATGAACATATTTTACCTGCAGCGTATGAGAGCATTTAAGGGATATTATTTCACTTAAGAACACGTGTGAACACAACATGTTCTACCTGCAAAGTATGAGAGCATTTAAGGAATATCAGTTCATTTACAAGCTAAATGAACATATTTTACCTGCAATATATGAGAGCATTTAAGGAATATCAGTTCATATATGAGCACGTGTGAACACAATATGTTCTACCTGCAATGTAGGAGAAAATTTAAGGGATATCAGTTCATTTACAAGCTAAATGAACTTATTTTACCTGCAGTGTATGAGAGCATTTATGGGATATTAGTTCATTTACAGCCAGGTGTGAACACAACATGTTTTCTCTGCAATGTATGAGAGCATTTAAGGAATATTAGTTCATTTATTATGAACACAAAATGTTCCTCCTGCAATGTATGGGAGCGTTTAAGGGATATTATAGGTCATTTACACGGGTGAACACATTGTGAACCCAAGAGGAGCCAGGCTTGACTTCCTGGCTCACCCTTCAATTTTGGCCTTCCTGTTTATATTAATGTGATTTTCAAACAGATTCTTTGGTGCCCATTTACATGAAGGTAACATCCCTTCCCCTGGAGCACACACACAATGATTTAATTAGGATTCTCACCTCTGTTTTTAGGCACCTGAGATGCCTGAAGCTACCCCGAGGCTAAAGAAGGGCAAAAAGTTTCTAAGATTTTGAATTTTGACAGACAAACACATGAAACAGAACAGATCAGGCCACAAAACAATCCCTGATTTTCTCTCTTACAACAATCCAGAGAGAAAAATTTGTTATAACATAGGTGGATACACAACTTTCTTGTTGTGTTGCCTCCCACCCCCTTCTTGAGAACCTTCACCAACAGTTTGGCTCCTTCAATGAATGTGCCATAATAATTTAAATGTTCAGTAAATGGAATATTCCAGCTACTGTGGCTCTGCTGAAATTATCCAGTGCCATTTCCTAAGACACAGGATAGAGGAGCCTGGCTCATGCTTGTAAAAAAATTCAAAACTAACACAACCAAAGTTCCTATGGTTGGTTTGGTTTTCTTTTTTTAAATACTAAAGGTATATGAGGTTATGGATTTAAAACTTCCAGAAACACGATAAAGTTTTATAAACTTTTTTAAAAAAAAAATAAACTCACCATCAACTCACTTCTGTTATAATATTACATTCAGAATGAGACCATCTGACCAGAAAAAGACAACTACTCCAAATATGCTGCCCAGTCTGTACCAGTTGATTGACTTAAGTAATTACAATTTAAGGCCAAATGTATCCAGTCTTCAATTACAGCTGGAATATATTCCTGAATTTTTTTGCTGCTGTTGTTCCAATTAAGGCTTTTGACCCCTCAAATTCACGTGAACTCGAGAACAAGCTCTCAGCTTTTATGCTCCCCTCAGTTCAGGGATAAATTGAGATATGGACACATGGAAACAATGTCACAGTGACAGCAGTAAATCTGATATCAGCCAGATAGAAAAACCCAAGGAAGTTACTCATCCATTTCTCTAAATACAGTTTTTGGGAGGAGTTTTTTTTTTTTTGTCTGTTTGTTTAAAAGGGATCAACTGCAAGGTACTTCAACACAAGTTGATATAAAGTGAGGGTAACCAGCACCTTCCATAATTCCTTCTGAGCACTATCAGACAAGTGACACAAAACAACTTTGCTGTGATTCAGTAGGACCTACAGAAACCATCTGTTCCACATCACATGGGCCCACCATGCACACAGGCCCCAGTTTCCCCCATCAGGAGGATTCATGGTTGTGTTTAAAACTGTTAAACTTATTTAAAAAATAAAATCAGCCTTGCAACACGCTGTAGGAATTGCCTCATCTAAATGAAGTACAGCAGAAACTGCCAGTGCTGTACTAAGTATAACAAGAACTCTGATTTGAGCCATAAGGATGGATACATTTAAACCCCATAATGATCATTTCTCTAGCGCTGCCATAGGCACTGTTATGTGCTTACAATCAAAATATTCTGAGTGCTAAACATTAAGCAGACAAGATGATGGCAAACCCCAGCTCTGCAGCTCTCCCCAGCCTCTGCTCCCTTTGGGTTGCACATATCAATGGATCATCCAACTACGGTTTTTTTCTAAACGGGGGCAACATCAAGAGGGAGCTCTGAAAATCCCATTGACACATTCCACAGCTTCCTGTAAGAATATACACTGTTGCCACCTGTTAATAGACCTGAAACTTGTACAACACCCACTCTGCTTCCCACTGAAAGGAGAGGGGGGAAAAAAAAAAAAGAGGCTCTTAATTCTGACTTTAAACAGAAATCCCTGTCCAGAGAACATAAAATAAAGAACAAGAAGCAACAAAGTCCCCTTCAATGTCACTCTTGGGGACACTCCTCTCAGACACCCCAGTACTCATTTAACTCATGTCACCACCCACCAAGAACACTTCAAAGGATTAAAAGTAAAGGAAAAGCAAATGTTGTGCAATAAAAACACAGACAAACACTTCCCAAAACACCTATTCCAAAATTCACCCAAGCCTCCAATGTTTGGTATTATTTTGTTGTATGACACAAAACACCATTGGGGAGGAGGAATTTGCATTCATGGCCATGAAAACTGTTTGTAGAACAATACCTGGTCATTTCTAGTTCCAAGTAAAAAATTCAGTAGCGTTTTCAATCTCTGTGTATTTACAGATGTCAGTGTCAGACAAAACTTTATATTGTCTTTATTTACTCCCGGGATCAAAGAATTGAACATGCCAGCACATCACACAGACCGGCAGCATCTGGCACATCTGCAGCCCCCAGCCACAGCTCCAAGAGCTTTCTCCAAGTCCATACAGGATGTCAGAGCACAAAAGGAAGGCCTGGAAGCAGTGGTGGGATTCCATGTTGGTGGAATTAGTCAGTTCAGAGCAGTCACTTCTCTGAAGAGACATGAAATTAATTATTTTCAAGTACTCCACGTAAAATGAATTTCCTTTCTCAGCTGGCAGGATGAGCTCGGTGGATGCATCCCACACCCTGGAGAGCCAGGAACACGCTGCAGCTCTACTGACTGGCTTGATTAACACTATTCAAGGTGTTAACACTCAGTCTCTGGTTTTAAGATTAGCTGAGGGTTTTATTCCACAATCAGACTTTTTTTTTAGTGATGTGAGAATTACTGAAACTCTGGGTAGTCTTTTGCTGAAATCTGGAGGAAAAAAAAAAAAACCAACCTGGCCTGATACTCACTGCAAAGAAAAGTTATCCCAAAATGCAGTTTTACCAGTTCCAGACAACAGCAACAACAGCAGGATCACAGCTGATATTTCTCCAGCTGAACCTACAATCAGCAAGTTTTCAAACAGCAAAAAAAGGACAAAACAAACTTTCCTTGAGCTCTGTGTGCTCCAACAACAAAAAGGCCTCATATTCCACATGCACCGGTGCTGTGGATGTTTTTGGGGTGTTTGTGAGCTGCTCTGCAAACACGTGAAAACACAGAAAACAGATTCCCACCAGGCTGAGCTGGATCTGAGAGACCTGGGGAAATTTATGAGTTTATGCTGAACACAAAACCACTCCAACAGAGCTCCACCTCTCTACACACAGCCCACAGCTCAGGATTGTTGGGGCAGAGATGTTTCCTATCCCACATTCCAACGAGGCACTTGAGGGGCTCACACCCATTCAGAACCTCATCTACAACACGCTGTTACTTCAGGCTACCAAGAACATTTTCCACTCTCCCCGTGTGAAACAAAGCACTACCTCAGAAAAGCAAACCGAGCTGAAGATAAAGTTGTTTTGTGTTTGTTTGTGGTTTTTTTTTAAAGACAAACCACCAACAGCTCATCCCGAAATGTGTCTTACAATACTTTTCCTTCCAAAAGCAAAATAAATCTGGCCTTGGGAACTCGAAGCCACATGTCATGTATTGTAAAACAGTAGCAAACACACAGGTCAAAAATAATCAAGCGACCTTGACTTAGCTCCTTTTTCTCAACCTCCCCCATCCCAAGACAAAATACAGACTTGAAGAGCTAGAGTGAAAAAAAAAAAAAGAACTGGCTGCAACCAAATGAAGAAAAAGCTACTTTTCAGAGCTGGCCAGGCTGAGTAATTAGCTGATCACTAAGTGCTAAGCTTTGTCATTGTATTGATCTTTTCAGGCTCAGTCATTTTCTAATAGCTGGAAGAATTAGCAGCTACTTCTACACAGAAAGGGGGTTTAAAACTACCCTGACAGCTCACATAAACGGCATTTCAGAAGAGAAATCATCCATTAAACACTAATACAAACACATCGCTTAGAATTCACACTCAATGCCAAGACTGAAGAACACTGACAAATACAGGGGGCAAGGATTGTGCTGAATATCAGAGAGGTGGACCAGGAAAACCTCACAAATGCCCTGCCTCGCTGGGCTGCTCCATGCACAAACGATTTTACAAACACATTTTAACATGTTTTATTTTAAAATATTCCGTTCCCAGAGCTCAGCACCACACACCACCAAGAGACCTCCTGGAGACTTACACTGAGTGTAAACTCCCACTCCTCCAGGCCCCTCTCTCAGGGTTAAGGACAGTTTAAGACACTTCAGAATAAGGTGCAGGCAGCCTCATAAACAGGCAATTACATAATAATAATATGCCCACCCAAGGAATTTCTTCTTAACTGCGAGCAGGTCGTGGTTGGCTCTGCCCTGAAGCAGAAAGATCCATATCTGCATCAAGAACAGCAAACCTACCTCGTAACAATTCAAATATTTATTGTTTATATGCCTATCTAATCCCCACTTCAAACAATACCTCTGGAAATCAAGGTCCACAGCTAATTATGTTCTGCACTCAAAGGAACAATGCACCTTTCAGTGGGCAAAGGGCTTGTTCCACATAATTCATCTTTTACTCCAGTAAAATATGCCCCTACACAAACCAACTCCTCAAGGCTGGAGTTTGTAAGGTGTTCTCTGGGTTTAGGAAATTCCATAAATGAAGAAAATAAAAGTCCTGGTCTGGACCCAAAAAACAAGGAAGGCACACTCCAAACACAGCTGATAAATCCTGGCTGGACAAATCCCAGACAGACTGAAAGAGCTGTGAAATAAAAGAGCTGGACACACCTTCAAATATGTACTGACTCCCAAAGAGAAGTTCTTTCTGTACCTCTAATTTGTTCTCTAGGCCAGCAAAGCATCAAGTAGGAATTGCTGCTGACCCTGGATGACAATTTACACACAAGAGCAGGAACTCCCACACTTAAAAACTTCCCATTTGATTTCTTAGAGGTGTCTAAATTTCAACTTTGCTTGCTAGGGGATGCAAATGTACTTTAAAAAGTATTTTCAGGGGTGTACATTCAGCCAATGAGACAGCAAAGAACTCCTGCTGGTCTGCAACCTTTTAAAAAAAAAATCCACATTTCTAAGAAGCTGTTTTGAAGCAACACATTATTTACCCAGAGATGCACCTGGATATCAGGATTTACTGCAAAACTTTGTTTTCTACTCCTATTTTCTCCTATATAAACACACACTCCAGCAGAAAGATGGAGCTTCTCCCTTGCATTCCCTTTAATCAGCATCACACTTGATTTTTAACCTTTCTCCCCTTGAGTAGTTGTCATAGAATCACAGAATTAAGGTTGCAAAAGACCTCCAAGATCATCAAGTCCAACCTCTGACTGAACCCCAGCTCAGGTCAGTGGTAAAGTTGCCTTTAAAAGCCACTTCACTTACCTTGTCTCTGGATTATAGCCCAGGATGTAGAAAAATGAATCCACTCTGGCTTTGAACTCTCTAGCAGCAAAAATGTCAGAGAAATGGGAGATGTTGCACTTCCCTCTGGAAGAAAGAGGGAAAATGGCATTAGAATTCTAGCTTGAATAACAGCTATTTTAATTAAGTGCCACTGCAATCTGTGTATGAGCCACAGGCATCCTCGTTCTCATAAATGTCCAAAACCATCATAAATACCAGCCTGTTGTAACAAATAACCATGTGGATTCTTTCCCACGGTGGAAAGGGAAGGAAATCCAGTTACAGTGTCTCAGATGGTGTTCTCCAAACAACCACTAATCCTCCTTTAGCCAGCACAGAGTCCAAGGAGCCCAAATTTAATCAGACTAATGAACAATACCTAGAAACACAAGCCTGAAAATATCTAATTTTCCAAGTTTTTACAGTCTCATTACACTTCAATCTTCCAAAATTGTACTATTCACACTGTTGGAGTCAGACTGGCAAGTCAGCTTTGTATTTAGAAAGCTAAATAAAACCACAGTTTAATAAAAGCTCCAAACAAAAAGCAAAGCTGTGCCATTTTTAGCAAGTCTGCAATCCCAACAATACAAATTCCAAACAGACAGAAGTTTCTCCCTTCTCCTTTCGTACCTAAGAGAGTAAAACACACAAAGACATATTAAAAAAAAAAATGAGAGGGAAAAAACTTGAGGATTTATTAGCTTGTTCCACCACAGATTGCTAATAATTTCTTTAATATAGCTGGCTGATGAAGTCATTATCCTTAAGAAGAGCATTCAGACTGACTCTAAGAAGTTGTTTCTCATTTCCTAGAGGGTTTGTTGGGCTCTTAATGTTCCACAGCTGCTCCTGCTCTGGCAGCAGCACATCCCACTTTGCTGCCTCGGAGTAAATCAGATCAGGAGCAGGCAGAGACAAATGGGCCAGAGAGCCAGAGCTGGGGCTTTTTATCTAAACCTGAGTCAAGGCAATAAACCAAAGCACAAGACTTGGCTCTTTTGCAGACTGATAGCATCTCCTCTCCCCTGCATTTACTGAACAGTATTCACTGTTATAAATAAGCTGCTATGGGGCTTATTTAACACTGTTAAAGGTTTGCCAGTCCTGGTTCAAATGGAATGAGAAGTGCTCTTGCCACCAGGACGCTGAGATGAATCATTATTTTTGCCTGCAATAATCATTATTTTGCCCAGGCTGCTCAGCAGAGCTGGGAAAACACCTCATCCCTGAATGACTGCATTCCTGAACAACTACATCCCTAAACGACTGCATCCCTGAACAACTGCATCCCTGAACAACTGCATCCCTGAAC
>NW_020884926.1:2881006-2900213 GCF_003945725.1 Corapipo altera
CCTGAACAACTGCATCCCTGAACAACTGCATCCCTGAACAACTGCATGGGGGACACTGAAATGCTGGACTTGCTCCCCTTCCTAATCTTTTCAGGGTAAAGCACTTTAAAAAGGCTTTCCCAGTCAACAGCCAGCTAAGAACTGCCTGGGAACGTGAGCTCTCCAACACTTCACCTGCTGCAGGTGAGGGAAACACCCCCGGGAGGATGAAGGAGGAATAAAGTCGCCGCTGTTTGAAGCCAAAATCGATACTGGGATCCTGCAGAACTGCCCCTGGCATTGCCTAATTCCCAGTCCACGGCCTTGCTGGCAGAGCACAGAGAGCACTGGGTACTGCCCAGGCCATGCCAGGCTCCAATGGAACATCAGCAAGGTGTGGAACACCCATCCCACACAAACACTCGACGCCAAACTCCTCCCTGACACCCATTTTCTCCCTGGTGGCTGCTGCTGGTTTCCTGGTTTAGTCATTTAGAACGACAGAAAACGAGAAGGGGGATTTGTTTTGATAATTCACATTAAATTCACATTTTAAAAGCGTTCTGGGGAAAGAGACTGAGTTTCCTTTCAATAATTCAGCTGACAGTTAATAAGCATTTGCCAGCTAAGCTGCATTATCTGTGTCAGTGGCAGCAGCACATCTTGTTCACAGCATTTCACACAAGGAGTGCTGCACTCACCACAAAGGTTCACCATACAGGTAAAATTAAGCACATCATTTTTATTACACACTTCCACAGGGAGCTACAACTCTGCTCCAGTTAAATTTTTCCACTTGTTGGAGCAGAGGATTGGTAGTTACAATCACTGGTTTGATTTCCCAGTTTGTCATCAATTCATCCTGTGTCCATTTGTTTGCAGAGGGCAGAGGAATAATCTGGTATTATAATAAATTAGAATTTCATGTTAACCTTTCATGCATCACAACACACTCTGCCTACACCACGTGCCATTATCCTTATGTTCAACTTGTACACTGGGAGAAGGTTATTTCTCTAGTTTGTTTGCCATACGTGTAAATTCCATTTTTAACTTTTCCATTTCTATCTTTTCTTTAAAAGGAAAAAAATAAAAAAGAAAACCAAACAGAAAGGACGTAGAAGAGAAGGTAAAATACTCCCAGGGAAAATTCCAGACACACAGTTGAGTTTCTCTCTGTTGAACCAGATTTCCAGCTTGGTTCCATCAGGACAGCCAACCTCCTGCTAGCTGCTCTCTGGGAATGCTCATTTAATATTGCAAATCGACCTCCTGTAACTCTGCAAAGGCACTGTGGAATTCCACGAGCTTGTAGTACACCCTTGGAATGCTCTGAGTTTATAAAAGAAGTCTAACACGTAAATCAAAGACTCCCCCCCCCCAATAGAACAGGAGCTAAGTTTGTCTTGAAGTAAAGTGGCTTCAGCAAAGTGACTCTGAGCACAAAAATGTCTCCAGATGGCTCTGGTGAAACACCATCTGAGCATTATTAGCAGGGAGATTATTCAATTTGCATTTTGACAATATCCAGGCATGTTTGGCAGGCTGAAAATCAGCTGAAAAATAACGCCTGGCTCTTTTTCTCCGAAGACATTTGGCAGTGGTGGTGTGTCCCCCTCAGCTCGGACAGCTCAGGCAAACACTCGGTGAGCAAGAGCAGCAGCCCCCAGGGAAGGGCAGGGAGCAGGAACAGTTCCCTCTGGGTGTGCAGGCAGCGTTTAATGGAGCTCTGAGCTGTGACAATGACAAGGGCGCGGGAGAAAAAGCCTTTTAACACAATTTAATCAGGGCAACACCCCAGCAGCCCGTGCTGCAGGAGATGCCACCGTTACCAGGGCAATCAAACCCGGAGCAGGGAAGGGCAGCGCTGCCGCAGGAACCAGCGATGACCTCAGCTGGCAACGACGGCAAACAATATCTGCTGAGCAACATCGATTAACCGAGATTAAAACTGTACAATTACAGCCCGTTTCTGAATGAGAGCAGATAACAGCAGTTAATTACTGCGGGAGAGGAGGAGAAAGCTGAGCTGGGTGTTAATGACCCCACACAAACCCAGAAAAAGCCCCTCTCATGTCACTGAGGGTTTTCTCGCCCACCTCAGCCCCGCAGTGTCTCACCTGAGGGCAGCAGCGTGGTAAGTGTCCACGTAATCTGAAATGAAGAGCTCTCTGTTCTTGATAACGGGGTCTGTGATAACCAGCTCTCGTCCAGAGTCTGCCAGAAAGCACAAACACAACCCCCCAACTCGTTAGCTGGAGCCACTATTCCAGTTTGCAGGTGTTTTTTACAGGTCAAAGTGTGAGGATGGTCCTCAGATAACACACTCAGGTTAATTAAGGTGACAAATGCTCTGTTTATGTGGCCTGTAAAGGATGGGATATGAGAATTAATGTGCAAGAATGGCATATCCATTCTTATACATCAATTCTGCCTTGCCATACCTAAAAATCTTCTGAAGGGAAAGAGCTTTTAAGGAAAAAGGATGACACATTTATCCACTGACCACTGGAAACTGTCACTGACTCCTAGGGGGAAGGAATTAAGGTGGAAGGACATAAGGAAATTAAATTGTTACTGACTTTTCCAGGGTAAAGTTTTGGCTGTTTTGCACATTTAATGTAAAATCTTCAACTGAATCTTGACAGCACTAACTGCTTAGTCCTCTGGCTTTTGAGGTAAATATTGATATTCATGTTGAAACACCAAAAATGTTGAGTGTTAACAAAAAACTGGAACACAACACAACTTTTTCCATGACTTCTTCATAACCCCTTTGAGGAGCAAGAAAACACTCGCCCAGGAGTGCATAAAAAAGCAGCCATGCTATCAAAACTGCTCCCTGTCTGACACTGGGCCTGTAATCTCATCGTCAGAAGTTTCCAATAAATTAGTAAGAGAAACGTTAAGATTTGTGGAGCTTTTGCCAAAAGCACACACAGAATGTCCTTTAAAAGGAGAACTCGTGCTCAGCTTTGTACTGTCAGGCACCAGAAAAGTTGCTGTGTTCCATATTTCAATCATCAACTTTTATCATCACGGTTCACCTTGGAGTATCTTCAGAATTTTGAACAGTTGCCTCAAGGAACTTCCCTGGTAAGAACAGAAGCAAATGTTATGTCTTCCCTGGAGGCAAGAGATAAATGGCACTGGGATATGTACACTGAAGTTTTTCTGCTTCTGTTAAACCCAAGATCACGCTTGTTTTTTGCAAAGAGAGAAGGGGAAACGGAGCTGTGAGTGTTTCAGCTCCATCCCTCCCTGCAATATTAATCACGGGGAATATTCACGTGGGTGAGGGGCAGGAATGTAAAACACACAGTTCTCCACAAAAATCAGGAGAGATTCACAATTCCTCCGGATAATTTGGTCTTCACTTAGTAATTAGCACAGAAGGCCTACAAAGGATTCAGTGTTGGTTTTGTTTTCTGTTGTCTCTTAAGGGTCTGTTTAATACATCACAGAAATGCATCTGAATACAGCTGTGGGTACAGGAGTTAAACGAGGCAGGGGAGAAACACCACCAGCTGATAGATTGTTTTCATCCCCTCCTTGCTTCACACCCCGATGCAAAAGTGTTCTTGCTTTGTTAAAACCTCAAACTGAGAGCAAGGCAAAGCAGGCCTGGCTCTAGAAAGCCTGACTTACCATTCTCGTTGTGCCTGTCCTGGACCAGGTGCTGATAGACGGAGTCTGGGACCTCCGACTGGCGATAGTACCACTTGACGTTCATGAGGAGATGGTCCCGTTTGCTCTGAAAAACAAGGTCTAAAGGCATTACTAAAAAGGGAAATCACACCACACCCGACACAACCTTCTAAGTTTTTCACAATGAAACCTGAGATAAAACCCAAAAAAAGAGGAAAAACCCAAAAAGGAGGAAAAACCCAAAAAGGAGGAAAGCGTTTCCCCGACGCCGAACTGGGGCAACGTGCTGAGGACAGATGGATTTTCAAAGGCAACAAGAACCTCCTGCAGTTGTACCTCTCTGTGCATCTGACCAGCAAACACTAATCTATTCACTCACATTAATTAACCCAAGAAAAGAAAAGGCAGGGATTAGAAAAGGATTGGAATTTCTGGCCTCATGCAGCATGGACTTAGTCTGCTATTTCTATAACCATGAAGTATTTATGGCCAAACACTCAAAAAAGAATACCAATAGTAACATAATTCAATGCAACTCTTTTTTAATAGTTGAAACCAAGAGATAATAGAATTCCCCCCCCCCCAGGGACAGATGGATTCAGATATAATCATAGATGTTCTTTATTACACAAAAGAATAGGATGCTGCACTTCAATCACAGTAATTACAGGCTCTGACTGCTCATGAACCTCACAGCAAAATCTACACAAAACTATCTTCCTCAAATGCTCCTTTTTCATTGAGACTCTCCAGCCACCAATTTGTTCCTTCTTAGAAGGAAACTGAAGCATAACCACCACTTAAAAAGAGAATTTTTAGATCAAGTCATTACAGACTCTGCTTCAGTTTATCTCTGAAGCCCTCGGTCAGCAATTCCTCCTGCTGCTCCAAAACACTTGAAGAAACAAAAGCCTGAAGGGAAAATAACATTCTTTTGGCATGAGGTAACTGCAAGTTCGTGTTTTTCTGGATTACAGTTCTCTAGACCCTTCTAGGATTGCTCCTAAAACATTTACACTTCCAAGTTAAACCACAGGTTACTGGCCCGGGAGGTTCCTGTTGTCTCTCCTGTTCCCCTCAGCCCGGTTGTTGTCACAGCGTTTCTGCTTCACAAACATCAAAACCCTCCCATTCAAAGCACTTGGTGAAGCCTTTGATGAGAACCACGTGCAATACCAGAAAATCACTGCCAGTGGCAGCATTGTGCCAGAAAAGTTTGTGACTGATCCACCACTTCCACACGAGATGCACTCGAATCCTCAAAGCCCATTCAAGAACAACACTTGGGCTGTGCAGGAGAAACCTGATCCTGCTCTGTTGGGTTGGTGGTTTTTTTTTTTAAATAGCACGTTTGCAATCAAAGCCAACGAGCTTGTCTAATGCATGAAAACATCAAAAGGACAAGGAGTGAGAGGTAGCTCTGATTTCTGGCGCCTGCTGTTCCAAAATTGGGGTTGCAGACTCGTCTGTTCTCCTGCAGCACAGCTTTTGTGAGCAGCCTCCCTGAATCCTGGAGACAAAATAAGTACAAGGAAATAATCTGTCACCCTCTCACTAAGAGTTCATAAATTCTATCAGTGCTAACAGGGACTGCTTGAAATGATGGGAAACATCCCAACAACCCAAGCATTTCTCTGGGGATTCTCTTTGCATTCCTTAGGTGGGAGGAGAAAGCCCCCACTCTTGAACACACAAACCATCCCTCTGTGGCACAAAAACCCACTCCCTTTTATATGAGGGCAGTTTACAACAAGCAATAACAGCTTAATGCTTTTATTTCCTGGGTTTGTGCCACTGAAGTCAGGGGTCTCTCAAATAATACAACCCTCCAAGGAGCAGTGTGAAGGAGGCACAAGTGCATCTGTATGGGGAACCAGGAAGGAGGACTGAAAAATCCACTCTGGGATTTGGTGGTGGAGGTGGTTTTGAATAGCAAATGATATCAGGGGGAAGAGGAGGACTAGAAATCAGGAATGGAAGGTGCTTACAAAGAGTTATCTACAAACCAAACCATCCCAAGTCTGAACAACAACGAGCAGCCAAGGGAGAGATCCAAGAAAAGAGAGTAAATTATTATATTTCAGAAAAAAGCAGAGGACAAAGGCAGCAAATGATGAATGAAAGGCTGCAACTCTGCTAAGAGGGGACAGTTTTGCAGAAGGAATTCTGAGGGTGTACAAATTCCGTGTGAAGGCACATCCTTTAACATCTGCACACACTGGGATGATATTCCAGCAAAAAGGAAGGGATCAACACTGAAATGTTTTCACTGCTTCCTTGGCATCACACAGAGCTGGGAGGTCACAGCTTTCCTGTGAATTAGGCCAAGGCTCTAAAGGAGGTGGTGATGCCATCACTCCACTTCCCTCTCTCTGTTTCTAATTCTATCCTGGAACAGCACAGGGCTTTTAGCAGGGCAGGGATGAGGCCAAGGTCAGCACTTCCAAAGCGTTCGGATACTCTGGAGAGAAGAAATCGCTGGTTGGAAGTGAGGTTTTCCCACTTGCTGCCATAAGGGACCACCTCACCCTCTGCCCTCCTCCCAAAATACCCTTTTTTGCCATTCAGCCAAAGCAAAGAGAGTTTTTGCTGATTGCCACATCCCCTGGAAGCTTCACTGCCAATGCTCCCCAATATGCACTAAAGAAATGGGATAGCAGGGGATTACCCAGGAGCTCATCAGGAATATTCACACATGAACACACAAAGGAGGCAGGCAAAGCATTTACTGGGTTTGGCAGCATTTTATCACCTCATCACTCAAAAATCCCACAGTTTAAAAAAAAAAAAGGATAACATCTACACTCAGGCTGGAGCTTTCTGCCAGCTGAAGCGTTTGAATTTGATGGGAAGATATTTCACTTCCCACTCTGAGTGGGAACCCCTCGGAATGCCTCAGTTGTTCCCCTCCCTGTGCTTCATTCCAGGGGTTTCGAGGTTTCTCTGGCACACGAAGGAGAACAACAACATTTCCTCCCCTGCAATCAGATTCTCAGCCGGGAGATTGGATTTCGGGAGGCGGGGCTGGATCGAAGGAGTTTTTAGGGAAGTGATGAATGGCCCTGCGCTGCCAAACAGGAGTGGGACTGATGGCTCAGGCTGAGCCTGCAGGGGAAAAACGCTGGCACAGGGCAGGACAAAGCAAAAGGAATTACAGGGGGTTCCTAACACAGAGAACCACACTTCAATAATGTATCTTTTAAAACCAGGGAGAAAAAATATGAAGTTAGAATTAGCACCAGAACAGGTGATAAAATCAAAACACAACCAGGCCAAAAGGCGTGGGATGAACACAGACTCTACCCCCACTTCAACCCTGAACTTCTGAACACTAAATTATATTAAATAGTCATCTGAAGGGAATTAGAAATGAGAAGATGGATGAAGATGGCCAGTCTTAAAGATTATCAGACTCGTGGCTCCATGCTGCTGATTGGCTCCTGGTCATGGAATCGTGGGATGCTGCCCATGGAATAACTCGGTGCCTCCACACGGAAAGAAAGCAGGGACAAAAATATCATTTGCAATGGGATGTGTAACTTTTTTAATCAGTTTTTTTACAGAAAGGTCTCTGGACAAGGTTGCAACCAAAAATATTCTAATGTACTAATAAGCTGCTATTTGTGCTCTCCCTCAGGGGTTGGGGTTTGGGCTGTGGGTTGGTTGGGTTGTGGAGTTTAGAGTTTTTTGCTTGTTTGTTTGTCTGTTTGTTTGTTTTAAGGGGGAGGTGTGATCTCCTTCCTAAACAGCTCTTTTTACCAGTTTTGGTCAGTTTTGTCCAATTAATTTAAAAGCTTCACCCCGAGAAGCATTTTCTGTACTTCCTCTGGAATATGGATGATTTTGTGGGTTTTAACCTGAAGCTTCAATCTCCCTAAAAATATATAAAACGTCTGTCAGAGTCTTCCTTTTCACATTTACATCCTTCACTGCACAGAAATTCCTAGACATGCTATTTTGTCAGCCAACTTTCTAAATATGTATGTCATTTATAAAGCAGACTATACTCAGAGGTGTCAAGGCGCCAACTTCTGTGGCAGACTATTTATTTTAGAGCCATGTGCACACAAAAGAAGTGTCCCCCAGTTCCTGAAGTGTGACTTTTTTTTTTTTTTTAATTTTTTTTTTGACACCTTTACATCTGAAAAGCCGTAGACAGTCACCTGCCAAATTCAGACTGGCAGAAATTGCAGCCGTGGCAAGTGCTTTTAAATTTCAAAGTGCCTTTCTGTCGGCTCCAAACGATTCCCTGTGCTACAAAAACCACACTCTCCCCTTAAATGAAAATATTGTCTTCTGCTGCAGCACTCACAAAGTGCTCACTTGGGGGTTTTGTTCGTGCTGACATTTCGGGTTTTGTTCCTTTGAAACAACATGAATCAGTTCTGGGTGTTGAACAAGAATGAGATGGAACCTGTAAGTGGATTAAAGCCTCCCCAGTTCACAAGCATCTGGTCAACTTCGATTTAAAATGAGCCCCTGCCTTGGAGGGAGGAAAAAAAAATAATCTTGCAGGTTTCTCTTTAAAAAAGTAGGGAATGTTGTGATTTCCACAGCCCCTGTGACAATTCCAAGGTGCCTGTTTCCCTTAGAACAGGCTCCACACAGAATTCCTGCTCATCCCAGCTCGGAGCTCCCGAGGTTCCAACACTCTCCCCTTCCAGGGTTATGAGTAACCACACTGTGCAAACCACCACAGATGTCCTGCACATTCTCCCAGAGGGATTTAATCAGTGTACTTCACTACTTGCCCTATTTAGATCCATGTTAAATCACAACTAGCTTTGGAAACAATATCCCAAATGCTGGGGATGACAGATGGGCACGCGGGAGTGGGGGAATAGCAGCTCTTGCAGAGACACAAACAGCAAAACAGGAACAAGGAAAAGAACATCTCCCCCTTTCCAATGTGTTTTCCACTATGAAATTTTTCTATCAGAGAAGAAATAATAATGGGATTCATTCTAAGCTACCAAATTCTCTGTGGTACTTTAATTTACACGTTAAATATTTTAACAGCGTAAAAATAAACATCTTGTGCACAGCAGCAAAGCAGCTCTGGCCCCACAAAGCCAAGGGTTGTGGGGTTTTTTTAACAATATAAATTAACCTCCTCCTTTGGGGCATTGTTTGCACCCTCAAAATAAAGATTTCACTTCACACAAACAGTTGCAATGATGCTCAGTGATGTGCCTGACTCCAGTGGTACATTTGATTTGCTCCATCCCTTCCTGGCCCTTCCCTGCCATGTGGAACTGCTTCCAATATTTCTACTCCAACTGCAGAGCTGTTTTTTACACTTAGAATTTTGACACTTACTAATATTCAGAGGAGAGAAAAAGAAAAATAGAGACCACTAAACCAGTGGGGAGGAAAAAAAAAAAAAAGCAGCAGGGGGGGGACAAATGAAACTATCCGGGTATCAGGAGCTAAAGAGATCCAGCAAGGATTATTTCTCTTCCCTCTCCACAACAGCCCATGTAATTTCACATTCTCAGGATATCTTTTTTGTAGGCTGCTTGCTAATTAATTAGGAAACCCGATCAGCTGTTTGCAAGCCAGGCAAACCCAGCTTGGAAATCCAGAGGTTTATTACTCCAAATGAATGTTATTTTTGCAGCTTGATTATTTAATTCAGCCGCCCGCGTAGCAACACATAATTACTCCTTGCAAACACAGAGGCATTGTCAGCGTTCAGCAAGAAATGAAAAAAAAATGTGAAATGAAAGCAAGGACGTGGCAACAACGCAGATTAATCCTCACAAGAGCCCGGGCAGGGCCGTCCCTGTCGCCCTGAACCCACACAAAGGCTGCCCCCTCTAAACCTGCTCGTGTTATCTAATGACTGTTCCATCCACGAGAGCTTTTCTAACAGGAACACGCCTGGGTGGCTCAGCTGGTGCCCAAGGCAGGGCACAAAGCAGGGGCTGACTGAGGCGGGAGGGGAAGGCAGGAAATGAGAAGGCTCGGGGAGAATCGATCAGTGGCTTCGCTCAGTGTGAGCTGAGCTGGGAATGAGCTGCCTGGGGTATCAAATATTGCTGTTTCCAGGGTAAAGGCCCATTTCTGTGATCAGTGCAGGAGAGAGCATAATTTATTGACAAAACAATATCGGATTTTTCTCGCCACGCCTCGCGCTTGACATTTGGTGACTGTTTACGGTTGGTTTTTTTCCTGTGTCCTTTTTATTCACAAATAAAAACTCGTTTTGGAATTCACAAAGTCACCTCAGCGGGGCTGGAAATTAATTCAGCCTCGTGTACAAGTAACTCTGAGATGTAAAACACGCCTCACACACACACACCTTCCCCTAAATTCCAGCCTTTCACATTGGGTCCAAAGCACTTGGACACCTCCAGGGTACACAGGCCTTTTGCTCAGAGCCACCCTGCTTTGTTGAGAATATTCTTTGCTCTTGATCTTTGCTGCAGTTTCTACAGAACTGGAAGCAACACTGTTGGCAAACACGCCCAAACATCACAGACAGGTTATTTGTAGACTTGTTTCCTACAGAAGGAGAGGGGAAAGTCCCATAACTGCACCTGCAAACCTCAGCCTACACACGTATAGTGATACATAAAACAACAATCTGTTTGCCTACGCCTTTAAAACAGTGCAAAACGTGGCCAAAATTAGTTTCACATCACGACACACCACGTGCAAGGTTGTTCAGTGCACTGGCAGGACGTGGCCAGGCAGCCAAACCCTCAGAACCAGCCCCCAAGGCTGGAGCCTTCAGCGGAGCGGTGGGTGAGGCGTGACTCATCCGCATGTTAATTCCGAGTGGCTGCCATATGTTGTCTCCCAGTGTGGGTGGTTTGGCATTAGAGCTGCCAGACTGTCTTAAAAACACAGCCTTCAGATCCCCAGAACTGCACCACCCAAACTTGCCACGCTGCCACCTTCCCCAGCACGAGATGTTCTGGTGGGGCGAGGCAAGAACTCCGCGGGCACCCACGACAGACAAAGAATAATTCTGGCAGCTGAGAACTGGGCAAAGATCCCTCAGAAACTGCAATAAACAGCACTAAAAGGCTGCCTGAACCTCAGGGAATTCAACAGCAAAATCTGCCTCATCAGGAGTTAGCACTGAATTTCGTTTGCTTCAACTGGATGCACTTCTAAGACAAAGCTCAACCAAATGAGCACCTTTTTTACAAAACTCAACCAATCTGGCACTGATGTTACCTCCCAGCTCTTAGTTTTATTTAGTGTCACTCAGGTATCTTCCCTTGAACACGGCCTCATCCAGGTTTTTAAAGGAGAAAAAGAACATCACTCATTTCAGGTACTGACCACAGAGATGTCTGTGTTTAAAACAAACTGCAGTATTGATTCCATAAACTTTTCAGCTTTACTAGAAACAAAGCTGCTTGCTGTGCCAAAAGAATTAGCAAGTCACCTGTTTTGATTTTTGAGTGAAATCCACCCCAGTACAAAGGCACCCTTAAAATTTCAGTGCAACCCTAAATGACAAAAGATAACTTCATCTTGTTAAAAAAAAAAAAAAAAAAAAAGGCAGTTATGCTTAAACCCTGACTGGTTTAAAATAAAACTATGATAAGATCTTTCATGAAGGTTATGGGTCATTGCTTGCTAGCTCATTTAATCCCTTTGTGGTATCTTTCTGCTCCGTTTCCCTTTGACGTTCCCGGGATCCCATCTGTGGTTCCCGGTGTCGGTGACGCGGAGCAGAGGCACAAAATCATCCCAGAGGCACAAAATCATCCCAGGGGCACAAAATCATCCCAGAGGCACAAAATCACCCCAGGGGCACAAAATCACCCCAGGGGCACAAAATCATCCCAGGGGCACAAAATCATCCCAGGGGCACAAAGTCATCCCAGAGGCACAAAATCATCCCAGGGGCACAAAATCATCCCAGAGGCACAAAGTCACTGCCAGGGCCGAGCACCGGGAAGGAGCCTGTTTAACGGTGGCTGGCAGGGCTGGGACACAGCCTGTCCACCCATTTCCTCCTCCCCCTGAGAGACACAAAAAGCTCTCCCCAGCTGACTGCTCCCTTCCTGGGGACAATCCCCAGCTGTCTGCAGCCCTGCATCCGGAGCAGATAAACGGGGCTGTGTCTGATGAGATAAAATTGGTGTTGCCTTCACAGATTCCCAAGAGGGAAGCAGAGCACGGATGCACAGCCAGTGGATGCACAGCCAGTGGATGCACAGCCAGTGGGGTCCATCCTATTTTTATCTGAGCAAACCACATCTCCAGGTTTTCTGGGATTCCTGCTGTCGGTGAAGATCCTTCACAACCCCCGGAGCTGCTGCACCTCTGTGTGTATGTTACAGCCAGGGGGCAAAGCACAGGGGAAGCTGTGGAGGTGACACATCCCTACTGTGATCCTACAAACATCACAAAGCCCTGCACAGCAGAGACAGAGCTGAGGAGCCACGAACAGGCTGTAATTCAAATCACTGGAAGAAAAAGCAACAAGCAGTATTTTTTGATCCCAGCCTGTTCGTGTGTGCTCCCTCTCCCAAATCCATTATGCCTTTCCCACAGAAGGGAATTTGGAGGGACAGGGACCCTCCTCAGCATCCCTGTTGCTGTGCTCACCCCACACAGGGTCCAGCAAACCAGGCATCATGAGCAGACAGTCACCTCCAACTAATGGTACCACAAATGCACTTAACTAATCATCCAATACAGGCTCTGGTAATTAAATTCCATTAAGGTTTTTTAAGCATCATCCAGAAGAAGTGCAACACTGAAATGAAGACACCATTCAGGCCATGCCTGGCATTTGCCATTAAATGTCATTTATGGTATATACAGCTCCAATCTAATTGCTGAGCCCCACCAGCTGCAGTATTTATCACTTCTATTAACACAAGCAGCACAAGGCACTGGGGCTGTTCCAAGCCATCATATACAGTTTAAATAGATTTCTCACCTTTCAAATATCAAGAGGCCACATTTTCTTTACCGTCTCACCAAGGGGTTTACCTTTGAACAAAGACATACCAAGAGCTGGAGGATAAAACAATCAGGAGACAGTTTGCTCTGCAAACCCTACCCAGAGTTTGAACAGTCACAGGGCTGTTAAAATATCACCTCATGGGCAGGGGAATTTTAGGACAGGCAAAATTAAAGCACCTCTTCAAACAGGCTGGGGTTTGAAATTATAAAAAGAAAAGGAAAAAAAAATAAATAAAGACTGATTAGCCAGGTCCTGTGACTTGGCCATTTCACCACAAAAGCCAATGCTGTTCCCATCAGGAAATAAAGTGTGTTTGGAAAATAAATGCCTGGAAAGTAAATGTTTCCTTGTGCAGCTCCTCGGAGGATGTAATTTGCTTATGAAATGGTCAGTTACTTCAATGTTTACATCCTCTAAGAACCTGCACCAAACGTGTGTTACAGAATAAGTCAATGTTTTAAAGCAGGGGAAAAAAAAAATCAGCTTTCTACACGTGCTTCATGTGAGGCTGTTGAGGCACTGGCTGATAAACAGGGGCACGACACAGCCTTCATAAAAACACTGCCAGTAATTAGTGTGCAACAACCAGAGCAGCTAATCAAGAAAACAAAGCAGGAATCTAAAAAAAATTATGTCAAGTTGTAGGAGATACAACTGGCTCTTATCCCACATTTCTGATACAGATTGTTGCCGTATGCCCCGGTATCCATAGCTAGAATTAGCAGCACCAGACTTTGTGGTTTTTCTTTGTATTTATATGTAAATCAGCGCTAAACAAACATCCCCCACACCGGCTCCACAGGCTGCAATCTCATCTGAACCCGGAGATTGGAAAGATGGGCTCCATTCATCTGGAAATAGCCAGATATTGAAACCACTAAAATCAGAAATAACTACACTGGGAATAAAATGGATCCATTTACCTGCTAGAAAAGAAAAATGCTCAAAGGAAAAGTTGGGAGAGAGAGATACAAAGGAAAAAAAAAACCCTTTTCTCAGGCCCTGAAAGCATAAACATCCAGACAACTACGATGATCCATGAGAAAAGGAGACGTGAAACACAGAAATAGAGTTTTTAAACATATAGTACAGACCATGTGCACTCTGGAATTAAAGGGAACACAGCCAGCCAAGCTAACATACAGTTTCTAAGGCTAATCGTTTGTCTTGGGCAATATAATCGTCACAGCATTACAGCTCTAACAAATGAAGCCACTAATAGCTCCCATTTTAAAAAGTCAAGGTGTTAATTCAGTCAGGGATCCAGCAGCAGAATAACTTTGAGACCAACCAGTAGTTCCATAACCCATTCAGTCCTCATGTAGAACTCAAATTAATTTACTTTATTACTGGAGGCATTGGATGGAACCCATTTTTTTGCCCAATTCAAAGGCTCCTGCCTCCGAAATCCTCCTGTAATGTTAATGAAGGGTTTTTGCCTTTCCCCTTGTTCTGGGCACAGGGGTTTCTATCAAGCACATCATCACAGCCAGTTCTTCCAGAGACTTATTGAAAACAGGAGAATTCTGTGTGCAACCATTACCCAGAAATGCAGAAGCTGGCAGAGTACCTTACAAAAAAAAAAATAAATAAAATTACTAAAAGTTATTCAGGAAATTTGTATAAAACTTGGTTTGACTGGTTTAGAGGGAGCTCATGATTCCCATTAGCTTCCTCCTAACAAATGCCAGCTTCTCAGCAGGAGTTAGGAGATTGTTTTTAACATCTCCATGAACTCAGTCCTTCAAACTGCTGAGCAGGAGGAGTCTCTTTGGGGAAAAATTAAAGTGTTAGAGATTATGTAATAAAATCAGGAGTTCTCCCTCTCTCTTTGAGAGAAGCCTGTTTAAAGCAGTGTTGGAGCACATATTTGAGAAGCCTGTGCAATTGTCTTCAGTTCTGGCTGTAACATCTCTCTGGGAACCTGACCTCAAAGGCCTGGAGCTCACTGAGTGTTCAGTACCTTAGCAAAGTGAAATAAAATCAAATATTCATGCACTGGCACAAGCAACACTGACAAATCCAAACCCATTTCCCAACGCTTGAACTATTGCAAACTACAGCACTTGTCCTACAAGTGCTTTCCAATGAGTGCAGCAATAAATTAATCTGTAATATAATGCAATATTAGCTCATATTTAAATATTTACTGGGCAGTTAATGCCTTTCAAA
Source organism: Corapipo altera (assembly GCF_003945725.1). Taxonomy (NCBI): domain Eukaryota; kingdom Metazoa; phylum Chordata; class Aves; order Passeriformes; family Pipridae; genus Corapipo; species Corapipo altera. The sequence goes on from NW_020884926.1 coordinate 2,895,744, forward strand.
GGCAGGAATGCCCCAGATATGCTCCCAGCTGTTTATTTTCCTGGCCTGATAATTAGTAACAAACAGCCCAGGGGTTTAATCACCCCCTCCATGTTCAGCATCAATATTAAACACCAAGGACAGGGATCCATCAGGCCTCTCTGGTACCAGGAACAGCCAACCCGTGGGAATGGAGCATGTTCCAGGGGGATGGAACATGTTCCAGGGGGATGGAGCATGTTCCAAGGGGGATGGAGTATGTTCCAAGGGGGATGGAGCATGTTCCAGGGGGATGGAGCATGTTCCAGGGATGTGCCCTTCCCAAAGGCCGGGGAGGATGATGGAGAGCAGGGATTGCAGCACAGGTTACACCCAACCCTGCAGAGACCACAACAGCTGCACCCCCAGATAAAGGGTTATGGTGATATTTCACCACTCTGTGGGAATTCTGCACTTTGGAGAGTAAAGTTTTTAGCTTAAAAGGTCCAAACTACCTCAAAATCCCAACATTTACATTGGATGAACTGAGGGCGTGGGAAATCCCACTGAAAGGTCCCAGGAATCAGGATACAATTTCCAGGTGTTTCCTTACAAACCTGCCCCAGCTGAGGCAGGGAAACACTGAATCACAGTCCCTGCTGGTGACCATCATCATCATCATCCTGGATCAAGAATTCCTGGGTTTAGGAATTGTTTTGTAATATCAGTATGTGAACCATTACAGCACATCAGAATGGGAACACCAACAGCAAACAGCAGCTTCCTTTTTGGAAAGCATTGTTTCCCAATCTTTTTTGGCAACAGACATTCCAAAAAGCATCTGAGGGAACACCTGCCTGCAGATCCCTTGCCATCCATTGCAGCACTGTCTGATATTCCACATTCTGCAGCTTGTGCCTGGCAGGGTCCTGGGGTTCACACATATCAAAGCAGCCAATTGCCTTTTCTTTTTTTTTTTTGCCTTTTTCTCTCTTTTTTTTTTTTTTAAAAAACGTGAAGAATATGAAAGCACAGACTGAAGCTGGTCCTTGTTAGCAGACCCATTTTCATCTCTTTAAACTCAAAGAGAGCAATTCCCTTGAAAACTGTCACAGCATTTTCCCAATCCATAAAGAGGAAGTTCAACAGCCTCAGGTCACTAATCACGACGACGGGAGATCCAGAGCATAAATTATGTCTTCCCATTTCACAGCAGCGAAACACAGATAGCCTTTTATCTTCCTTATTTGATTCTTTCTATAAACTGAATGTTTTAGGTATGTTTGTAGCCTAAAAAGGATGTTTTACAAATAAAAGGGAAGCACTTTGGGCAGCCTTCCTGACAGGAGGTGGATTAGGAGCACAGACAGGTGGATGGACAGGAATTGCTTTACACAGCAACAGAAACTGGGTGTTTTCTCAAAGGAAAAACTTCAAATGAAGTTTAAGGGTTTGCTTAGAACAAGTTTGTTGGTTTTAATAATTCTGCATTGCTTTTAATCTTAAAATGTGCCAACAAACAACTGGAGGGAATAAGATTTTAAAACCCCCCAGAAGTTCTGCTTAGAAAGCAGAGCAGGATGCTTACATGCTCCTAATTTAATTAAAGTTATTTTCCTTTTAAATACCCTCTAATGGCCCAAAACGAACTCAGGCTGATTTAAAATCAATCACTTTAATCAAAATTACAAGTTCAAATTCTCCATGGACTAGTGTTCAGTGACTACAGTGTCAAAAATGCACATCCATCACATCCTGACGTTTTCCTCGCTCCGAGTCCCAGTCAGGGACCAGCACAGGTTCTCTCCTTCACACAGAGGTGACTCTGAGGCTCTGCCAACCCCCAGCCCTGCTCTCTGAACAGACCTGCCTGCCTTCTGCAGGGAAGAAAACAGCATTTGCAGGAGCTCTGAAGCTCTATTAGCCGGTCACAAGGTGGAGCTGACTTGAAGCATTTTCCTAAGTGGCTCCATCAGTCCCTGCTCTACAAAAGGGGAGATGTTGCCTTTCCTGCCACTCAAGCTCAGAACACATCCCAGCTATTCAAAGAGCATCCCTTCCACATGCCAGCCTTTCTGTACCTCTCCCCAGCAGAACACACACCTTTCCCAGCGTTTTTTAACCTACACAAAAATCAACCCCTCCCGATGCACTGTGGGGCACAAACCTCAAATTTACTGGACAGGCCAAATAATCCCTTGTCTTGCAGAACACAACTGCTCTACACAACACTCACACAGCAAGAGCAGGGGTAGTGCAGGGAAAAAACACCCACAGGGATAATGGGGAAAACTGACATTCCAGGATATCCACCCCTTGCCCAATGTCTGTCACTTCACCAACACTCCCAACAGGGTGGGATTGTTGGGGTGTCCTGTGCAGGACTGGAGGATCCTTGTGGGTCCCTCCCAACTCTGGATATCCTGGGATGGTGTAGTAGAGAGGAACACTGGCTGATCCTTCTGGACAGCCAGTCCCTGCCTGCTGGAGCTGCAGCACACCAGAGGGGCAAGGGCAGCTGCCCGTAACACAGGGGTGTGCCAACAGCCTGGCATGGCCCCAGGTCCTGAAACCTTAAGGAAACTAGGAAAAATGGGAAGAGAGAGTCCAGCCAACTGCACATGGGGCAGGAAAGGAGGAACAGAGATTTCTGACTACACTCACATGCCCACAGAGATGCAGGTGGAGATGTTTCTGTACCAAGGCTGCCAACACTGCAGATAGTTGCCACCTCCCACCTTCTGTTGTAGAAATCTTGCCCCACACACTTCAGGTAGGGAGTCTCAGGAATGTTTTCCAGAGGGTACCACGCTACAGCTCAACTGCCCTTCCTCCAGTGCAGCTGGAACAGCCAAAGGTGCCTGGTTTCCATATTATGCATCACTCTTTTCTGCCCAGGTTTTAGTTTGCAGCATCCTGACAGGACTCACAAGCTCAGCAAAGATGCTGAATTGTCCTCCACCGTGGTTATTGTGACAGTTCACAGCTGGAATAACCCCAAAACCAGCTCCCCCCCGAGCTCAGGGACAGCACAGGGATCATTTTGGGGGATGTTTGTTGTGTCCTGTACCTCCAGGTGCTGCACTGAGCATTTGATACCCACAGGAGCATCAGCACTACCTCGTGGAGCAATTCCAAGGCCAGCAGTGAGGCTGCAGCAATGCTGAGGGATGGGACACACACGAAAATTCAGTGACCACGGTGACATTTCACATTCCTTCAGGAAACCATTTTGAGAGCGGGAAAACAAATTTCTTTAATGAATTATCATCGCCAGCTCACGAAGCATTAAGAGGGTGCCTTTGGAGGCTCAGCAGAGACACGAGAAATCTGACAGTGCTCAAGTACCCCCAAATGACCAGAGAGAAAATTTCAACTTCAATAATCCTAAAGGTCAGGAGCATTATTAAACATGACAGATGCCCTCACGATTCAACACTAGAGGACATGGCTAAATTTATTCTAACTCCATTTTCCCTTGCTACATAAAACCGCAGCTAATGTACAATTTGATACTTTTTCTTCTAAAAGCCAGAAATAACAATTTTTTTTTCCCCTCCCCTCCGTATTTTCAAGCTGGCGTGTAATGATTTATTTAGCAGTCAATTATCTCAGCAGCAGGTGCAGTAAACAGGTTTACTTCGGGTAAAGGAGGAGGAAACAAGACAGAAAAAAATGAAAAAAAAAAGAAAAAAAAAGGTAAAAGGTGGTGAAGACTCTGCTGCTGTGACAAAGGGCCTAAGGAAGTGGAAATATGGGCAAGTTAAATATACAGGGGGGTGTTATTGAACCCTGTGTTTCCTGTATCTGCAATCAATCCACTGCTAATAAAGGTGTCCTTATCTACAGCTTTATAAGCCACACATCCCTCCTGCTAACCCAGCATGGGAAAAGCACTCGGGGTTACACTCCACAACTGGTATATTCTTGTTTTTCCCTGTTTGCTCAACATCTGCCTTCCCCCTCGGCTCCCAGTCGAGCAGGGGGCGGGTGCTGTGCTGATGACATTTATCCCAGTTGTGCTTCCTGCTTTCCTCCTGCTAAAACCAGGGAAAACAACACAATGGCAATTCTGCAGAGCCAGCGTGGGACTTCACAGCCAGCCCTGTTTCTGTCCCGCTGCACTTCTCAAAAAACTCCCTTTGCCTTTTTATACAGAAGTTTGGCCCTCAAAATAAACCAGCTTTGCAGTGAATGGGAGCAGTTTTGTGATGTGAGCTGAGCTGACAGGGATGGTCAGCTTGGATTAAAGGCCTGTCTGCCACGGCCTTGGACACCAGGGATGCTCCAGCAGCTCCTGCTGGAGACAGGGAAGGAGCTCCAGAGTCTTTTCCTGGGGGTGAATCCTCAACAGCCTCCAGACAGGCCTTCGATTTTCACGTGGCAACAAGCCAGCGATGAAAATTCTGATTGCTGGGCCTCTGAATTGCCAAGTGGGGCAAAAACAAAGAGGGGAATCACATCAGGAAAGAGAAAGGGGGAAAGAGAAAGGGGGAAAGAGAAAGGGGGAAA
>NW_020884926.1:2900223-2907022 GCF_003945725.1 Corapipo altera
GGAAAGAGAAAGGGGGAAAGAGAAAGGGGGAAAGAGAAAGGGGGAAAGAGAGCACCAAAACCCCCTAAACAAAAACCCAGTGGGTTATTCTGTGGGGTGTTTTTTGTTTGTTTGTGGGGGGTCTAAGTTCTAAGGTCTGGATTCCAACTGCAAACATCCAGGCCATATGGAAGGAAATGGAGGAAGAGCTGGCTTTGAGCCCTCAAAAACATACCATATAGTCTTAACTTGCAGCTGTTTAATCCTCCTTCTGAACAATGCTCCCATCTCTTTTAACCCTCCAAACATGAACACTCTCTCTCCCTTTCCCAAAAGACAGTGATGTAACTTGTGACATAACATTGCAGCTCTGTAGACATCAAGTGAGGTGCACTGGTGCATTACACTGTCAAAGCCACTCAAAAAAACCCAAACATGAACCCAAACAAGTCACAAAAAAGCTGAACATTCTTCAATTGACAAGATAATGACACTGATGGAATCACAGATCTTTGCCAGCATCAGCCAGCTCTGAATGCAGTGTCTCCACACAGCCCTGAGCACCTTGGGAATGCAAAATATGCTGGTTTAGCTGCCTCACAATGGATGGTTTCTGCTCCTGCCTCCACAAGATATACCACCAAATAAAAAGAACGGTGCTCTGTTTTTCAAGCGAGTCCAGTGCAACTCCAGTCCCCATAAATCCCCAGAGCAGCCTCGTGCCTGTTCCTTCAGTGCTGAACTCACCTGAGAGCCGTGGCAAATGCCCTGCTAATTTAACACACTGAGAGCAGCAAATCAACTCAGCCCTTAAAGAACAGTCCGTTAGACCAAAAATAATTTGTTTTTACGCGTATGTGACAGGGCCAAACCTCACTGTGAGCCACAGCTTAATATCCGTGGGAGGATTCCAAGTGGCATCAATGGAAACCAAAGGAAATGGTAAAAAAAGGCAGGGAATTATCAAACTGGATTCATGTGCATCTGGAATGATTTTCATACAAAATGCCCAGCAAATCTCTCTGCGCCGCTGACAAATCACCAGCTGAGGTAAATCCCAGATAATGAAACATTGTAAGGAAGGCTCTATTTAATAATTTAGCCCCTGTCAAGGAGTTTGTATTGATTCTTGTTTTCAGCACTGGGAGAGAATGTTATCTGCAGCCTTACAGCTCAGTGACAGCATCAGTGAATTTAATCACTGTGCAGCTCCTGCCATGCAATCCTTAAACTGTCACCTCTGATTCTTCATCATTCCCTGCCACTTCCTTCAAAGCCCCTGGACCCACACTTCCATACTAATCTCCCACCCCACACGTGCCCCACTGTAATCACAGCAGCCTTTCAATCTGCTTCACATTAGACATAAAAGCCAATCTCATTTGCAGGCTAAATTTTTTGATTTTAAATAATTCAGTGCTCCTTCAAACGTCTCATTCGTCTGGCTCTTATTAGCCAGTCTGTTCCATCCCTTGGACAGCAAAATGAGCTGTGCTGAGGCAAGACTGAGCAATTCCAGAATCATGGAATCACAGAATGGTTTGGGTTGGAAGGGACCTTAAAGGCCATCCTGTGCCACCTTCCACCAGACCAGGTCACTCCAAGCCCCGTCCAACCCGGCCTTGAAAAGGTTTAGCAAAGATTTGGAGGAGAAAAAAAAACAAACAAAACAACTTTCTGCCTTTTCTCGACTGTAGAAGGAGAAATGAATCTGGAGAAGCAAAAAAATCTATATTAATCAGCATTTTTTCCACCCCAAAAAGGAAAGGTCACGCTGCCTGCCTCGGAACTGGCCAGGAAAAATTTGCCACAAATTAATTCAGCTGCAGTTCAGGAACAGAACATCAATTCATCTGCAAACAGAATGAGGCTTTTAAATACATAAATGCTTGTGGCTACAGAAACCTCACCCAGATATTTGCATTCAAAACCAGCAGCTCCTGTAAGAGCGGGGAGAATAACAGATGTAAATTTAACATGTTTGCTGAAATGCAAGGCCTGATGCAGGGGGAATGCAAAGGACAGGAAGCAGATACTGCATAATTTAGAAAAACAAATTTCTTTTGATTTTTTTTTTTCCCCTCCCCTCCTTTATTCCAGGTGAGATGCAATCCTTGCCATTTCCTAATCCTTTGGATGGGAGTGAAATGATCCCCCAGGCCCACCCAGACAAGGTCACCGTACACAGATTTTCTATTACAGGGCACTGGCGGCGTTTCACAACTGTCTTTTTATGCACTTCTGCCTTTCCATCCAGACTATAAATTGTTACAAGGCCCTGGGGCAATCCAGCTGTGCACTCCATTCAAATCAGGCTTCAAGGAGAAAGCTCCACAGCCGAGATGCTCCAGTCAAATAAACACAGGGCAGCGGCATCACAATGAATAATGTTTGCTTTTGTGCAGGCAAATTCAGCGTTTTTCCGCCTTCAAAAGTTCCTCTCTGATGCTCAGATTCAAAAAAGTGTGGCCATTAGCATTTTAAATGTGACATCAAATTAAGGCAGGATATGAGAAAGCAGAAGCTGCTGAAATCCATCTGCTGGTCGGGCTCTGGGTCTCTCTGGAAAACAGGAAAACCTTCAAAAAGGCAGTCTGGACTTCGTTTATCCAAGCTGGAAATTCATCCCAAGAAAGGTTGAAACGTTAGGATTAGAGGGTGGATTTGCAGGACCTGGTTTATTTGTATAAATTAGCTCATCCCATGGTCAGAGTCATCCTGTTACCAGAGCTGTCAGTGGTTTTATCGTTCCAGTTTTCTTTGCTTCTCCCTTCACCTCTCCTTGTTATCCCAGAGAAAATGCATATAAACTTCCAGGATGAGTTGTTCCCCACTCCCTTTCATTTTGGATGGGTTTGTTTCCCCCTTTCAGCTCAGAAGTTAAGCTGGAAGTGCTTTGGTTTCAGTCAATTAATCAGCACTTCACACTCACACTGTAATGTTTCCAAACCTCCCATTCCTCCCTCCTTGGGATGGAAGTTCAGGTTTAGGCAAGTTCCACACTTGTGCTTTGTTTCTTTTTCCCCAAACACTAATATTCAGTCATCTTATTTTACTTTATGATCTCTGCATACAGATAAACCCATTTCCAGCAGCCCTGGCTCTGTACCACTTTTGATATTTAAATGGAGACGTGTAATCAAAGCTGGATACGCAGGGGTTTAGATGCACTACATAATTAATATATTCCTATCTGAAATGCAATTACTGCTGTTGCATCATATATTTAAGCCAGCAGCTGGCTATTTAAGGTGAGGAGAAGAGTTTTATTGGAATATTATCATTAACAGCACTTCACCAAGGCAGTGTTTGGCCGGTGACAGATCCCTGTCCCCAACAGCAGGTTCATAGGTTTCCATGTTAAATTAAATATATCCTGAAGAATTCCTCAAACACCTCCTCTGTGCCTCTCTGGTGGGGCCACTGAGCACAAATGGCAAATTATCTGAGCTGCTTTTCCCTCCATGCCCCCAATATCCCAGTCCTGCAGCCTGGCTGATTCCCTGTCTCCTGCTTCCCAGGCTGCCCTTCCCTTCCAGGTCAGTGGGGTCCAAAGCAAAAGGAGCATCGGAACCACCCCAGTGACCACTGGGCACACATTTGACCTGAATTGCTGCATGTTAATTGGATTTTTCCTCATCCAAGTCAGTCAGCTCAGTTTTAATCATGTATTTTCATCATCTGGAAGTAACCACAATCAACATTTTAATTAAGATAAAGAGAATGGACTGAGTTTTAGGACTTGTTAACCATTAACAAAGAGATAAAGGGAAACTTCAGTGTTTATAACACACTGATTGTAATGCAAAGAATCTGTCAAGGCTTCAACTACAAAAGAAAACCATTAAATACTACTGTTTAATAAAAAAAAAACCTTATAGCTATGAAACAATATCCTCAGAGCGAAGGGAATAAAAATCTGTTTCTTCAAGTGGCTTGATCCAAAAAGAAATGCAGTGAAACCTTCCAGCTTCAAAACATGACATTCTTCAATTAAAAAAAGAGGGGGGAAAAAAGGAATTGTTTTCTTTTTGGGGGGGTAGGGGGTGGAATGAGGCAGCACAAAGTGCTGGTGTGTGAGTGATAAAACACGACTGGCTGAGCAGATCCTTTGCTATTTCCTCCAGAAATTCCAGATACATTTCTCCTGCCAGAAACTCTGGAGATCAAAGTGATTTTGGCCAGGTTTGATTTATTCTCAGCAAGAGCTCAGAACTGCAATTCAGAGCCCACAATAACAGGATAAATAACCAGAGCCAGGCTCTGCGCTGAAGGAATGAGGGGAGATAGGATCAATCCTGGAAAAATTAGCATGGGGGGGGGGGGGGGGTGAAGCAGTATTTGATTCCCTGGTAGTTATTTCAGGATTATTGCAGTTCAGAGCTGTAGGTCTGCAGACAATTCACCCCTGTTCACTCCCTCTCCACTGCCAACCCAAACATGACTCAGTCATTGCTCCTCTGCCGGGTCTGCTTTGATCAGGGGATTTGTAGCACCAAAGAGTATTTAAGGAATACTTCAGGAAGCCTGGAGATTTTTTTTTATTTTTTTTTTAAGATGTTTTGACTCGTGCCAAATGACAATGAACAAAAAAAGTATGCTTCCCTGACTTCCTGATGACTAGGAAAATTTGCATTTCTGACAGGCGGCGGGTCTGCCGTGGGAACGACTGCATTGTTAAAAATGCACTGGTTTTATTGCAGAAGGAAGGGGAAAAGCAGCAGATTGACAGCCAGGAGACAACTCTCGATGCAAACAAGCTGAACATTTTCTCACAGAAAAAAACAAAAACAACAAAACCCAACAATCAGAGAAACTTATGTTTTTTTAATGCAGCGAAGCATTAACTGCTTTCATTTTATTGACTCGCCCGTGTAATTTAAATCCCGACGCTGTGAGATTGTTCTGGAACAAAAAACTCCACAGTAAGCAAACCCTGAACCACATGTTAATGATCCCAGTTCTGCTCCTCCATGGAACACCATTTTCCTCATTCTTACATTTGCTCAGCAATGTCAAGGAAGTATTAAAGGCACATTCCTGTGCCCTCTTACAGCCTTTATCCACATGTTCCAACTTTCCAGTTATATTTTGCTGTTTCTTCTTTCTGAAAACAATATTTTTAAAGTGACTGACATTGTAAGCTGGATAACATGGGCTGAAATTAGGGAAAGAAGTGCTTCCTGAGGGAAAAACAAGGGTAGAAAAGTTGCTCTAAAGCTACTCATGACCTTGCATAATCCAGATTTACAGACCACCTGAACCCAACCAGTCCTTCAGCTGCCTCAGGGAGGAGGGAGAGCACATCCTACAACACAACTGAGAGCAAATATTGAGGGCCAGCAATGAGAGGAGGAACTGAGAACCAACAAAAACACGGAAGGCAATAAAGCCAGCACAGATTTAAACATTGCTTCACCACAGTTTGTTCCTAATCAAAGTCCTTAAGAATAATCTGGCCTTGAATCCTGAAAGAGGATAGTATTAATCCAGAGAAAATGAATTAGCACTAAAGAGAGATTAATAAAATGTTCTGGGACACAGACAGCACAGACTTCAATCAGCAGGGAAGGAATAATCTAGGAACTTCCTGGTTGCTTTTTTTTTTTTAATACAGACAAATAACTCATACTCTTCTGACAGGTTGTGGCAATTTCACTTTTAAAATGTATCAATAATTCAAAAACTGTGAAGTGAAGCAAACAAAGAAAAGGCATTTATGGCACATTACACCTTTTCATGTGACCTGCCACCCCAACGTTTCCCATAAGGGGAAGAAAAAGAAGTTCTGCTTCCAAGGGTCAACATTCACAAACATTTCAGTATTTGAGGGTAAGAATAAACCAGAGGATTTCCCAAGAACACAGTCCTCAATGTTCTGCATAAATCATCACAACTCACAAAACAGCACAAGAGCTACTGAACCATTATTCTGTATTTTTGCACCTTTGACACATCCCTTCCCCTGAGGGAACACCTGAGGCACTGGAGAAGAACAGGTACCTCTAGTGATCCAGCCTGGACAGCAGAGCATCCCCTTGTTTTTCCAGTGAGAAGAAACACAAAGGTGCAGCAACCCCACCCTGCCCAGGGCAGGACAACCCTCCAGTGCCAAGAAAACTGATGTTCACTCCAAGCCCCACTCATCTTTTTTCCTTTGGAGAACGTGCCTGCTCTAGTGCTATGTCGTTTTTATTTAAGCAACCTGTCTCTGGAGGCAGCTGGGAAAAAAATGATCCTTGTCTCAGCAAGACAGGATTCACAGGAATCACTCTCCATGAACATCTTTCAGTTCTCTCCCACCAGTTTCCTGCTGTTTCCCTTCCACACAAATTGGTCACCCAACCAGGTCACTGCCCAAAGGACAGCAGAGTTCTGGGAGGCTCCCTCAGGTGGGAAAACTGTGCTTTTTCCAAGAGGTTTTTTTTTAATTCCCATGACAGAGCAGTTCTCTCGGTGCTGGTGTTCCCAGAAAACACCTGAGACTCCCAACACGTTCTTGGAGGTGATTTTGGAGCTGTTGTTAATCCTGCAGTGAAATCTGAGTTATGGAAGTTCTGAAGCAACAGCAGAGCAGAAAGAACCCGACAATAAAGTGTTCCTTTGTGCTGACAGCTTCCCTAAGACACAACACAGCACTCATGTTTTACTCCTCAACTCCACTTCCATGAATCCCTGAAAGCCTGAAGGAATGTGGGACCAGTAAAGACAAGAGGGGGTGAATGTTATCCAGGACAGCTCCCAACACAGTTCAGGTGGATTGATCAGATAATTTCACAGCTTCTCCCATGGCCAACCTTAAGGCATCATTTGTTTTTTG
>NW_020884926.1:2907032-2911595 GCF_003945725.1 Corapipo altera
TGTCCTAAACCAACAACTGATACCTGTCCTAAACCAACAACTAATACAACTCAGAGGGAAAAGCCAAGCTCTGGAACACAGGTAGAACACAGGATGGCAACAGAGACAGTTTAAAGAGAAATTAGGAGTCAGTGAAGTTTCCTCACGAGGATTTTAGGGCTGTTGGTGAAGTGGAATTGTTCTCCAAGAAAGGCAAAGAGCTACTCCTCTAATATAATTTTTAATAGAACTGATTCATCTTAATGTCAAGAGAAACTTGTGACAGAAGGATAAACTAATGCATCCAAATACACCACTGCACCTGCCAGAACTGCTGCAACTGCCAAGAGCAGGCAAAGAAGAACAATTCCTGCTTTCTCCAAGGCACAGGGTTGAAACACTGCAACACAACTGCTCTGCAATTGTTTGTAACATCTGCTTCTGGAGCTGTGTGACTGCACCAGGTTATCAGGACTCTGGAACACTCAGCTGGAATAAACTGCCAAACTTCACAGAACCTGTTTTTAGTTCTGGAATAAAATCACGTCTAATTATTATTATTTAAGATATTCCCATGAAAAGCAAGTTAAACCTCAGTTTACTTCAAGAATGGTGCTGAATGTTACTCCAGTCTCATCCCCAAAATCATCCTCAGGACCTTTTACCCTGCAGGACAACACACAAGTGCATCAGGCTGTGTCATTTTTCACAGACTGCTCTTTTTATTTTTAAATTTTTTACATCTTTTGGTTCTAAAACACCACCCTCAACTGCTGCACCTCAACAGCACCCAGAACCACAGAGAGCACAGGCTCAGGCTCAAACACTCAGCCAAAAACTTTTATTTTCTGACAACCAGCACGATAATGTATTTAATTAGCAGGCGACATTTCAAAGCTGTTGACTTTAACTTCTCTGCTTCACTTGACATATTTAGCTGAAGGCAAAACAAGACTGTTTTCCTGTTGGTATCTCACACTGGAAGAGAAATCAAGTGTCCTTTGCACTGTACATCTTTCCTTTTCCCCCAACAGTAAAATCAAGAGTCACATAAGCACTGGAGATTCATTTTTTGCTGCTTTTATCAGTGTCAAGAGCTTTTTGGTTTTGTCATTTTTATGCATTATGGCAGTAAGAGGAAAAAAAAACCCTAACAGAGAAATTAAAGAACTCTGAGCAAGCAAAAATAAACATAAAACAGGGACACTATTTCCATGTCAAATATTATTCAAAACTGCCAGCAAACCTCACGCCAAGTTGAAAACAAGAGTAAAGAGAAACCACTCCAAAAAAATGTAAAAGTACTGCAACACAGTGCAATGCACTTCCCACAGTTCTGCAAACAGCTTCAACTTGTGGGACAAGCCCAGTGCTGACAAGAGAAGCTTCGGGTTTTGTTGTTAATATCCTGAACAATTAATGCAACTCAGCAGGAACTCATTGCCCAGAATGGCCACGCTCCCCCTGGAATTCCAGGGAGACACCAAAGCATCTGATGTGCAGGGCTGGGACAAGTGTGGCTGAACCCACTGGCAGAACCTGGGAACTACAAATCCAACAGCTCCAGAATCCAACAAATCCAACAAGTCCAGAAACAAAGGGGGAGGGAAGAGAGAACAAACCAAACCACTGCCACTGACATCACCACGGAGCAAAGTTCTCCTTCACTGTGGTCTCACGGAATAAACTTGGAAAAGCTTGGAAGAAAGGAAGATACAGCTCAGGGCAACAGATCCCGGGTGATCTGTGTCTGCAGACAATGTAAGAAGGACAGTTTATTATTTATTCAGAACTTGAATAAAGCACCAACAAGCAGCACAAGGAGGAGCAGGAACAGCTCCCTTTTCAAAAATCCTCCTTGCAAAGCTCTGCAAAGTCCAACCCCAGCCCTGGGCTGTGACCAGGCAGCAGCTCCTGCCCTGCACTGGGTGCTTTTCTGTGCAGCTCCAGCAGGTGAAAAGAAACACACTGAACTTCTTAAATGTGCAAATTCAGACACAAAGGGGCAACCACAACTCTGATCTGTTCTCATGCAGGTCCTTGACTTTGCAAGTTTAAAGAATAAAGTGCTAAAGTGTTCTTGGATGTTATTTTGTATTTTTCCCCAATCCAACTGGTCAATGGGTCTGGTCTCCCAGTGAGTCCAGGAGCAGCTGAGATGAAGAATTCCCAGTCTCACAGCTGAGCTACAGGAAGCCAGAGGGAGAGGCACAGCCAACCTTAACTTCCCAGGAAAAAAATTTAACTTACTGAGTCACAGTTTCCCCCAAAACACTCAGCTCAGAGTTAATATTTCTGCTAAGCTAAAGATGGCACAGAGCAGAGTTTGAGCTGCACAGTTAAACTGAGCCTAAACCAAGGGCAGGTCGCTGTCCTAAGAGCAGAACAGCTCCTGTTCCAGAAGGGAAAGATTTACTCAGGAGGAGCTGCAGGAAGAGATTCAGGCTGAGAAATATCAGCACCTCACTGGTGAGCAGGGCAGGGGAGAAAAGGAGATGTGAAAATGTTTCCTTACCAGTTTGAAGTCTTGAATGCTGCAGATGAAATAGGGGGTGTTGGGCCGGCGGCTCTCGATGTAAACGCAATCTTTAAAGAAACAAGATTTTAAAAATAACAGGAATTAACTTCTGTACCTCCAAGAAAGAACATAAAAAACAGGATAAAACTGAAACACAGCCCAAGCTTTGAAAGAACCACCATTCCATTTGCATCAACGTGTAATTTATTCCGAGTGCGCTCTAAGAATAGAAACTATTTATTATGATAAATAAGGGAATTAACTGCATAAAAATTAACTTTGATTTGAATAGACATTTTGCTGGGAAAAAAAAAAAAACAAACCAAAAAGAAAGTCATTGAAAGCCCACTCTGGATTGAGTTAATAACAACGACCAGGTCACAGCCTATGAACCAGATCAAAATAAGAGAGGGAACTAATCAGATCTGGTGTGGTCAGTTTGCCATTAAAAACCCAGCACTAACATATTTTCTCTTCTAATTGTGAAGAAAACCAAGGCAACCAATCCCAGATGAAACACAGCCAAGTAAATTAGATTTACCTCAGGGAAGGCCTGGGCTTTCTCCAGTTACATTTGACATGACAGAAACACAGTAATTATTTTTGTTTGCTTTTGACAACTGGACCCTCCGAGGTTGCTGTAACATAAGGGCTGTTGTATTAAAAACAGGCTTGGCAATAACTACAACAAAAGCAGTGCCTTTGGAATAGAATTACTGCAGGGATGGAAACCAAGTGCCTGATTAATGATAATGACCTTAGAAATCAGAAAACTCACACAAAGCCTGCTAAACAACAAAGATGCTGCTCCCAAAGCCAAACAAGTATCTAAGGACAGTCATTGTGTCCCTTTTTATATACATAGAAATAAATGATATTCAAACCCCAGAAGATACAAAACCACCATTATCCTATGAATGGGTTTCCATGAATTTTTTTTTTTACATTTCTACAGAAAAACTCCAAGGCTCAAGAGTTTAAGCCAAACAAATATCTAGGGACAGTCACTGTGTCCCTTTTTATATACATAGAAATAAATGATATTCAAACCACAGAAGATACAAAACCCACCATTATCCCGTGAACAGTTTTCCATGAATTTTTTTTTTTTTATATTTCTACAGAAAAACTCCAAAATCTCGGAGTTTTATAACACACATGGATGCAGTTTGATTCAATCCAGCTTATTTGGGAGCTGTGGCAATTTAACCACATCAAAGCACCCGTGTGTTATCCCAGACTTCCCTGGCTAATCTCACTCCAACCAACTGCTCAGCATCCCAGATGAACCATCTATTTATTTCCACCATGTCCCACCTCCTCTCATTTGCTGGAAGTTTTTTCAGGATTCACTGGGGAACGTGCAGGAAAAGCTACGAGATTTCAGATAAGGAAAACACCAAAATTTCCAAGATTTTTATTTTTTTTTCTTTCCCCCCCCCCCCCCAATATCTGAGTTTTGCAAGATCTCCTCTCGAGTGTTGTTACACACAGCAGGGCAGAACAAACAGCTGAACAAAACAGCACAAAAAAAACAGGGGAATGTGTCATCTACTGTGGATAAAGCAAAGGAGTTGCCTCTCTCTGTATTGCATTTAAGGGAGGCACTGCTGGCTGCCTGCCAAGCCTTAAAACAAGGATGACACCCAGTTAAGACATCTCTGAAGCAACAGAGGCCACACTGGGAAGGAAACAAGTTTATCCAGGTGCAAAGCAATGTCCTGAATGAAAAATGCCCCTCCAAAAAAGGAGAACACTGATGGATGGGTTCACATCATCCACTCAAAACTCACCGTAAAGAGCAATTCCTGCTGTTTGCCAGAAATCCAAACAGCTTCCAAGTGGACCCAAGGAAAGAATTTTTATAATGCAATAAGATTTATGTCACTGAAAACTGCCCCATCCTCACCCTCAGCACACTGCAATGTGCTGTCTCAGCCTTTTTTTGTCCTCCCACTGACCTGGAGAACAATCTCAGCACAGAACTTCTGCACAGACTTAGGTAACTTCAGCCAAGTATAATTTGATTTATTCTGCTGAAGGATAGTTGTCCTCACATCATCCTG
>NW_020884926.1:2916595-2947456 GCF_003945725.1 Corapipo altera
TATTTCCTGTGCTTAATATTATTCACTTACTCCCTTTAAAAACCACACTGCTCCAACTCTCCAACGCTTTATTTGGAAAAAAAAACCCAAACCAGCCATTCCTATTTCCCATCCCTGACCCCATCACTCCATCCTCCTGATTAGACACAGAGCAATCCATTTTCTAAGCTGTTGGTGCAGCCCTGAACAGAAACATGTGTTCAGAGCAGGGAAATTAAATGTGTCACTTGAGTGAGGATGATTTTCCCAGAGTGCTGCATTTCAAACAGTGCAGCCTGTGGAGATGCAAATACTGGCACTGCTGAGTGAGCTCACATGAGAACCTCCCTGTTACCCACCCAACAGGCACAAAAGACAAGGCTCTGGCCAAAGATCTCCTCAAATTCAAACGTACAGCTGAAAAAAATATCATTTCCTCGCATTTCTCCCTTCTGCCCAAGCACCAAAGACAAATTTAAACTTCCCAGCAAACAATTAACTTTCCTGCAAACAGCTGGCAGCACTGAAAAATTACCTTTATTCCTCAAAATCAACCTGTATTTTCCCAAATGCAAACTCTTTTCCCTGGAAGGAGCTCTGAGAAGCCTTTCACACAGAACAAATCAAGGCAGCAGCTGTAAAGCTGATCTTACAGTAGAAGTGTTATTTACTTTGTTTTAACACTGGTATGTCACCTTTTTTCCTTCGATTTAAAGCACAATAATTATATACATATATATATACACAGATCTATATAATATAATATAATATATAAATATTATATTTAATATATATTTATTTAATATTATAATTAATATATTATCTTGATATATAATAGCATAAAAACTTGCTGTTGGGTCAGCCCTGGGCAGAGCCACCTCCTCAGTTTCTGCTCTCCATGATTTCCACACAAAGGCCAAACAAAGCCAGAGGAATCCATTTGCCAGACCAACCTTGATCTGCACTTAAGCCTCCATCTGTCAGGCACCAGCAGCTGTCCATGGGCAGAGCAGTGCAAGAGTAAATGTGAACTCAATAAATGCATCTTGTTTTTTTATCCAGCCTGGTTTATGTTCTCTGTTTGTACCCCCAGCACACCCAAAAAGCCAGTTTTATGCATTAAGGAGCTGGTGTGCTCTGCCACACAGCCTTAATTATTTCCTGTGCTTAATATTATTCACTTACTCCCTTTAAAAACCACATTTCTCCAACTCTCCAACGCTGAGAATCAAAATTAATGATGAGCACTGTGATATCCCACAGTACAGGACAGAACCAGCCCGAGTTTCAGCTGCAGACAAACAGGCTGTTCCTACACACAGACTTCAATCAAAAACCCTTCTGGGATGTTTTCACACATTTTCCTAACCCTCCTGACATGATTTAGGACTCACCTACTAATCCAGGCCTCTACTTTAATTTTTTTTTCCCCTTCTTTTAATTACCTGAGGAGGAAAATGGGTAAGGAACACATTTGTTTCCACTGAAACAAAAAAAGTCTTAATGTTTTCTTAAAAAAAAAAAAAAAAAAAAAAAAAATTGTTAGTTTTCCTCACCACTATTCACAGATGCAGAAGGGTTGAAAACAGTGGTGGAAGTGTGAAAAATAAGAGAGCTTTTCTAACCACATGAAGCAGCTCAGCTCCTGAGGTGACTCCTCTTCAGAGGAGCTGAAAGTCTGGCACTGAACTATTGCAATGATCTACTGTCACAATGGTAACAGATTTTCAAAGGAAAAGGAAAATACAGGCTCTGCATCACTTTGGAACACACTCAATCCAACTGTGGAGCTCCTGAGGGAACAGGAGACCACATGTGGAAAATACACATCTCTGTGACAAACCTGAGCCACATAACGTGCACAAAAAACAAGGGTCTGGCCAAAGACCTCCTCAAATTAAAATGTACAGCTGAAAAAAATCATCTCCTTGCATTTCTTCCTTCTGCCCAAGCACCAAATTCAAATTTCAACTTCCCAGAAAACAATTAAATTCATTTTCCTCCTTCCGACTTCAGTGGCCTAAAATACACTTGCCAGAATTTCGAGGCTTATAGAAAAAAATTCATGTTCATCTTACATATATTTTTATATTATATTCTGGCATGGCCCCCTTTTGCAGCTGATAAAGCTGCCAGAATTAATAGAAGCATCCAGAAGAACGACAAACACATGGGCCAATGTCAAATACAAGCACTGTCAGAGCATGAGTTTTTCTGTTTCATTCAGCCCAGATCCCAACATACCAATTATCAACAAATAAACAGAGGGAGGAAGAACTTCGGTTTGATCCTTGGTTTTGTATTTTTATAAAGTTCACGGATTAAAACAACCATTCCAGCAATTTCCTCAGTTACAACAATACAAAACATCGACGGAGTTTCAATAAAGGGAACGTTCACAATTAATTAACACCAGAAAAAACTAAAGATTAAAATTTATATTGCTTGATAAGCAACCTGACAGGGGATTTCAAGGCAGCCAGAAGGAATCTCAGCCTGACTGGATCTTAGGAAAATATAATTGTGGTTCCACTGAGGCTGGGACTCCCCAGGACAGTGACTGCAGCCCTGCAGGGTCACACACAACCTGACCCCCCACCTTTGGCTGTCTGCTCACTGTGACAGAGCAAGAACCCAACTCCTGCAGGTCCCCCAGCCCTGCAGACTCTTCCACAGCTGAGGAAGTGCTCCCTCGGAAAAAGGGCCACTCTAAACCAGAACATATCCCAGGGAAAAGCAGGATCTCACTTGGACACGTCTGGTGCCGACTGAGCCACAGGATTTCACAACAGTGTCTGACCTGCAGAGTCAGCCCTGACCTGCTCCCATCCCTGCCCAGGTCACAGCTCAGGGGGTTGTGGTGCCTCCTGAGCCACCCTCAGGGGCAGGAATCCAACAGAACTCTGAAGTGACATCGACCTCTAAACCCAGAGAAGTCAGTGTTCAGCTCAAGTTTTATTTTCCAGCAGCAATATCTCACTTTCATCCCAGTGACAACTTCCCACACCTCAGAAATAAAAAGGCAACTAAACCCAAAGGTCCAACAGCTGTCCCAAACAGCCTAAAAGAATGGAAGAAATTCTTTACAGAAAGGGTGATCAGCCATTGGAATGGGCTGCCCAGGGAAGGGGTGGATTCTCCATCCCTGGAGGTTTTTAAGATGAGACTGGATGTGGCATCAGTGCCATGGGCTGGGAACCACAGTGGGGTTGGATCAAGGGTTGGACTTGATGATCTCAGAGGTCCCTTCCAACCCAACTGATTCTGTGATTCTAAATGGCAAAGGAACTCGTTCCTGTTTTTCAGATACAAGGCCACGTGTTCCAGGACACACAGAAGGAGTGGGAGGTGTCTCTGCCCATGGCAGGTTCATGGAATGGGATGATCCTTAAGGTCCCTTCCAGCCCAAACCATCCTGTGATTCCATCTGATGAAAAAGCTCATTCTGCCTCTTTCCCTGCACTGTATCAAACTGCTTGTTCTTGATAATCTGTAAACTTTAAGAAGCCATAATTAAAATACTTGTTTCATCTATTCCAGTTTGCATTATCAAATTTTGTATGCAAATGCAACCCAGTCAGACAGTTCCAAATAAAAGAATAAGTCAAGATGATATATATATTCACATGGTCTATGTTTTAAAATAACTTAAGGCTCTTAAAAAGTGTTGTTTTTATTTAACAATCATCCTTCTTGGTTTGGGGCTAATTCACTGAGTGGTTAATGCTTTAGTGTTTCTCTATGTAGAAATATTATATATAATACAGATATAGTAAATAATATTGCTCTGCTGGTCCAAGAGCTGTCCCAGACAGCCTAAAACATCTCTAAATGGCAAAGGAATTCATTTTTATTTTTCAGATACAAGGCCACATGTCCAGGACACACAGAAGGAGTGGGAGGTGTCTCTGGACGTGGGCGCTGGAATGGGATGATCTTTAAGGTCCCTTCCAACCCAAACCATCCTGTGATTCCATCTGATGAAAAAGCTCATTCTGCCTCTCTCCCTGCACCGTATCAAACTGCACTTCCCATGTCCTACCCCCTGCACCTCTTTCTTCCAGCTTCATACAGATCCTAAAACTCCAGGACAAGGGAGGCTCTCACACAAGCTGTTCCAAAGCAGTTTGCTGGAGAAGCAGAGTCATGTGTGGGATCATTTCACCTTGTGTTACCTCACGCTGATTCCTCTCGCTCAGGTGCTGTTTATGTAGCTACTGATGTCACTGGAGAAACAGATCCTCATAAATCCTTTTAATTCCTGCAGATCCTTTTAAATGTTTCTACGTAGGCGAAGCAAACAATATTGTCCTCAGCTCCAGGGGACATGAAGTCACCTGGTTTTTTCCTGAAGCTCCAAATCAGTTCAGACTTCCACCCAACAAAGTTTTTCCAGTCCAGCACTCAAGGTGCCACGACGATGACACCAAAGCAGTTTGCTCAGTAACAATACCCTCAGTTTTAAATTCTGTGACTTTAATATGAGAATATCCCTTCCTGAGGTGTTCAACAGGCTGAGGGTGAAAGGGGACAGGGACACAGAGGTTCCTCCAAGTAAGAAAGGTATTCAAGAGCTCAAAGAACAAGACAATCATTACCCACAGAGCCAGCTACTATTCTGATGCAGATATTTCTACTATGTACTTTTGCTGGCATCTTAATCCATTTACTTCATAATTTATTGGGCTACTGAAAAGGAAATCTCCATGTCCAATGACAGGCTGAAGACACAGGAGAAAAATACCTCCATATGTCAGGTTCTTGTAAGATTTTAAGCTTGTTGTTGCCCTCATGAAGAGGGAGGGGAAAGATGCAAATATATTACCTCGTGTTAAGGAAGCCCTAAAGCAAATCTGAACAGACCCCGTGCAACCAAAATTCATGTTCCAACAGGCATTTGGACAAAAGCAAGGTTACAGTTGTGTGTGTGGTGTGGGGTGGAAAAAAAAAAAATCAGGAAAACCCCCCAGATTAGACTGGGAAGGAAATGGGAGGGAGGTTGTGGAGGTTGAGGGGACAGATGGGGAACTGGGCCAACAAGCTTTTAGGAGAGGCCTGTGTGATTCCCAGCAAAGTAGAGAAGATTAATTGCACAGTGTTGTCTAAGCCCTACTCGGTTCTTTTTAATACCTTGTTTAAAGCTGTGCATGAATTCATTATATCCATGCAAATTAATAAGAGCAGTATTTATACAGTAACAATGTAGTGCCACCTTTCACTTGGAAAAATTCCAATTATCTTGATTATGTATTTATTTACAGTTTGTTTTCTATTGCTCCAATACAGCTGCTGAGCTCAGCATGGGAAAAAAAGCTGCATTAAGTGCTGGATTAAGTACTGTACAGCAACAGGGTAAACACAGAATGAGATTTTAAGCAAGGACTTCACAGGAAGAAAATGCAGACCTTTAACTTTCATTCATATCAGATAAGAGTATTTAAGGGACAGAATCAAATGACTGGAAAGGATTTCCTCTCCTTAAAGCCTAGGAGATGTAAGCTGAAGACAGCTATCCCTACTGCACACACCTTTAATTTTCATCTTTCTAATCCTTGCTGTGTCTCATTAATTTAAACTCTCTAATCTCTCTTAAAATTTATGTCATTTGCACCCTTAGCTACAAATACATCTTCCTGTGTGTAACAAGCTGTAAGAGTTCCTTCTGTAACACATGCTAAAACTGTTTTTTGGATAAATTAAGCACAGGAATGTGTATTCAAGATCTCATCCTGTTGAGAAATTACCTTTTAAATCGAATTTAAAAATCAGTATATTCAGTTAAGGTTCCAGCTAAGCTCATGTCCCCCCAGAACTGAGCTAATGTTTGTTCTCACCACCCTCAGCACTTTTCAAGACAAAGTTTTACAAAAGCACAAAGAGCAAACTGAACAGAAAAGTTTCAGTGCTGGGGTACATCTCTTATGCTAATTATTACTAATCATGTAACATTTAATAAGCAGATTCTTAAATTACAGAACAGTTACAAATGCCCCATTATCACACAGACTGTGGCTTTCCCTGTTCTTTCACTGAATAACCTCCTCCACATCAGCTCCAACCACTCCTCCATCCCACTGCAACAGGGGAAAATTGAGATCACAAACTGGTTTCCCGTCTTCATTTCAAGCCCCAGCTCTTTTTGCAATAAAGTCAGTGTCTCACATTGTACTCCTGGGCCCACACAACAGCTGTTCTCCACAGATTCTGAATTATTTTTCATCCTCTGACACTGAAAATAAGATTGTCACCAGAGCCAGAGCTTCTGCAGCTCCCTATTGCCACTGCTCGGGCGACAAATATTCCCCAGCCACGAGCCCTGACCGAGGGACAAACAGCTCCTGGAATGGTTTGGAGTGATGGATGAAAGGAGTCCAAATTGAAGCTGAAGCATTTCAAGAGATAAGCTGCTCTGACTAATGTTGGGAGAGCTCAGTGAAAAACAGACTCTTGGACTTCCAGGGGGGCAGGAGGAGTGTGGAATTCAGCACCTCCTGCCCGGAGCAGCCTGGTCTGACCCACACACCTTGGGGCACCCACAGCCACTAAAACTGGGGACAGCACTTCAAACACTCCCAGCTGTACTGATGCCTTAAGGTCCATCTAGTTTTTTTGATTTTTCTAATTTTTCTAAGTTTTATAGTATGTTATGTAGCAGAAGTAGATTTTAGAAGCAGCAGCATTTATTCCCTTACCCTTAGCATAGTAACTACAACCCTTTTACCCCAATTCCCCATATCAATACCCTTGAATGCCATGAGAAATGTTTAGTCTCTCTTTAAGATAGGCCTCTTCTGTTTGAGGACATCTAATCCTGGCCTGGACTGCAAGAGTACAGTCAAGACCTGAGTAACCATGTGCCCCTTGTACCCCAAAGAAGATGAAGATGATGAAGAAAAGGGTCTCAAAGACCCCAGCCCCAATTCCCCAGGGGTGGGACTGGGGGTGGACCAGGGCAAAAGCCAGGGGGTGGAAAAACCTGGGATTGGACAGAGAATATTATAAATTATAACATCTGTAACAGAAGCATCTTGTAACCCTGTGCCCAGGCACAAGTTAAATCCTTTCCTTATCTCACCTTCAAAACTAAGCTGTCTCAGAGTTTTTTCTCCCTGAGTTTTCTTTTAGGCATCAGTACTCACACAGTGACATTTCTGTAGCTGAGCTACCACACAGCACCTCGTGGAAAAATGAGGTTTGACCTCCTGAGTTTCCCAGCTTTTCAGTTTGGATCCATCTCTGTTTCACTCCTGCAGTGTCACTGTGGCACACTGAGCATTTCACAGCAAAGGGATGTAAAACCACCAGGGCCCTTCAGCCAACAGTGAAGCCAAAAACAATTATTGCTTGGGGGGGAACAAACAACTGCAATCAACACTTTTGAGATGCTGTGCAGGTGAACAGAGAAGTTTGTACTCAAAATGTGAGGAACACGCAGGGCTGAATAATCTCATTTTCAAGTACAGGCTGAAGAAAATGTTAACTGGCAGCAGCCACAGGTTAGACCTTGAAACCTTACATGAGACCCTAAAAATGTGATGTTCAGAGGCACATCCAAGACATGCAGAGCACACCCCAAGCTCCTGGTTCTGTGCCCAAAACATTCCAGACACTTGCTGGTGCTGACACTGCTAAAGCTGCTGTGCACAGGGTGAGCTGTTAATGAGGGGGGTGAAATCAGTGGCATAACAGGGATGAGATCTGGAGTCACCTGATTTATATTTCACAGAAGACAGCAGAGGAGCTTTAGAAAACAATCACAGACCCACAGACAAACTTGCCAGAAAGGTTTGAAGATCATCCCAGTCAAACCTCCAGCTCAGATCAGTTTGTTCCCAAATTGGGAGCCAAGCCTTTGGTGCATTACCCAATTTAGTTTCAAATCTCTCAGGGACACACAGATTCCACGGGACACACAGAAAATTAACGCAGCAGAAAGCAAAAAGGGTGGCTCTTTCCTGAAGGGGAGCTAAATCAGACAGCACAAGATACACTGAAAAGCTTTTGCATGCACAGCCCCCTTTGTCTCCTCAGAAAGGTTGCCTCCTGCCCCCAGGACAAGGATCATTTCAATTAGCAAGGAGCACACTGGGCTGGCTGCTGCAGAGCACAAGGACTTCCAAAGGGAAACAACCCCGGGAAGGGATTTCTTACCTCCAGGGTAAGGGATTTCTTACCTCCAGGGTAAGGGATTTCTTACCTCCAGGGTAAGGGATTTCTTACCTCCAGGCCTGTACACCACATCGTCCTCGGTGATGAAGGACGTGATCTCCCCGTTGTCGGTCCTCTCGTAGCGGGATTTCTTCTTGGGGGGTTTCTTTTTGCTCTTCTTGGTGGACTCCTCGGTGGTGGCACTGTTGTTGTCGTTGTCCTCATCCTCGCTGTGGTCGCTCTCCGCGTAATTCTTGGCACCTCCTTCCAAGGTGCAGCTCCTCCGGGGCCGGGAGTTCTCGCTCTCCCTCGCCTTGTCCCTCTTGTCCCGCTCCTTCTCCCGGTCTCTGTCCCTGTCCTTCTCTTTGTCTTTGTCTTTCTCCTTGTCCGCTGTCATGATTCGCCACGTGCCTTCTTCTGTCCTCTCACGGCTGGGCCTCCGTGAAAGGTAGACAGTGAGCCTGGGCTTCAGTCTTCTGAATTTCTCACTCAAATCCAGGAAAAATTCGACCACTCCAACAACCCCAGCGTTTTAAAAAGGTTCTTGAAGGGGGGACGGGAAAGAAAGAAGGGAAAAGCCCATGTTAATATTGGAAATTCTCGCAATTTCTGCAAAAATAAAAATTCAAACCCCCGCGATCCCAAAGCAATTCGGTCAGAATTGTGAAATACAAAGCAGCTCTTTGAAGGCTTCACAGAAATAATAACTTCAGTGTCTGTAAAATGTTTGAAGCCACTTCCCTCCTCAGAAAGATCCTCACAACTCCTTAAAAAAAAAAATTCTTCTGTTCGCTACAGACACGCAATAACTTCTGGGATGGGAAGTGCTCACTGAGAACACACATCACTTTACACCTGCAGCTAACAGGGAGGAAAAAAATGCAATTCCATAAAAGATTTAGGAAGGGACAAGTGCAAGAAAGGAGGAGTCTCTGGCTCTCAACTGGAAGCAAATGAAGGAGTTCAGCAAATGGTTGGATTGTTTTACATCCCCACACCACTCACAACGGATGCCCTACAAAGCTGGGACAGAGTAAAGGATGCCATCTGCCACTTCCAGGGCAATCTGTTAGGAAGTCCTGCCCCTATCCTGCTTTTCCAAAAATAGAGCCAACCTGTAATCCACAGATTACAGGAATTAATTAATTGAAACCAAACCAAACCGCAGGAGTTACAAGTGCACTAACAAAACCTGCTTTTCCATATATAAAAATAGGAACTTTCCTAAAAGGAGGGTGTTTCAAAAAGGAGGCATCCACACACAAAGATAAATTATCTTTTTCCCCCTGATTCACCAATTTACCCACATCTAATTCCTAAATTTCCAGGAAGCTGCTACTTGGTACAATGAGAACTTCACCCACTGTGTAGAAAGCTGCAGCCTCAAAGGCTGGGCCCTGAGAACATTCATTGTTCATATGTTAAGCTTTTGAAACCACATTAGAGAAGGAAAAGGACTATTTTCATCTTTAAGAAGTCAGCTGAGCAGTCAGT
This sequence comes from Corapipo altera, assembly GCF_003945725.1. Lineage (NCBI taxonomy): Eukaryota > Metazoa > Chordata > Aves > Passeriformes > Pipridae > Corapipo > Corapipo altera. Next base: position 2,926,217 of record NW_020884926.1, read on the forward strand.
GATCCCCTGCACTTGACATTCCTTCAGCCTGACACCAACCTCAGACCACAACATTCCCGTCCCTGTCGACTCCCACCTCCAGCAATGGAAACAGCAAAAGAGAGAGACAAATTGCTTTTGCTGATGCAATTCAGGCTGTGCCTTGAATCTCTCAGGCATTTCCTGAATGAACAGCTCAGGTAGGAAATGATTCTGTTTTCTTTCCCTGTTATAGCAGCTGCCATCACTCTGATAACACACCGGGGGAATCCAATGAAACTCCAGTGGAGAAGAGCACAATGAACCTGTCAACTGCCAGAGAAGCTGCAGGTAATAGTGAGAGCAAAGCTCTACAGGGATTCAATAAGAAATGTCTTAAATTTCCAGAGGTTAGGGAATTCCCCAGCAGCAAACTTGGGGTTTTTTAACTCTGGTTGTTGATATAAAGATCACTCTGGTGAAAGGATCACACCCCTCTTGTGGCACAGCAGAGCCCAGCACAAACACCTTTCTCTGGCAAGTGCAAAATGTGTCTCTTTAGCCTCTAAATAATTTCCAATTTAAAAAAAAATAATCATCCATCAGTCACCACAGTATTGAATTATTGGGGATGACAGAAAGAGCAGGTTTGAACCTGGACAGCTACAGGGCTTTTCCTTGAAGTCCCAAACTTAAGGAGGTGCCAACCACCCCACACAGCTCTAAACATAAAGGAAAAATGATTTTAAAGTCCCTGTCCCAAGGAAAAATAAACCAAAGTTGATTAATAACTGACAGATAATTCATCCATATTAATTTTATCTGCATCTGAGGCATTCTGAGCTCCTCTTCATAACCCACAACTCTCAAGGAAGCAGAGTTGTGCAAATAACCCTGGAAAAAGCAGCCAGGCTCTCAGTGTAGGCTGCTCCTGGCCAAGCTTTATTTGGAAAGTAAATTCCAAGTGAACCATTTTACACCAGTTGAGTCTGTTCAAGAGCCAACACGACATCAAACCCAGTGACCTCCCCGTGCCTGGGGGGTAAATCACTTTACAGGAGTCACCCCCCAAACGCATTTGCCCCCCCCTTAATCTGCTTTTCTGTCTCCATCGACCCTTTTTATGGGCAGAGGTAAAACCAACTGCACAGGAGAGAGAAAAAACCCTTCCACAGCCCCTGCCATGGAGCACAGGAGAAGCCTCCAAACATCCTCAACTGATGGATTCCAGTTCTCCCCAGGAGCAAGGACCAACCCTGCAGGACTTAACCCCCCCCCACAGCTGCAGGTTTTAAATCCTTGCTGTTGCTCTCAGATTAAATCCAAACAAAGTACTTCAGTGTTTTTATTACAAGTCCAATTATTAATGGGGATTTTTTTCTTGGGTTTTTGTGTTTTGGGTTTTTTTTTTTTGCACAGAGGAGGAACGTTGAATAAATAAACACCATGTTCAGAATGATTTCGTTTACTGGAGGGCTGGGCAATAATTAGTGTAGAGCACAGTCAGTCTGTTCATCTGTGAAATTTCCAGCTAAAAAAACACAGCCAAATGGCCACTCTCCTCCCAGCTCCCATTTCAGGAGATTCCATAAAAAGTCATTTCCATAGCCAATGTATTTATAAACAGCACAGGCAGCCTCTTCATCTTATCAGTCCCTACCTTGTGATGCAATCTCATCACGAGCACTGTTCAACTTTCTCACAAAAATACATCCCATTTCCAAGACTATTTTACTCTAAATGCTCAATTTCAAAAGTTTTGCAGCATTCAACCAACATCATCGTGAAGCAACGACTACTTCTGTCTAAGAATAAAGCAATCCCATAACCTTAAATTCAGTTGCAACAGGACCAAGAAAAAACACGACAGAGAAAAGATGATGTTACACAAACTCAACTGTGTAACAGCAATACAGGGTTGCCAGAGGAGCAAAGAAAAATTGTTTAATCAGCAGCCACCTAATTAAGATTAAGCCATTATTACCACAAAGAAGTATTTGATTAAGAAACTTTATTATTTAAGCAATGAGTCAAAGGTGTTTTGAAGATTCCAAGATATATTTTGCTTTCATGGTGAGACACAACATTGTCCCCTGCTGCATCCCTGCTCTTTATTTACCACCACCAGAAACCAAAAGCAAAGAGTTGTTTATAGATAAAGGACACACCCAGTATCTGGAAGGATCCCTTCGACCATAAGAGCAGAGAGTTTCTTACACATCATCTAAATTTCAACGTTTGGGTTTCATTTCACACGTTCTCACCTCGCCCACCAACCACCCCGGAACAGGAGGATGTTACAAACTCAACGTGGTGCTGAATTACTTTGGGCCAAAATGGAAATACCGTGAAAAAGTATCTGCTGGCTCAGCATCACTCCTCACTCCCAGATGTTGTGGTGGGTTCAGCACTTGTGGAATTCTGAATGAATGTGGAACCCGAGGAAACACCAGCACAAAACCCACAAAAATACCCTGAGCCTTCTTTTTTGGTTCTCTAAAGCAAACTGGGGTAATACATCACACAGCGATCACACAGATGTTTAACTCTGGATTAGGACAGCAGAGGCAAATACACTGAAAATCCGGGTTTTGGCAAGCTCTGGGGTTTGGGTTTCCTGTAATTTTATTCACTGGCAGCCCCTCGTTCTCCCTCTACCAAACCACCACCAAAGCAGCTGCTTCTGTCATTAAACTACAGAAGAGAAATTCAGGTTAAGCACCACGGGCTGAAGGGCATTAACAGCCTTTGATACCGGTTTACTGCTCCCTCCGTAGGGAATTCAGCTCGGAAAGAAGTCATTTGAGCTAAAAGGGGAACAATCACTTTACAATAGCTGAGCCCGGCATGCAAAGGAGGGGGAAAACAGCCCCTGTCCATTATTTGCTCGATGCAAGTTGAAAAACCTGAGGAAAAATGTTAACTCTGCTGCAATCACACTCCGAGACTTCGCTGTTATTATTTTTTAACCAGAGCCTCAGGATATGTCCACTTCTCCAAGTAAGTTTATTACACCCACTGTGGGAGAGCTTCCTTTGCCTCCACCCTGTTTGCCACCAGACTTGAAAGGTCTTTTTTTATCTGAAATCGTTCAGAGATCAAACACGAGCCAAAAACATGTTTGCAGAGTTACTCACTGAAGTTTTCTGTTCTCTGCTTTGTAGCAGAAAATGCAGATACTGATGACCTCATGACACATTCAAGTGTGTTTGATTCCTGTTAAAAGGCTCAGTGATGAAGGAACAGAGCAAACTGGGACCAGGAACCTTGAGTTTGAGTCTGGGGCAGGCAGGATGGAGGAAAGTGGGCACTGAGTGTCTCAGGAGAGGTCTGGAAGCAGGTGATCCACCAGGTCAGAATTGGCCCCTGCAGCGCTCTGCGACTTCCCAGGACATGCCAAGCACACTGAGTGCTTGCAAACACTCCTTTTGTACAGAAAAGGTGTTTAACATTGCACAGCAGTCTCTCAGAACAGTTAAGGTGGAACCAACTGCAGACAAGTCCCAAGGATCCCTCCCCTGCCCACAGCAGTTCTGGAGGAAAACTTCAGCGCCAGTGAAGTGGAAAGCAAAGCCCTGCCGGGTCCCTGCATTCCTGACACGGCCTCTGCATCCTTCACCTCTCTGACAGGCAACTCCAGAGCAGCATCACTCCAAAAATAGCACACAGAGCTCCCAGCCACCCCTCAGGGCACAGGATACACCTGCACTTTCAACTAGTCCTTCTCTAGTCAAGCCCAAAAGCACCCGGGTGTCAGGCTGGACTCTCACTAAACCTCAGTTCCAATCTCAAAGACAGGGTACAAGAGATGTCATAATGAATATTATTAGACCTGCCTCTGCATTTTCAAGTGGAACCTAAAAGATGTTCTTGCCAAAGCATCTTTGGAGAAATCAAGCAGGCACAATTTAACCTTTAACTCAATTTAAAAGTCTGAAGTGCAGAAGTTCATAATCACTATTTTCAACTTATTACCCCATATTTACTTGGCTCGGTGGTGGGGGGGTTCCCCAGCATTTTAAATCTAGTTCAAATGAAAAGTTTCAGCATTTGTTCAGCCACAAATTCCCATCCTCCCATCCCAGCCCAGAGAACAGGGCAGTGCTGCTCCCACGAGCAGTGAGTTCCAGTGGGATCTGGGCACTGGGAGCTCTGGGATGGCCAAAGTGCAGTGACCTGTCCCACACAGCCCTGCAAGGATTTCATCTGGGCACCTGGAGACCTTTATCAGAGCAAAAGGCACATATACCACCTCTTCCCACATTAAGTACTTAAACCTCTTAACTAGAATTAAAGAGTCAGGTTTTAAAGATAATGTGAAAGCAAGTCCACCAGAAATGCTATGAGACTGTAACAGGAAGGCATCAGAGGGGAACTAAAAATATGGAGAAGAGCTCCTTTTTCTTATTTAAGCCAGACAGATAAATCTTTTAACAAGATTTGTTTGGTCATGTGTTACCAGCCTTAATAAACACAACAGGACCATTCTTCTGTAAGCTTTTAGTCTCATATTGCCAGATAAAAAGGCACTGTTTCCAGCAAATGCCAGATTAAAGGAAGTATGTGCTGCCACTGCTGGAGTTCCTGCCACAGAGTTTTTCTAATTTAGATGTCAAGGGAGAATTTTAACTCTGTTTCAGTGCAAGGGATTAAGTTTTCACAAAAGAAACAAAAAAGGAAACAGCCCATAAAGGTTCCCCCTCTAAACTCATAAGGTTTGAAGAACTGCTTCAAGAAAACCTTCGAGATCATTTGTGAAAAATAACCCTGATAATCAGTGTAAGGGAGAAGAAATCTCAGCTGCCACAGCCAGAAGGAAGAGTTAAACTCCAGGTATCCAAGTGGAGCACTAGACTGGGGTTCAGATCCTCCCAGCCTGCTCCAAGCACCCAAGAGAGGAGTTTCCACACAGCTCCCACTTCCCAAGATCCCACATCCACCATAAAGCTCATTAAATGCAGGGGAGCCACACACACCTTTAACCTTTAGGTTTCAGCAAAGACTAAGAACATCTGTTATCAGCTTTCTCCCACATTCTTTCCTTATCATCCATTTGCCACTGAAAATATGAGTTGCAGATATTCAGAGGGATCAAGTACTTTAAGAGTTCATGCAGGATATTCCTGGGAATACTCCCCACCCCACGGTTCATCCATCATCTCAAAGTGGAGAGCTTGGCTCAGGACAACACACAAACAGGCTGCAAACTGAGAAGCCACAGAGGAGGAAAAGGGGGAAAGGGAAAGCAAAAGGGGGAAAGGGAAAGCAAAAGGGGGAAAGGGAAAGCAAAAGGGGGAAAGGGAAAGCAAAAGGGGGAAAGGGAAAGCAAAAGGAAAAAAGGGAAAGCAAAAGGAAAAAAGGGAAAGCAAAAGGAAAGAAGGGAAAGCAAAAGGAAAGAAGGGAAAGCAAAAGGAAAAAAGGGAAAGCAAAAGGAAAAAAGGGAAAGCAAAAGGAAAGAAGGGAAAGCAAAAGGAAAAAAGGGAAAGCAAAAGGAAAAAAGGGAAAGCAAAAGGAAAAAAGGGAAAGCAAAAGGAAAAAAGGGAAAGCAAAAGGAAAGAAGGGAAAGCAAAAGGAAAGAAGGGAAAGCAAAAGGAAAAAAGGGAAAGCAAAAGGAAAAAAGGGAAAGCAAAAGGAAAAAAGGGAAAGCAAAAGGAAAAAAGGGAAAGCAAAAGGAAAAAAAGGGAAAGCAAAAGGAAAGAAGGGAAAGCAAAAGGAAAGAAGGGAAAGCAAAAGGAAAGAAGGGAAAGCAAAAGGAAAGAAGGGAAAGCAAAAGGAAAAAAGGGAAAGCAAAAGGAAAAAAGGGAAAGTAAAAGAAAAATAGGAAAGCAAAAGGAAGAACAGATACAGCAAGAGCTTTCTATCATTTCACGCCTGGAGTGAGATTTTGCTGAAGGTACTCACCCCAACTTCCATACTCCAGATCCTGCTGCATTTACCTGCAGTATTTTCCACCCAACTCCCACACACAGAGCCAGAACATGGAGCTCTCCCTGCCAGGAGCACAAACCACACACCAGCTTCTTCCCTGGGATGTTAATGCATCGTTCAGCACAAACATGAATTTTCCTGCCCTGCTCTGGGGCACCTCCTGGGTGTGAGGACTGGAACAATCCTGCTGGGGCAGTGGGTGTTGAAGGGTCCTGCTGCCTGTCCTTGAATGCTCAGAGGCCAAGTGTGTGACCCTTCTGGAGGCAAGTTTGCTGAAAGTCTTAAAAAGCTCTCAGGAGCCTCTCCAATGATTTATGTGCCTCTTATCAGTTGTCTTCCTTATCTCCTTCCCTGTGAGTTTGTAACACAAACACCCGCTGGAACACTGTGGGCAGGAATGGTCACTGAGTTACACATTTACAGCCCTTGTAAGCCCTCGAAGAACAGGCAATTAAAAGTGTGTTTGTTCATCAGAACTGCTCTGTGCCAATCACCCCCGATGGCTCCAGGGTGCAGACAAAGCACCCCACAGGCACCGACCTCATCAGCATCTCCCAGCCCCGAGGTGACCCTCGAATCCAGGCACACAATTCCAGGTGTTCCCCATGACAGACACTGACCTTTTCCTTCCCCTGCTATTTACCCACCGTGACCTGAGCGAAGAAAACGGGGAGATCTCACATTTCTGAGGGGAGATCTCACATTTCTGAGGGGAGATCTCACATTTCTGAGGGGAGATCTCACATTTCTGAGGGGAGATCTCACATTTCTGAGCCGTGTCTCGCACCAGCCACGCTGGCAGCTGCCAGGTCTGAAATCCCAGTTTATGGTGCTGCCCTCCCACTGCACATTCCACCCTCACACTGAGACACCCCGACCTGGGATGTCATGGCATCATCCCCAAATCCAGGTCGAGGGGCTGTTTGACAGACGAGCTATGCAGGGTGACAGCTCAGATAAGATCCTAAATCCCTCTCTTCAACACGGTGTTGATGCCACAGAACTTGGGGGAAAGCAGCAAAGCCAGATTTCCCAAGGCAAAACTATTTCTGCGTTTGTCACCAGGATGTTTTGCATGGTTTCAGAGTCAATTTTTCAGGAGGAAATTGCCAGGTTTATGGGACAATCGTGAGGATTTTTAAGGATTGGAGCAGGGAGGATCTAAGACAGCCAAGTTACATTTCCCTTCGTGTTATTCTAAATTGGTACAGCACAAGTAGAACAACTTTTTACTTGCAAGAGCTCATAAATTCAGGAAGGACTAAGAACAACACTTAAGACAGTCAGCTTTGGCCACAGGGAACACTGGGACTGATATCTGGAGGGAGCAGATCAGCTCCTGCCTCCTCCAAAAACGGGTGGGTGATTTATGGACCACACTCCCAACAGTGACCCCAGAGCAGCTCTCTGACAACACCTGCTCTCAGACAGCTTTACACACAGGCTGCCAGAAAAGTAACGTTGTTCCAAATAAGCCACAGTTTCTCCTCACACTAGTTCAAGAGCAGCAACATAAGATCAATACAGTCTTAGAAAGTTTCTGGGCTCCCAAATTTAGTGAATAAATGAGTTATGCTTTCTGTTCTCCCAGTGTGTGGTGAGGGCTGCAGCAAACAGCAGGGCACTGGGGCTGTCTGCACACTGGTCACCAGCCCTGTGACACCCAAACCACTGCAGGAGCCTCTCCCAAAACCCTTCTCACCTCCATCACACACCCCCAGGACCTTCAGGGCCGAGTGGTTCAGTGGTGACCTCAAAAGCCCAGAACAACCAAGGTACAGAGCTGGGAGCAGAGCACAAAAATTCCCAGCCCGGCCCAGGGCATTGATCCACCCTAAAGTGGATCTACTAAAGTGGGAGTTCTTTATCAGAGCTCCTCTTGTCATTCAAAAAGGTGCTTTAATGGCCTCTGTAGTCATAACACACACAGGAACAAACAATGATCCACAGGCAGTAAATATGAAGCCGTGTATTTACTGCTGCTTCTCTCAAGCCAGCCAGGCTAATGTCAATGATTACCACAAAATAGGTCTGAGTAATGCAAAGTAGTCATCCCATAGCACCATTAAAAAGCAGAGGTTTAAAAAATGACCATATAATGCAAGATAACTCCCTCCTGTTAAAGGCTGTTAGGGGAGAACAGGCCCACGGGACCTGCAGGAGCTGCTTCTGTAACAAGAACTATTATCTGGGGAACTTGGAGTCATTTGGAGCCAAGGAAACATCTGCATTATGAGGTTGCTTAACAACATTTAAAACAGGAAAAAACCCCTCGTTGTTATATAGAGCAGATTATTTTGAACAGATTCTATCACAGGATCACAGAATATCCTGAGCTGGAAGGGACCCAGAAGGATCATTAAAGTCCAACTCCTGGCCCTGCACAGGACACCCCAACAATCCCACCTTGTGCTGGGTTTTATCAGGCACAATTACTCTGCTTTCCTCCCAGCCACCACACCTACACAACTGGATTGGCAGGATAACCATTCAGCCAACAAAATGCAGATAAAGAGACAAAAAGTGAGATTAGGGTGGAGAACCTAAACCAGAGGCAGTGGAGCCATTCCACCATCCCACCACACATCAGCCATGGGACCACTCATACCCCAACAAACAAATCACATTTTCCCCTGATGAATCATCAAGTATTGTAAAAAAAAACCCCTCATTTGTTGACAGAGGTTTCAGAAAAAAAAGACAACAGATTTTGAGAAGTAGAAAAGGTTGAAAGCATGCATATGGATCTCTTGACAGGCAAGTCTGTGGCAAATAAAAAGAGAAATCTGTAGTATGTTTACTAAAATACATAAAGTCTAAACATTGCCAAGTGCTGTAAATTCAGATCTGGGGAAAACCAACATAGAAATCAAAGCATAAAGAGAAATTGCTGGTACACAATAACAACCAAGCTAAGGGTAAATGAAACCGAATTGTGTCCCTTTTACAACAGCTCTGGTTTTACAGGATGTTTATCAATGTTACCAATTAAAACACATCCCTATATTTGCCTCTAAGTCACTTATTTTAAGACAGAAATGAGTTTTGTATAATACTGAAAACCTCCATTTGTGTGTGTTTATTAGAACGAGCCCGTTGCTGCCTCGCAGGCGACTCCAAGTGTAACTACACCCAAAACTCTGCCCACACCTAATTTCAGCTTCCAATTCTAAATTTTATTTTGGCACCTCCAGCTCTGCAACATGGCTACAAATACCCCCCAAACTGTCACTCCCTGGGTGGATTTAGCTGTGCTTTTCTCCACTGGGAATTCCATTTTTCAGTGGCTCAGCTGTCCCCCTGCAAACCTTTCATCTTCCAGAAAAGCTTCCAACTGGAGTTATTTAAATCACCCAAACCAAAACTAGATCGGGGTTATATTTGGGAGCAGCAAAGGCAAAACCCTCTGGTCTTCAGCCACATTAAGTGTTTTATTTAAACTCCAGACAACTGCCTGTGGATCTGAGCTCCTCAAAATGGAAGAGTAAGTGCAGGGTGGGCTCCCAGGATGAGCCCTGACCAGACATTCTGGGCTGTAATTAAAGCAATTCCTCTCTAAAGAAAGCAGCATCCTGAGATTTAGATACTATCTGCAAGACTGACTAAAGCTGCACCACTTAAGTGTTCCATAGAATTCCACGAGAGCACAGAAACAAAGAAATTCTCCTCTTTTGGTCAGAGGGGAGAAGGTACAATGTTATCAGAATAAACAGATTTTTTCTCATCCGCTGTTTTAAAACACTTTCTGTACAAGCAGAGACAGATGATAAAACAGGGGATAAAGACAAGATAAGAGACACTTAACAGTGCTAAAAGAACTGTAGCTTGAAAGTAAAAAAAAAAGACAACTTCTCCTTTTTCTCCTGGACTCTTTTTGGAAAAAAGGAGGGACTTAACCTGATGTAATATATTGTTTTACTGTAAAAAAAAAAAATTAAGTTGTTATATATATATATGTATGTATGTATGTAAATAAACTTGTAAATATTTCCCTTCCCCTAATACCAAGACGAATGTGTCTGAAAACTTCTTCTTCCCTTTCACATTAGCACAAATTGTACCAACCCCTCTAAACTGGCCTTTTTGAAACCCCTGTGTTTTTCAAACCACCACACTGTCTAGAGAAACTGCCTTTAATTTTCGGGCCTGGGTCTCATTTTCTCTGAGGAGCAGCTTATTTCAGTTAATGACAGAGCAGACGTCAGAATTTCCTTCCCCCCAAAGCCTCCCTTCCCAGCCGGGCAGGGCTGTTGTAATCAGGAGATTAACTGTGCTTATTCATGTGTGAAATGCAGGCTTGATCCCTGTCTCGTATTATAGACTGTCTGCAGCAAATGGTCAGCATATTCCTCATCATTTCATAACACTTAACAACTGAAATGGATTCAATTACATCTCACTTCCTCCACTGCACTTAGAGAAAACAGCAATAAATACTTAGCATTTAAAGTGGTAAAACCCTACTAGTGCAAGGATGACCTTTGATCTTGACAGTGCTGCACGAGGCAGCAGGAATATTATCTGAAAAGCAAACAAAACACTGCGTGCAAGGCAAAGAATGAAAGCACAGAGGTGTGCTGCTCAAAAATGAGTTTGCAGCAAACCTCCAACAGCTCATTATCCCTCTGTGCTCTCGCTAAAGATCCCAAAACTCGTGTTAAAAGGTCTTTGCAAAGAGGGGGCTGTGTTTCAAGGGACCTCACGATCTCCTGCGTGACCTCAAGTGATGGAAACCAAAGCTGTCAATGTTGGCTTCTAACATCTTTTCATCCCAAAAATACAGCCAGGTGTCCTTTACACCTCCCTGAAGGCATCACTGTTGCCCGAGGTGAACTTCCCACAGGAGCCTACACCACTTTCCTGGCTGGTTTTTGTACTGCACACCAACCCCAACCTTTCTCAGTTGCCCAGTGACTCCTCACTGCACAAACTTCCACATGTTTTCCTCCCCTCAGGTCTGGTTCACTCCTCGGAAAGTCAGAGAAGTTACTCTCAAAAAAACTCCAAAAACCAAACCAGTACATAGTTTCAAAGACAACTGAAAAATTCCCCTCCTTTGTAGTCCTGTTACTGCTCCTGGGCAACAACCAGTTGAATTCCCGGGTAGATTTGAAGCACTGTTTGTAAAAAAAAGGACCAGCTCACAGGTCTCACACAGTTTCAACCCTATATATTGTGTTTTAAACAGCTCTCAGCCCCAAGAATGACCCCACAGCACTCAGCTGCTAAAGAACCCAAGTGAAAGGACTTCCCAACACCTTCCATGAGAAGAGGAAAATATTAAGGAATATTAAGAATGATTAATTTGAGCCTGACCCACACTGAGGGGAAATATTTTAACGCTGCAAGAAATAACTTCTGGCTTTGGTCACACTTCAGATATTAAGAGAATTCCCACTTCCAGGACTCTCAGCAGATGCTCTGAACTCCTGGATGACCGGAGCAGTGGGATCTGATGGAACAGGGGGAGGCACCACCACTTTATCAAGATCAGTCTTTAGGGCTGATCTTTGTTAAGCTGCTGAGAACAAGGCTGCAGAGTAAGACCATAAGCCATTAAGCATCAAATAAGCAATGCAAACAACCATCCAGCTCCAAGTGAAGTATAGTGGCCTTTAAAAAAAATAAATAAAAACAATAAAACTTTTATTTAAAAACAAAATTTTAAAATAAAAATTTTATTTTATTTTTTAAAAATTATTTTAAAATTTTATTTTTCAAATAAAAATTTTATTGCTTTTATTTTAAAAATATTAAAACAAATTTTTAATAAAAATTTTATTGCTTTTATTTTTAAAAAAGATTTATTAAAAAATTTTATTTTTTTTAAATGAAAATTTTGTGGGTTTTTTTTAGTGGTCTCGTTCACACCTGTGACACTGTCACATCCTCTCACCTGCCACCAGCAAAACCAGGAGGTGACACAGGGACTGGGGTGACAGTTTGATGGCTTTGGGCCTTGCTCTCCCTAAATCCAAGGATGCTCGTCCTTTGTGTGCTGATTGACACATTCCCACAGAAATAAGAGAACTGAGACACTTGTGGACAAAAATGAGTACATGGGGGGAAAAAAAAAGAAAGAAAAAAAAAGTAAAACCTCCTTAGCTTTCACAATGACATGCTAATACCCCATGACATGCAAATTAAGATCACATAAGTCATGTATCCTACTGAAAATACCTTCAAAATGGAGGTTCTTTTCCCTAAATGAAGCACTATGAAGTTCCTAACTCTATTTTCAAGTTGAAGCTTTAAGGTTAGACACCAGTAACAGCTCTGAAACAACATAAAATGTTTAATAAAGCTACTTGGAGTCTGTAGTGGACAAGATATAGAATCATAGAATCACAGAATCATAGAATCACAGAATCAGTTGGGTTGGAAGGGACCTCTGAGATCATCAAGTCCAACCCTTGATCCAACCCCACTGTGGTTCCCAGCCCATGGCACTGATGCCACATCCAGTCTCACCTTAAAAACCTCCAGGGATGGAGAATCCACCACTTCCCTGGGCAGCCCATTCCAATGGCTGAGCACCCTCTCTGCAAAGAAATTCTTCCCAATATCCAACCTAAACCTCCCCTGGCACAGCTGAAGACCGAGCCCTCTTGTCTTGCTGATGGTTGCCTGGGAAAAGAGACCAAACCCCCCCTGGCTCCCCCCTCCTGTCAGGGAGTTGCAGAGAGTGAGGAGGTCTCCCCTGAGCCTCCTCTTCTCCAGGCTGAACAGCCCCAGCTCCCTCAGCCTCTCCTCACAGCACTTGTGCTCCAGTCCCTTCCCCAGCCTCGTTGCTCTCCTCTGGACCTGCTCCAGCCCCTCAATGTCCCTCCTGAGCTGAGGGCCCAGAACTGGACACAGCACTCCAGGGGTGGCCTCACCAGCGCTGAGTCCAGGGGCAGAATCACTTCCCTGGCCCTGTTGGCCACACTGTTCCTGAGCCAGGCCAGGATCCATTGACCTTCTTGGCCACCTGGGCACACTCTGGCTCATGTTCAGCTTCCTGGCAATCCAAACATGAGACTAAGGAGAGCACCAGAAGCTGTTCCCAGCAGTGTTTCATCCAGCTGTGACCAAGGAAAGTCTTTTAAGACCTTCTTTATTCCCACAATAACCTGGACCAGCGTTACCATATCTCACTTGTCCTTTCCAATAAAAACCTGAGGTGATCCTTCAGCAACCAAAGACAGCAAAACAAATGACATGACTTATTATTGTTCTGGGGCACTGAAGTTTTCCAGCTCTGAGGACACCTGTGGGTGAAGTTTCCATCATTTAAAGCACGTGAACATTCCCTAACTGGAGCAGGAGTTCAGAAGGATGCCCTGGCACCAAGTGTTTCCCTGCAACACAGACCCAATCAGGAGCTGACTTAAGAGCTACTTTTCAAAATACTACAGAAAAAAATTCACCAGGTGCCAGTTACCCAAGCAACTGGGACCTAATTAAATCCAGCCAGCACTTGAGGGATTAGCCCTGTTTTCTCCTCCAGTCCTGCAGCCTCTCCCATGAGATAACACACACAGCCAGGGTGAGATTTATTACTTGCTGACTACTCCTTAACATATGCTGATCTGGCCTTTGAATCAGAAGGAACTTTGGTTTAAGTGACATTTCAAAATAATTATGTACTATTTTTTATTCAAATTGTATTGATAAGACCAAGAAGGAAAAAAAACCCCTCCTATGAAGGGATGAAGGGTTTTCTTAAGTTCTCAGCCCAAGTGAAAAACTTGCCATGATTTTTCAGTAGTGCTGTGTATATTATTTCTTTGTCCACTGCTTCCCAGACAGGGAGAACTACACTCACACTGCCCTAGAGGTTTTAAAAAAAAAAAACACCTCCCACAAACTAAAAGCCTTCTTGGAGAGGGGAAGAAAAAAAAAAAAGGCACCAAACCAAAACCCTCAAAAAACAACACATCAAAGCAAAGCAAAAACCCCAAACAAAGCAAAAACCACGGCAAGAGTTCTAAGAAAAAGATCCCTGTATAAACCCAGACAAAAATAAAATCCCAAACACAACCACTGCCTTGCTCACATATTGAGCTTCAAAACCAAAACAGTCATCACATGCACAATTTAGGCTGGAAGAGGCAGGAAAAGTTTCAGCTGTCTCCTAAAGATAATCCCAGGGAAGGTTTTATTACTCAGCATCTCTCCACACACTTATCTCCAGGACTAAAGCACTTGTTTATCTGCCTAAGAAGAACAGTTAATATACTTTAAGATTTCCATGGAAGAGCTCTCCTGTGAGACCCACACAAAGTGGGATCCACAGGGTAGAAAATGATCTCAGAACTTTATCACCCTGACGTACAACGCTTAGAATTTCTCCCCAAAAATTCCCTCTGCTCCAAATGAACTGAAAGATGTTCAAAGATTTCACTGTCAGGAATCCTGTCACGCTCCTGAAATCCTAAACCATCCTGAACTCCTGCAGGAATGGAACAGAACAAGACAGTTCTGTTTACCTTTGGCATCTCAGATCCCACTGTGCATCCTCAGAGGGGAATGCACCCTGCCAAAAGCATGGATTCAATAAAGTTCTGGGCCAAAGCAGAACTTTACACAGCAGCATTTGTTAGAAAAGTCCAAGTCTGAAGTTCAGATGTACATGTTCAGCTTCATTCCCATTTCTGTGGCTGACTCCACGCTTTAAAAATTCACAAGGAGTGCTTTCCCCAGCTCCATGGGGCTCAAACATCTTTCCAGGGCAAACTTTGGATTCTTGGTCCTTCAAATCCAGACCCTGACTCTCAAGTACCAACAGACAACAGTGACCTGCTATGGGAGGTCACCACTGGCACTTGTCCACTCTCATTCTCACCCCACTGGAAAAAAAACTTTAGTGGTACCTGAAACCAGGACATGGTGCTGAATTCCAGCAAAACTATCATTCCTGGTTGGATTTAGACATCCCAGCTGTACTTTTCTTTCACATTAACAATATTTTAGTCACAAATCACATCACTCAAACCCCAGATCTCATTTGTGCACAAAGGCAACTTAGACTAAAACTTATTTTTTAACCTTAAAAATTTGTGGAAGCATTTGATCATGTGCTACTTGAGTTAAAACCAGAGCATGAGAACTGATTTTTTTTTCCAAGCAACACTTTTTCTCCTGTCAGGACAGCACAGAAACAGTCCAGCAACAGATGAAGAAGCTGCAAGAGCCCTGCTCAGCTGCAACTACTACATCCACTCAGGAAAGAATTCTTCCAATTTAAACCAGAGCACACTCCCAATTTAAAGCAGACCATACTCCCAATTCCCTCAGCACCAGGGGTATGTGCTTGTTTAAAGAGAACAGACCTGAGGTGAAACGTTATCAGGAGCTGAAAAACCTCGTGGAAAACCTCCACAACCAGATGGTATCATTTGGGGGGGGTTTAATGCCACACTTCCCATTTCCAGCTGCAAGTGGCAAATATCAAACACGCCCTGAATATGCAAATCATCAGCTCAACACAAAGGAGGACAAGGCAATTCCTGGGAAAGACAGGCAGTGATGTTGGAACAGACTGCACCCCCTTTTCATACACTATTCATAATTACTTTATGACACTGTGAAAGGGCAATTGGTTTCCAGATGATCTGATAACCTTGGGCTGCTCTTAACTCTTTAATACCAGCCTGAACTACAAACCCTACTAGTCCACAACCTTTAAGCCAATTACACCAGTCTAATATTGAACACCCAGGGTGGATGTGCTCTGCCTCACACTCTCACACCCCAGCACACAAGACACCAAAGAACATTCAATTATTAAGCAGGAACTGATATATATATATATAAAAATCCATTCCCAGCTCTGATCTCAAAGGAATAGCTTTATTACCAGGAAATGGAAATCTGATTTTTGGCTTCTTTGTTAGATTTCAATAGGAAATGGAGCGAGCACGGAGTGTTTTGACTGCTTGGAAGGGTAAATTCCATAGGGATCTGTTACTGTGTCAAACTCACAAAAAGAAAAAAAGAAAAAAAAAGAAGTCCCCAACCTTAAGTGCCTGAATTGTGTTGACTCATATTATGGCTCAGTCATTTCCACATTGCCTTGGAATTTGGAATTTAACTGCTCACTGGGGCAGCTCCTGCTCATCAGGCACGGAGTAAATGCAAGAAACTTCACCACAAATCACTGAGTTCCCAACTTGTGCTGGGGTTAAAACCCCCACCCAGGGCAAGGACACAAAGGCTGTGAACTCCCCCCCTCAGAGGAAGGGGCCTGTTGGTCCTGGCTGAGGTGAATGTGTCGACTTTGCAGATTTTTTTACACTGAAACCTCCCCAAAAAAGAACCCGAAGCTACTTCAGTTTTGAGTTTTAGAACCTTTTACTGCTGTAATTTTACTGAGGGGCAGGCCCAGAGACAAAACTGGGACAGAACTCTGGATTAAAAGATCAAATGGAATGGCAAAACTCTGCATTTTCTCCAGTTCCCAACAATGACCAAAGCCAAGGCCGTGACCTTCGCACCAAACCAGCCACATTCCAGCCACAAAGTGGTTTAAATTTTAAGCACCTAAACAGAATAAAAGCTTATCAGACTCCAGCTGCTGCTCAAACACTTACTGCCTATTAACCAAATTTCGGCTTTCTTTCAAAAACAAGTCATTTTGATCTCTACAAATAAGCCAATTCCCCAAGAAAACACTGCCAACCCCGAAGCATTTTTATTGGTAGCCTCAAGAAAATTCAAATCACTGCTTAAGACAAAACTTATTCCATGTATAAAATTGGTGTTACAGAAGCAGCAATTACCTAAACCCAGAGTGGTTGGTTTTAGTCGAAGGTTTACTCATCACACAGCTTTTTATAGTCAGTTCATTTTAAAAAAAAAAAAAGGGGAAAACACAGAATGAAAAATCTGCAAGTATCGAATTTTTAGGAACCAACCCTCACACAGTCCAGATTTTTTATTTCCTGCTGTGTTGTTATCCTATGAAAAAGAAAGTGATCCCCATTTTCAGAGAGGAATAATTAAATCAAGTTTCCTTTTGGAATTTGCCGTTACTTCCCAAGGGAAGTGCACAGCAACGTGGTTAATGCTGAATTTACAGCCCCCGTTTCTTCTGTGCCTTTGCTAACATCAGAAAAAGCCTGAATTCCAAACTCACCCGTTATATAAAAAAACACTGTAAGAAAATCTACACATCAGAATCAAATCCCATTCAAATAAAACATTAATCCAATCACCAAGACCTTTTCTTGGCAAAACTTGTCACAAATGTTTCCTAGAGAAGGCCAGCTTGTTTTAATCATTTACATTTTTCAACACTATTTGTTCTCACTTTGTATCCAAAGGTCAGAACTCAAACCACTACCCCAGGCAAACTTTGGAATAAATACTATTTTTGTCCACTCTCCTGGAAAGAGTTTCACTTCTGCTAAGAAAGCTGGAGTATAAAAAGCAGATTTCCCTCTGATTCATTTATGAATACTTTTCATAGGTAGCTTAGAGCAAGTTTTTCATGGCTCCTTTCCTTTAGTACTCGACTGTGTTACATCACTTGTGGCTTTTCCAATCTTTATTAATAGAGAAATTTATTCTGTGTGTCTATTCTGAATTACACCAATGTGAGAATCAGCCAAACAAGGAGCAGGGCTGAGCAAGGTCCAGCTGGAATTCCAGTTTTCCTGCCACAGCCTTTCTTCCCTAAACGCCCCTTCTGAAATCATCTTGTTTTACAGGTATTAGAGAAGATTGGCACCTTAATCTGCATGTTATTAGCTAGGAAATTACTCCAAAAAAGGCCTTCCCGCCCTATTTTGGGAATCTTCATTACACTGAATGCTTATATCCACCCCACTGGCAGTTCAGTGATATATCAGGATCAGGAAAATGGAAGAATCTCTCCCTCATACACCAAAAGCCACCTCTGCTGCCCCTTGGACAACCTATTTCTGAAGCAGTGCTCAGTCTTCTGCACACAAAGGTGAGAAACTCGAAGATTCATGCACTTGACTGTCAATATTAAAGATTCACATCGGGTCACTTGCTATTCTAGGGCTACAGTGATTTATACACCACTTCCTTTCTTTACCCTTAAAATACAAAACAGAACTACTCAGTGTTCTTAGATGTCATTTCCTGAGCCTGGCACTTTAAATACACAAAGTTCAAACAAAACAAAAAAAGCTATTTTAAGGTAGAGGGAGATACCTTGGCCAAGATATTACAGGTCACAAAAACAAATAAAACTCATCTGCAGCTTGTTGGGCCACTCACAGCTCTGAGCCACTGCTTCAGGAAAGGAGCCAGAGCTGCTCTGTACCTTCAGAGAGGTGAAAATGCTGAGCATTTGCATCAAACACCACAGGCTATGTGGAATTTCTGCCTCCCAATGCCTGGAAAATGCTCACAGCCCTGTCCAATATTCTGTTGGGAGCCAAGTCCCCAACAACGTCACCCCCCAGTTGACAGCTGGGCTCCTGAGCTGCTCTTGTGTTCTGCCTGGTGCATCCCTCTCAATCAGAAGGAGGATTTGGTGAACTAAACAAGCTTGGATGAGACCAGCAGCAGTTCAAAGCCAAGTTTCACCCAGATTTAGACACACACTGTGACCACAGTGACCACCCAGAGCTGGGGACTCCAACAACACCTTTTAATCCATTCATCTGCCAGAGCCCAGCCCAGGGCTCCAAAGAATAGCCTTAATTTGAAAGTCACTTGGCCAAAACAGCATTTCATGACAATCTCAAACACACTACACACCTATTTCTGCAATTGCCTTCACAATTGGGTTTTTTACCAGTAACTGGATCTCAGGTGAAATATTGTATTATTCACATTTATCAACAAGTTACAGAAATACTGGTCTTCAGTGTCTTACAAACTGGTTTTACTCCTAGTTCAGCAGACACAGTGTCAGCACAGTCTCTATATCGCTTGAAAAAGTCCCAGGACAAGGAAAGATTAACACATGCACACTGACCTAACACCCAGAGCCAGCTCTAGAAAGCTGCACATCCATTAAAGAATTAAAAAATTAGCAAGGTCGGGATTCCTTCTGGCTACTCTTGAGCAAAACAAAAGGCAACATAACCCCTCTCAACCCAAAAGACAAGGAGGTTTAGGATTAGTTCAATGATAAACAGCTTATTTTCTTTCCCACACACACAAAAAAAATCAAACAAGCCCTCTGGCAATGAACTCTTAACCACTCACATCGGGAGATAAAAGCCCCATCTTGTCACCTCTGCATAAATAAAAGCAAGCAAAAGAGGGGTTGAGAGACACACCAAGGGATTCTCTACAACCTGTAGTAAAATGGCAAAGACAGGCGATGCATTCCGACAGAACAGCTGTACACATCATTACGTTAATTAAAATTAAAGTCTCATCTGCTTAGCATACAAGCAATTCACTGAACCTTAGTGACAATAGGAAGGAACCATTTCCTCCAAGGGACATAATCACACACAACTGGAACAAGTTGTCTTGCTCAGACTCAAGGCCACAGCAGCGAGAGGAGATAGAAAAGTATTCCAGAAACAGTCGCTGGCTATTTTAAGTAAAACAAAGCACTATCAACTCCAAAACACACACAAAGGAAGTGGTCGGAGAGATTACGTCAGCCCTCGCCTCAATTCATAAATCCTGACCACAAAACAAGACGAATCCTCAACTGCCTGGCTCTGGAAAGATGTTTTAAGTGAACCCAGGCAGTTTGTGCCCTAAAATACGCTCTCGAGCAACACTCGCTGATGCATCACTTTGAAACAGCGACCGGGGGGGTGAAAAAACTCGTGTAATCCCAGGCAATTCTCTCCTGCTGCCAGATCAAACAACATTTCCACAAGTGCCTGCCAAGCACCCGGCCTGCCAGAGCACAATGAGCACTCGAGTGCTCGGGGACTCCAAACCACCTTTCGCCCGGGTCCCAGAGATCTTTATAAAATAGTTTAAACACTGCTAAATTACAGGGTTGGAAAAACAAATAAAAGCTTTTAAACGCTGCTGCTGCTGCTCCTCCACCGCTCTCAGCTCGCTGTTAGAGGCGTCTCAGACGTTCTGTCTTGTGACAGTCACTGGGCAAAAGTGCTCGAAAAACTGCGACTGCCTGCAGGAACAAAAACTGAGAAAAAAATGTGGAGTTGGTTGCACGTCTGGAACTAATTGCCTGCAGATTAACGGCTTTACATTGGAATAGCGCTGTCTGTAGGGTTTGACTTTAAACTGAGTTCCCAGAAAAAAAACATATCCGAGGAGCATCTGAAACTACACTTCACTGGATTTCTGTTCTCCACTTTCTCCTGCTTCACGCCCCAACATTAATGTTAAGTTTAGAACAAACAACAACAACAAAAAAAGAAATTCAGTGGCCTTGTCAACCGGCATTTCCACTCCCCTACAATTAAAGCCGCCCCATATGGCTGGAAGGAGCCATCCAGCCACACAATGCCCCATGCAGGGAGAAGCCACATGGACTCAGAGGAGCTTAAAACCAACTGCAAAACAAAGCAGAGCTGGTTTCTTCCTCAGGAAACAAAGTGGCCGAGCAGGTCTCCTGTCACTATCTTTATCCACCATTAAACATCGTTAAAAAAAGTTACACACACGCTGTCCCAATTAGTACTTCAAAGGCATTCCATTGTATCAAGAGCAATGAAAAAAAGTACTTTCTTCCAGGATAAGGAAAATGCAATCCTTATCTCCTTATCTCGTTTGCTTTTAAAAAACAGAATTAAACACTAGCGGCTGAACTGTTTATATTTAGATCAGGGAGGAAAAGCGTTTGTTATGGAAAGAAAACCCCGCAGCCTTATTAGAACACTCTGAACTTCCCAGGCCAACAACAACCTACCCACCGACTCGATCCAACTTTTTCTGGGGAAAAAAAAATTAAAAAATAATAAAAAAACCCCCAAAACAAACCAGTAGTAACCAAAAGGGGAAAAGAGAAGTCAAGCCAGGTTATCCTTGGCCAGGTTAACAACTGAAAAGCAGCTCTTGGGAGCACAACTTGTGCACGTAAAGGCACCGAGTCACCCAGTCAGGGACCTACTCCAGGGATGTTTCCAAGCGGGATCCCAGATCCTTCCTCCGCCTTGGCCAAACTCCGGGGGAAGGTCCGGGGGGGCACCCACCGCCAGCCCCGGGCTCCGCAGCTCCAGGGGGTGGATAGGGGGGGGACCGGGAAAAACCCGCGAGCCCGGGAAAACAAACACCCCCGGATCCCGGGAAAACACCCCCGGACCCCGAGAAAACACCCCCGGATCCCGGGAAAACACCCCAGATCCCGGGAAAACACCCCAGATCCCGGCGGGGGGGGCAGAGGGGGAGCAGCCGCTGTGCCCGGGAGGAGGAGGAAGAGGAGGAAGAGGAGGAAGAGGAGGAAGAGGAGGAAGA